>NC_048219.1:81769927-82081215 GCF_002007445.2 Ailuropoda melanoleuca
AGAGAGCATGAATAGGAGGGGCAGAGGGAGAGGGAGAGAGAATCTCAAACAGACTCCATACTAAGCATGGAGCCCCACATGGGGCTTGATCCCACAACCCCAAGATCATGACCTGAGCCGAAACCAAGAGTCAGACTCTTAACCGACTGAGCCACTCAGGTGCTCCTGAACTACCAGATAAATGTTTAATACTTGAGGATAAATATTTTATCATGACGTGCTAAAATACAGTCCTGTAAGTAAGTACCTTTAAAACCGAATGGAGCCGACCCCCCAAAGTTTAGGACACATACAGATCTGTAAGTCAGGGGCTGTAGCTCCTGACCTATTGGGGGATCTGGGGCACTCCCGCTGGCAACCACGCCTCTACAGGATATGGCATTTTCCGAGAGGGTTGATGCCTTTTAGAGCTTATGACTAAACCTTAAAGATGAGTTTGGATCAGAAATATGATAAAGCACTTCCGGTTTATCCTGAGCGCGGCCACGCAAAAGAAGCCCAGGACAGCGCAGGAGTCTCCGTGGAAGGAGAAGTTGTTGCAATCAGGCCATCCCAGAGCTGAAGGTCGGGGCTTGGAAGGCTTATCTGTCAAGCTGGGGTTTTCTGAGCAAAACCCTTAGACTGCTGGGAGCTCTGGGCTGAGGTACGTCCCCTGGGAATGAAGTACGTGCCCCCCTGGGGAGATGGTCATTGCCCGCAGAGGACGTCTACGTGGGAAACCTCGTCCGTGTGGGCGTTACTCGTTTGCTCTGGCTGCTCTAACAATGCACCACAACCCAACGGCGTAGCCAGCAGAAATATACTGTCCCAGAGTTCTGGAAGCTGCAAGTACGAGATCGAGGTATGTATGGTCAGGCGCCGTGGCTTCTGCGGGGAGAGGGAGAATCTGCTGCAGGCCCCTCCCCCCGCCTTTGGGGGTTTGCAGCGATCGATCTTTGCTGCTCCTCTGCCCCGGCTGCGTCGCCCTCCAGCCTCACTGCCTTCAACTTCACACCGTCTGTTCCCTGTGTCTTTACTCATTTTTCTCTTTTTATAAGGACACCAAGTCGTACTGAATTCGAGGCCCACCGGAATGACTTCTCCTTCACTAATTACATCTGCAACAACCCTACTTTCAAGTAAAGTCACATTCTAGGCACTAGCGGGTTAGGACTCCAACGTCTGAATTTGGGGGGCGTGCACTTAGACCCGTAACAGTGTGCTGCTGCTTCGAGGAAAGAAAGTCCTGTATTAGAGGTCTCTTGGGCATACACTCCTGTCTCTCAGCAGCACCTGCTGTCGATCTTTTTATGAGATGTCACATACCTTTACTTTCCCGAGAACAATCTGGCAAAGTCTGAAGCGCATACAAAATAAATGGAAATAGTAGATAATACACGTAGGGTAGCATCAGGCTTTGCCATCAAGACAAACAGGCACCGACATATCAGTAGCATCTGAGTGGGAGCGAAGGGATGTGGACGCCACAGTCAGGACCTCAGCAAATGTTTCTGTGAAGGGCAAGATAGTAAATACTCTAGGCGGTGTGGATTATAACGATCTTTGTTACGACTACTCAACTTGGTCGTTGCAGCACCAGAGCAACCATAAGCAATGTGTTAAAGAATGAAAACTTCCAGTAAAANCCATAAGCAATGTGTTAAAGAATGAAAACTTCCAGTAAAACTTTACTTGCAAAATCAGGGAGCAGGTGCCCATGAGCCTTACTGGTCAAGGCCATTGCCACCGCCCCCCCCCAAACCTTTGCCTTTATGCTGCTATTCCTTTGTGTCATTCTCCATGTAATGTCACGCCCCTCCCCCTTCCCTCCACCCCTGGCTTAACCCTCATGGTTTTTCTTCTCCTCCATGCCATTTTCAGAAGGGGTCTTCTGCCCTCACTCTGCCCTCCCCCCCACTTTCAGTGCAGCCTTCCGCTTCCTCCCGTCCCTTCCCCACTAGGCAGGCTCATCCTCAAAAGAGCACTTATTCTCCATCCCAGTTCTAACGGACACTGACTCCAGCTCCCCACCCGACCCTGTGCACACAGAAGAAATAGCACGGGTTCGTGCAGGGCGATTCAGTACTGAACTCGGGCCGTGCTGTGTCTACACAACCACATGCGTGCAGTGTACACGCAAACTACATTCAAATCATCCATCTCAATTTATGAACCCCCTTGGCAGTCTTTGTTCTGCTCTCACGTGAGCCTCTGCCAAGTTTATAAATACTTCCTCTGAATGACAATAAATTAGGTCTCCCCTAATCTTTCACTCCATAGATAAAATCTCATTGAGGTTGCAATGGCACTAACACTTCATGTTAACTGTTTTCTTGCTCGATCTTAACATTAACCAAACGGATTTCAAGTCCTTCCTATCCACGGTTCATGGCTGCTCAACTCAAGAACTTTTGCCTATATGCGTCTTGAAAGTTGGAAGCCAACCCACTTGGATGCCTGCCACTCATGCTGCTCTCTTCTGTGAAGTCAAGACCACTGATAAAACCCAGACAGTTTACAGAGGGGCCTAAAGAAGGTAATTTCTCTGGACGCTTGGCTATACCTTCTCTAACAAAAGATGACTTTACCAGATGTAACAGAAGCAGTTCTTCTTTCTCTCTTGGAAGACAAGATTACCCTTTGTTTTGACGAGCCCTGAAGAACTTTAATATAAGGAAAGTATTAACACTATATCATCTCATATTTGCTTTTCTTCTTAATTCTCTCCTCTCTCTTCTCTTCGGTAACCTGCCAGTCACTCAGTATAGTCTCAGGTACAAGGGGACCGTTTTTAAAGCTGCCTGCTTGTCGTCACTGCTTGTCACCAACACATTGTTTCTGCTGTATCTACACAGCTACACTAAACTCATTCAGCGGTTTCGTAAATTTTGAGAAAATGGTTAGTCGGGAGTAGAACTATTTTAATTTTATTTTCTTGTCTGAATTGATATTTGACTGAGCAATCATTGTTTTTAATGCAGGCAAAATGACCTACAGTTAACAGGCTGAGAGTAAGATGTGCGGTGAGATCAAATCACCTTTGAATGCTGTTTTTTCCCTCTTCGCGTTCAGATGTGTGTAGAGAGAAAAGACATGGGGATACAAAGGAGAGATGGGCAAGAACAGGCAAAAAAGGATCCTGGGGAAAGACAGGGGGCCCAAGAGGGCCCTGAGCAGACAGTGATCTTCTTGGTCCATTTTCTTTCTTTTTCTCTTTAGTCCCTCCTTTGTGTCTGTTTTCCTCTTTATCTCTCTCTCTTGTTCTTTTCACTCTCCCCCAATTTCAAACAAATTAGAAAGTGGAGTGGAATGGTTATGCTTTCTTTTTCAAAGATTATTACAAGCACCAGAATAACATCAACGTGTGATCTCTGTCTTGATTTTTGTACCAATTAATTGCTGTTAAATAAGTATCTGAGAATAGGATCTATTTCTTGGATCCTTAGCCTGTTGCTTCCATGGACCTTAAGAGGTGTAATTCTAAGTGAAAAATAAAAGGTCTTCATGGTCAGAACAGAAGAAAGCAATAATGATTTAGGTTATTTTGTTTCTTCCCCTTTTTTCCGCCCTCTCTCCCTTTTTCTGGTTACTCACACTCAGCTGTGTCACTCTGATGACCAACAAGCAGGACACTCACCTTGGGTTGCTCCTGGGGGGAGTAAGGACTCACCCCCCCTCCCGTGGAAGTGGAAGTCACCTGTGACTTTCCCTGACAGGGCTCAGGGCAGGGCTTCGTCTACAGTACAATGTTGACCCAGTAGAGTGTTGACTGATTGAAGGGACAGAGGGCCGCCAGCCTGGCTTCTAGCAATTGCACAGGGAAGATGACACCAACCATGTCCGCTCTCAGGCTTTGCAGTCCTACAGATCTGGTCTCAAAGCCTGCCTCCCAGTTGTTGAGCCTAATGATCGAGAGAGCTGGGGCTCCTTGCCTCATGTATCTGACTCTCAGTGTTTTCATTCATCAAACAGATAATGCAACCTCTCTCGCAGGCTTCCTACCTGCATCCACGAGATACTGCATGTATGTAAACACCTAGCCTCGCACAGGGTAGACCAGAAAGAGCAAAGACAATGGAGGGAGGGGAAAAGAGGACAAAGGGCAGCATCTAGGCGTCAATTTGGGGACTGTATGGAGGAAAGGATCCAAACCAGCGCCACATAAATAAAGGCACCAGAGGGAAAGTTGGGATTCTGTGCTTTGAGCGAGGGTTGTTTTCTGAACTTGCTGACTACACAGCGCCATCTAGGGGCCAAGCGTGCTCTGAGCAAATGGCGGTCCTGGCCAGGTCCTCTGACCCAACAGAATTCTCGGGTCCCTTTCTGCCCTTTCCCCTCAGACTGCCTCTCTTTGCCTCTCTTTTCTCTCCCACCCCATGTCCTTTCCCACCCCACCCTTGTTCCTTTTCTTTCCTCTATCTCCTCTTCCCGGGACAGTGTTTTTCACAGTGGGGTCCTCTGGGCTTTGGACAACATGATTAATCTGTGGGAAGTCAGATAATGACCATTCCCAAATTTCCCTCGTCCCTCCTCTTGAGCTCCATGCCGTGGCCCCCTTTGGATGGCACCAGAAGCTCCTGATTGCACAGCCACGTTGTCCCTGAGGCTCCAATGAGAACCCACGGTGGTGTCATGGGCAGCAGTCTTGGCTCCCACCACTGCAGGCATAAGGGTAACGAAGAGAAGGACGCTCACACGTCCCTTGGGCCTGCGTTCTCTGATGAAAATTCCACTCTGACTCTTTTCTTGTTCTCTAAACAGAGCGAGGACTCTGCCCAAAGAGCTTGCAAGCTCAAGGCAGCCACGGAGCTTTCACTAACAATGCAAAAAAAGAAAAAAAAAACCTTCAAAAAGTGAAAGGCTATTTTGGCCAAGTCTGCATATTATAAGACTTGCCAATTTCTATCCTCATTCTAGAAGTCATGATTTAAAAACAATGCTGAATTATTTTTTTCAAAATACATTTATAAAGAGATTTTGGATTTAGTTCAGCATTCTCTCCACACCTCCTTAAATCTCTCTCATTCTTCTCAAGAGCTAAGATTTGCTTTCAAATCCTAACAAGTTGCGCTGAAAATAGCATCAAGTTTGTTCAATGTAAAGTGGTTTTGAAAGCTCAATAGGAACATGGTAACATGATCGTGAATTTCCTGAAACATCGTTAAAGTACATCAGTGCCACAAACGTACCTGTTCCTGTGTTTCCCAGCTAATTACTGAGTGCCAGCTTAAGACTGGAGCAGGGAAGAACATAGAATAGGAACTAATTGTGTTCCTGTTTATTTTCCTAGAATCAAATGTTATTATGTGCACGCTTCTGGGGCGCCTGGGTGGCTCAGTAGGTTAAGCATCTGCCTTCCGCTCAGGTCTGATTCTGGGGGTCTGGGATTGGGCCCTGTGTTGGGGGGTCCCTGCTCTGCAGGGAGCCTGCTTCTCCCTCTCCCTCTGCCTGCTGCTCCCCCTGCTTGTGCTCACTCTCTCTTTCTCTGTATGTCAAATAAATAAATAAAATCTTTAAAAGAAAGTGTACACTTCTGCTCTGACTGTGGCCATTAGTAAACCAGAATTTGTTTGGATTGTTCCAATTATCTAGTTCACATAAGGAAGTTAGATCTAGCCAATACTTTTAAATTCCAACAGCTCTGATCAAGGGAAAAGTATATGAGGAAATAATCACCTGTGTAGACTGAAGACTAAATAGAAATATAATGCATACATTTCCTCCATATTTTTCTTTTGCTGGTGACCATCTATTACACACGTACTTACCCACATGATTTCTCTCTCCAAAGCACCCACTCCTTCAAATGTTTGGCTAAACAACACCTAATCACTTTTCAAATCTCAGCCAAATACCACAACTAGGTAAAAAAACCATCTCTTAATTCTGTGGAGCACACTTGTGGAGCTCCTCCTCCGTGTGCCCAGAGAACTTAGGTATACTTAATTTCATTAAGGCAATCACCTTATTATATTACCATTTTTGGTATTAATGCCAAGTGTCTCCCCAATGGCAAGTTCCTAGTGCAGTAATAGCTACCACTCTGCAGCAGTCTCCTGAGATCTTTGCATGTATTATTAACTAATTTAGCCCTTAGCATAGAGTTTCTCAAAAGGGGATTCATGGAACCCTAGCACAGTGGCTACAGGTTTCATCCTATATCTTGCCCACCTGTTTGTAAGGTAATAGGCAGAATTTTATTCCAGCTGTGGTTGCTGCAGTGGCCCATGAACCTACCTCGGCCCCTGTTCACTGTAGTCCAGAAGCCCCTGGAAAACACTGTCTCACACAGTTATGCATGGATGGAAGAGCCTGTGTGGAGGTTCTGGTTTCTAGAGGAAAAGTTACAGCACCCTTCTGAAGCAAACAATAGAGAGAGAGATTTGGACACATTGGAGTGGATAAGAGGAACAGTTTGACTTTACTTTTATTACTCTTCTCTCATGGTGGCACAGGTCAAGACCAAGAGAGACCCTGTCTGCCTGTGATCTATCCTGCAAGGAAAAGGAGAGCACATATGGGCACCCAGCTTCCCCAGCTGTGCAGTGCACTGCCAAAGGGGTTCATTTCTCTATCACCCCACCCAAGTACTGATCATAAGCTACATGTGTAGGAAGCAGGATGAGGCAGAGAAAGCAGCAGATGGGACTCTCTGGGGACATTAAAGGGACAAAAATCCTGCTAGATGCAAAAGAACTCCATCAACAGGCCCACTCCCAGCTATTAGAAGTGTCCCACCTGCCATCCCTTCTGCCTGCCCACTGGCACCCCAGGTCTTAGCATGCCTCACTCACACATCCCGTCACCCTGTAACAGGCTTCCTGTGTGTGTTCCCACCTGCAGTGCAAGCAGGCTTTGACAGACATATAGTGAGCACACACAGAAAGCTGGCCCAAATCTGCCAGCCAGGGAAAAACCACAAACTTGAGCTTCACTCTCACCTTTGGAAAGACAAAAGATAGACTGTTAACCCTCAGCCTGGTGTGTTGCAGAATCTAGAGAACGCCCTTAAGCCTAAGAAACAAAGGGGAGCAAGAAGCATGGAGCAGGTATAGCTCAGAATCTCTAGCAGGGCTGAAGAAAGATGTCTCTCTCAGACGCAATTAGTCAAGACCGGAGGAGGTGATGCCACTTCAGCTGTGGAGACAGCAACACAAAACTCCAAGGAACACGAAAAATCAAAGTAAAATGACACAACCAAAGGATCACAACAATCTTCCATTAACTGAACCTGAAGACATGGAAATCTACAATTTACCTGATAAAGAATTCAAAAGAGCTGCTTTAAGGAAACTCAGTGAGCTACAAGGAAACACAGAAAGACAGTACATTGAAATCAGGAAAACAATCTACAAACAAAATGAGAAATTTAACAATGAGAGAGAAATAAAAAAAAAATTGCCATACAGAAATCCTAGAGCCAAAGAATACAATGAATGAAACAAACAAACAAAACCAATAGAGAGTATCACCAGCAAGAATGGATCAAGCAGATGAAAGAATAAGTGAGACAGAAGACAGGAACCTTGGAATTATCCAGTCAGGGTAGAATAAAGAAAACATAATGAAAAAGAGTGAAGAAAGCCTATGGGATCTATGGAATATCATCAAGAAAACCAATTTTACCATTCCAGAAGTAGAAGAGAAGGAGAAGGGGACAGAAAGCTTATTTAAAGAAATGGTGGTTGAAAATTTCCCAAATCTGAAGAGATTTGGATGTTCAAGTTCATGAAGTTCATAGGTCATCAAAGAAAATCAACGTAAAGAGATTCCTCAAAAACACATTATCTTAAAACCTCAAAAATCGAAGACAGATTCTTAAAAGCAGCAAGAGAAGAAGAAGGAAAGAAGAAAGAAAGAAGAAAGAAAGAAAGAAAGAAAGAAAGAAAGAAAGAAAGAAAGAAAGAAAGAAAGAAAAAGAAAGAAAGAAAAAGAAAGAAAGAAAGAAAAGAAAGAAAGCTTGTAACTTTCAAGGGAACTCCCATAAGGCTATCAGTGGATTTCTTAGCAGAATCCTGGCAGCCCAGGAGAGAGTGGGATGATAAATTCAGAATGCTGAAAGAAAAAATCTGACATCAAGAATACTTAACTCCGTAAAGCTGCCCTTCAGAAATGAAGGGCAAGAAAGGCTTTCCAGGCAAACAAAAGCTGAAAGAATAAACACTAGAACTGTCTTACAAGAAATACTGAAAGGATTTTTTCAAATTAAAAGGAAAGGACACTGATTAGTAACATGAAAACGTATGAAAATATACAATACACTAGTAAAATTAAATATATAGTCAAATTCACAAAAACTTGAAAACATGATATAGAGGAGGATTAACCACTTAATTCTGATATGAAATTTAAAGGACAAGAGTATTAAAAATACAGCTATAATAATTGTTAACTAATACACAATACAAAAAGAGGTAAATTGTGATATCACAAACATAAAAGGGGGTATACACATAAAAGGGTAGTTTTTTTATATGTTGGCAAAGTTAAGTTCATATCAGCATAAAATAGACTGTTATATCTGTAAGATGTTTTATGTAATCTTCATGGTAACCACAAAGCAAAGACCTACTGAAGATTTGCAAAAAATAAAGAGAAGGGAATCAAAGCATACTACTACAGAAAATCATCAATTCACATGGGAAGGCAGCAAGAAGGTAAGAAAGGAATAAGAGAACTATGAAACAGTCAGAAAACATTTGATAAGAGAGCATTAGTAAGACCTTATTATCAATAACTACACTAAATGTAAATTGAATTCTCACTCAAAAGGCACAGAGTGGCTGGACGATTTAAAAGAACAAGATGCAACTACATGCTATCTACATGAGACTTACTTCAGCTTTAAAGGTACACACAGACTCAAAGTGAGGGATGGAATAAGATATTCTATGCAAGTGGATACCAAAAGAGAGCAGGTGTGGCTATACTTATATCAGACAAAATAGACTTTAAGACAAAATTATTAACAGGAGAGAAAGATGGTCATTATATAATGATCAAGGGGACAATTTTTCAAGAACACATAACAATTATAAATATATATGCAACCAGTATCAGAGCCCCTCAACATATTAAGCAAGTACTAATAGATCTGAAGACAGAAATAGACAATGATACAATAATAGCAGGGAAGGAAAAATTTTTCCTCCACCCATCTTGGTTCATTGGCTGGGCTCTGTATAAAAGGTAGATTAATAAGAGAAAATCAAATTTATTAACATGTGTATTATACATGTAACATATGGGGGTAACCAGAGATGGTAACTCAAAGAAGTAGCTTAGAATTCAGGTTTATAGACTATCCTCAAAGAAGAATAATAAATGTTTAGAGAAATGACAGGATAAGGAAAGAGGTCTGTGGGTTTGCAAGGGCAGCAAACTGTGGGAAGGTAAATATATGGGTATTTAATGGTAGATAAAGGCTAGTTAGTAAAGTTTGTTATGTAGATTCCTCTGGTGCCTTCTTTAACCTGATAAATTGTCCTCAGTGACTAACTTTTGTCCTTCCTGGTAGAGAGGGGAGAAGGACACCTGTGAAAGTTTATGTCCTGCTTTTAGGCAAATAGAGGAAGGGCAGAGAGCTTCTCTTGTATCTACTTCTCAATTACCTTCAGCTCAGAATAATCCTTACGCCAAAGTGGCATATTTTGAGGTAACATATTCTGGTTTCTTTCACTTCCAAAAGTGTAATTGCTTCTCTGAACAGTGACAGTCAGAGAAGATACCATCATAGTCACCCAGAGAACCAGAGGAGGTTCTAAGATGATCCCACTTTTGCAGACAAAAGAATTGATCTCCTGAGCAGATGCAGACAATACCTGAGCAAGTCAGAACTACTTGGGAGGGGTGTGAGCAAAGCCAGTCTCCCTGAAAAACAGGAGGCAGCAGAGCCAGAGAAATACTGATTGTCAGTGTTAATGTTACACCTTAGCTAGTGGACCTAAATCTATGAATGATATGAGAGGGGTTGTAGCATTTCATACAGTTCAGGCTTCAGGGGTCCCTCCAAAGTTGGGAAGCACACAAAGCTTCTTTTGTTTACCTTACAGAACACTGGACCACATTCTGGGACAGGCCATGTAAGTGTGGGCTGCATTCATGTAGCTCCAGCATCATCTGCACTGACAAACTTCACCTAAGTAAGTCTATTGTGTCTGCAGCCCCATCTTTGATTATCTGAAGGCAGCCCTGCAAGCTGCCATCTTGTCAACCCTGGTCAACATATTGCCAACCCAAGCTTCTTTGCCTGAGCCTTGCTCCTTGGTCTGTGCCATTCTCAGTCCTTGGGTCTCAGCTTGTCCATCTCCACTTCCTCTGTTCTGTCTCATTTTCCATCTCCTCGCTTCTGCGCTTTTGTTTGAGTTAGCAAGTAAACCCAGAAAGCAATGTTTGAGAAGCACAATTCTAAAAACAACCAAACAAACAGAACTCCAGCTGCTGCAGTTTAAAGCTCATTAATGCTTGAGGGGAAAATTGCTGAGTGTAAAATATATTTTGGTAACATTTTTGGAGGGGAATTTGGCGATATCTATCAACATTTAAAATTCGAACACCCTTTGATGTCACAATTCCACTTTGGGAATTTATTCTGTAGATAAACTTGTGCAAATGAGTATGTGTGTGTACAAAGACACATCATTGTACCAACTTACAAAAGATGTTGACAACAGCACAGGAAATGCAACAAGTTAATAACAACCTAAATGCCCATCAATAGGGCCTGTTCAAATAAATTAAAACACATTCATATATTAGATTACTGTATAACAGTGAGAATAAGGAGGTAAATCTACACTGATTTAAAAAGATAACAAAGACATATTGAGAATTTTTTAAAAAATCAAGTTGCAGAAAAATACAGTATGTTCCTTTTGAGTTTAAAAAGATTAGGGGGTGTGTGTGTGTGTGTGTGTATACATATACCAACATTTTTTTTAATGAACTCAAGAAGAATCGTTAATAGTTGTTGCCCCTGGGAGTCAGGCTGCAGGGTTGGGGATGGTGGGATAGAGACTTGCTTTTCTCCTTACTCACTCACTTGTACTATTAGAAAGTCTCCTCCCCCGTGGGCATAATTTACATGTATAATTTAAATATAAATGTAAGTACAAAATGTATAATTATTTCAGCAAAGTTGTATAAAGCATCTTCCACACCCCAACTCATTTGTATCAGTCAGGGCACTCAGCTACTCACAGTCAATCCACTCTTGGATTTATCATGAGACCCTGGATATAACTCTGAGAATTGTTGAGGGAGCTGCAGCATTGAGTTCTAGACCAGACTTCCAGGAATGACACCTGGTGCCACAGAATTGTGTTGAGGGAGCCACGGCCACCACTGTCCCAGGCCTAGTGTCAGGCCTCAGACCTAGTCTCAGGGAACTCATTCCAAACCAAGTCTTGCTCCAAGTCGGTAACTGTGACCTCTGGGATCTAAGTCACATGTCCGTCCTCTAGCAGCAAAGTAGCTAAGAAATATAAGAATTTAACAAAAATTCTTTCTTGGGGAGACAGAATTCACAATATGGGAAATAGCAGAATGTGGAGAGGTGTTATTTAAAAGACAGGGACAGGAGCGCCTGGGTGGCTCTGTCAATTAAAGTGTCCGATTCTTGATCTCAGCTCAGGTCTTGATCTCAGGGTCATGGGTTCAAGCTCCATGCTGGGCATTGGGCTCCACGCTGGGCATGGAGCCTAGTTGAAAAAATAAAGATAGATAGATAAATAAATAAGAGGGACAGTTGTAGATGACCCATGTCTACGACACCCTTCTATAGGTTACCTCCACTGGGATCCTACTCAATTAAACGTATTTTATCAGAGAAAAACTTATTCTAAAATTGGGCGGTGTCAGAACGAAATGAATGATAACAGTGAATTGGACTCTCCCTTAGTTGATCATCCATCAGTTAAGTGTGGGAAGTTTTTTGGACAGAAATAACCAGGATCTCAAAGACTGGCAAAATCCAAGCAAATCCTGGATGTAGGTGGTTTTCTCTGAATTCTAGAACAGTAATGAGAGCTACCATTTAATTAATGTTTATTATGTTTTAGACACCATGCCAGGGTCTTTCTACAGAAGGAGGAAAAAAAATTGCCTTAAAAAATATGGCTGCAGCCACCAACTTTATACCTTACTGTATCATTCAGGATTTGGCCTGAGAAACAGAACCAGCAAGAGATACACATTAAGAGGTTTATTATAAGAAATTGGCTCATGCAATTCTCGGGGCTGGTGAGGCAAGTCTAAAATCCAGAAGGCAGGCCGTTCCTTTGAGAAGGGCAGCCTAGAATGCTTGTACACAAGCCAAAGCTGCCATACATATACACGGGTGGGATTTCGTCTTCAGACAAGCTTCAGTTCTGCTCTTCAACCTTTCAAATGATTGAGTCACAGCCACCTAGATTAGCGATCGGATTATCTCCCCTACAGTATCAGCTGATGAGGGACTTCAATCACATCTCCAAAATACCTGCACAATGACACCTACATTAGTGCTTGAATAACTGGGGAGTAGAGCCAAGATAAACTCATACCTACTGCCAACCATTCAGCAAAAGACGGGGCATTTTATTTTGCAAAGATTGTTCTTATGCAAAGTAGGCCTTTTTGTGCCAAACTAGAATGGGAGTCATTGAGAGAAGAAAGCTTTGCATTGATTTAATTCATTCAATTCATTCATTCATCCAATAAGTAGTTATTGAATGCCTTACTACACGTTTTCTTCTTCGTGCTTGGCACATATCAGAAAATAAAATGGACCAACATTCCTGCCTCCATGGAATTTATATTCTTCATATAATAGAATGCTGGAAACTGGGGCTTTCTTTTGGCATTGGAGGAGACTGAAATTTAGAGGCCTGATCAGCATCCAAGAAAAGAGTGGAGGAAGACAGATTCGGGAGAGGATGGGCTCCAACACAGCAGCAGGTTGGGATCAAGAAAATGCTGAGCAGTGTGAAATACTTCTGTGCTGCTCACAGATGGCTGTTAAGAACAATGATCTCCAGTTTCCTGCTCTGTTGTTATTTCCTAGAGAAAGATTGTCGCCTAAGCACCAAAGCTTTAAGTATGTTAAAGTTAGTAACATATCCTGCCTCGGATTAGTGAAGTTCAGCAATGCTCAAGCGTGAAGCAAGCTTGGCGCAGAGTAAGGGCAGCAGCCGCAGGGAGCAAGAGAGCTGGCAAGAGAACCAGAACCAATATGGTGTGTGTGTGTGTGTGTGTGTATATATATATTAATTTGTATATATTATATATATAATGTATAATATATATTGATTTAATATATATTTTAATAATATGTATTTTAAAATATATTCTTATGTATTTTATATATAAGTGTATTTACTTATAAATGTATTTATTTGTTTGTTTCAAGGAACTGGGTTATGTGATTGTGCGAGTGTAACAGAACTAGGTGAGTTCAGTCCTCGGTGAATCACAGGTACAAACCACGCCAGGTGGGGTTGTCACACGAAGGAAGCTTTATTTGCAGCAACTAAGGAGATCACACAGAAAACTACCAAAGCCGTAACTCCTTGAGCCAGGGTGAATGGGTTCCTTTTATTTAGGGTTAGGATTGAGACAGGGAAACTAAAGGGATCCCATGAAAATCTGCTTTTTTCACTCCCTTTCTTGCTTCTGTGCTTGCTGGGGCCTACCCCTCTGCCTTACACGCGCCTTATAGAACAGCTAAGATATGTCCTCCTTGTAAAGTCAAGCACTTTGTGATCTCTTTGGAGTCTTCGAGCACAATAGGTAACACCTACGGAGTGACCGGACTCATCAAGACTCTGGTTCCAGGGTAGAAGTGACTTATGGAGGACACCTAAACACGCCTCTTTGTTCCTGGATGCCTGAGAAGCCATGTGCACACCAGCAACCTCAATAAAAACCTCGGGCCCCAAGCAAAGACGAGACTCGCTCTTCTTTCCTTCCTGAGCCTCCCAGACACTGTCCGTAGCTGCACTCTTCACTAATCTTTATAAACTCTGCTCTCACTTCCTCTCAGCTTGCATTTGATTTCTATCCTCCACAAAGCCAAGGACCCTCTTGGCTAATCCTGCAGGACCCTCTCTGGGTCCTCGGACCCAGCCAGCCTACATCCTGATGACTGTTTAGAAAGGGAGCCTTGTCATTGTAGGTAGAGGCAGGTCTAAGGTCACGGAGACGCCTTAAGGAAACATGCGTAGACATCCATGGAACGTTCTGTAAATGAGGCTTGTGCTTCTCTTTGGGGGGAGATTTTTAGTATTATAATGAGGTAAAGGTAACTGGCAGTCCCTCCGCGGGTCACTCTCTGCTCCATCTGCACAAGCGTGAGTTGGGCATTAAACTGCAACCGGTCTGGGTGTTCTGAGTCAGCGGAGTTCTTGGTCCTGGCAGTTGTTATGTCATCGCCTGAACGGGTACTTTCGATTTCCATCATGGGATGCTAGGTCGCTCGGGTCTTCTGCCTGCATTAAGAGACAAGGTGGAAAGAGGAGCTTGAGGGAACATGTGGGACCAAGGTTAATGGGTATAAGCAGGTGAGCAGTAAAGATCAGGTCTTGGGGTCCAGCTGGTGACCAGGGGCTGGCAAGTCCCAAACCTGCAGAGCAGGCCAGCAGACAGGAACCCTCAGGCAGGAGCTAAAGCTGCAGTTTTGAAACAGAACTTCTCCCTTAGGGAATCCCAGCTTTGCTCTTAAGGCCTTTGCACTGATTGGATCACATATTATCAAGTTAATTTCCTTCCCATAAAACCAACTGATCATAGATATTAACCACATCAATAAACCAACTCTGTAGCAACACCCAGGTTCATATTTGATTGAATAACTGTGCACCATAATCTGGCCAGGGGGACACGGAAAGCTCACCATCACAGGCAGGGCCTCCAAGTGACCCGAAGTATCTGAGATGCCAGGAATCCTAGGGAAACTGAGAATGGAACTGGACTTTGGTGGGATGGAGATGAGACAGTTTGTTAGACTATTAAAGCATCGGGGGTTGGGGGGGTCCCAACCACTTGGAAGTAAGCAACAGGATGACCACATGTCCTGTGGGTTTCACCCGGGAGCGCCACCTCGCAGCCCCACCCCAGCATGATCTCATTCTCTGGAGGCAGGGCAGTGACTCAGAGTTCACTATCAACTAGGATATTTTACAGTTCTGTAACGGTGGGTGTTAACTTGTTGAAAGCGTTTCTTATCCGAATGCAACGCAAGTGTATTTTTGCCCTACATGAGGGGCACCAAAAACACCACCTCAAAATATGCCTCTGACATATGGATTATTGTGAACCAAAAGCCTTTGAGAACCAGCAGATGCAGGAAAAGCTGTAAAAAACAGGGCCAAAGTTTTCGTTCTGTAAAGGAGGCTTACATTTATCAAGGTAATTTCAATTTTTAAAAAGGTATCTCCCTGTCAGATCAGGAAGGAGTAGTAAGTGATGTTACTAATAGACATTTATTTACCATCCTCGCCCTTCCCATAATCTGTCTCCCACTTCAGCCACTCAATGGCCCAGAACCCTAAACCCCTTTTCCTTTGCTTACCCTAAGTTAATAAATAAAGCCAGGTTCTAACCACCCCTCCGACTTACACAGCTCTGGGAGCTCCCACGTATGGCACCCTGCATGTGCTAACCAACTTCTGTTTTTCTCTCATTGCTCTGTCCTTGGTCAATCTTAGTTACAGACCCTCCACTACGTAACCTAGATTGAGGAGAGGAAAAAAGATCTCCCCCTCCTCTACACAGAAATGTAAATGATTTCCATCCAGAGGAAAGATAATCCCCGAAGTTTACGGTTTCGCTGTCCCGTGGATTGTTCGCCAATTTTGTCACTAATTTAGCAATCTCATCCAAGTAGTCTCTCCTGGAGTGACTATACATATTTCCATTTCTACGATACTCCTCTGAACCAGCTGTACCATTCTGGCGCGCCCTTTATCAGTGTGTTAATTGGTCGTTGATGCGTGCACATTCTGTATCTGGAGGAGAGGCTGAACACCTGGTGGGTATTTGGGTGACACCTTATCTTACTTAATTTTCACAGAAACACAGCAGTTTAATAGTATTATTGCTATTTTAATAGATGAAAAAATCGAGCTTCTCCAAGGTTAAAACCTTGCCTGGTACTACGTAATCCTATGTGGCAGAGTGAAGGTCTCTACTTGCCCTTTACGCTGTGTTATCCATGGCTGAAGGGCAGCTAGAGGGGACTCTAGAACTCTGAATCTTCCCACTCTGCCTCAACCCCCTCCGTAAGCTCCTTGGTAAGTAGTTACTCTTTTCCACCTGACAGGAACGTAGTAATTCACCTTCTACAGTTTATTTTTGCTTCTGGCTCATTCTCAGTATTCTCACTCATTCCCCATCTACAGATTCCTAGACGCTGGACCTTCACCACTTTGGGACTGTCACTCTCCAGGCATGGCGTTCTGAATGGCCCATCGTAACACAGACACATCATGGTAATCGTGTTGATAAATGAAAAATAGAGAACTATCAATCATCTTCCTTGGTTTAGAGAAGATAGTCTTTTATTATTCAGCCTAAGATTGAGTTTGCTTCCTTGGTAGTCTCCACAGTGGATAGTGTATTGCATTCTGTCTTGTTTACAAACAAAAAACTCACACTCTTTTTAAATATTTGAAATTTTTTGTATTATTTATTTCACTACTTCTTAGTTTCTCCTGTGGGTTTTTGGTTTTACACTGTGTTGTTTTGGCTGAAATGAAACAGAAATATGTGGCCCAGATCTAAGAAATCCATGAGAGGAGAGGAGCAGCTCAAAGCAATTTCCGTACTTTTTTTTTTAATTTAAAGAAAGAAGACTATCTTCCTTTGTAAATTAGCTAAGTGAGGCAGCCAGCTGCAGAAGTTCCTAGAGGACAACAGATAGGGAAAAAAAATCCCAGAGACCAACATTTGACTGACATAGTCTAGGAACTACATCAATGCAGATAAGAGTCATTTGAAAGTTTTAAAGCATATTTCTAAACCATCAAAATAAAATATTGCAATGGCACAAGACAGAAAGCTGTATTTTTCAAAACAAACAAAACCGAATTTTGAAAAGAAGTCATTTGTGTTTGGTTTCACAAGGAGTTGAATTGCGTGGAGAGCTACTTGCGTTAGCAGCTGGATGCTAACGATTGAGTGAGGACATGTAAATGCGACGGAATCATCTTTTTATACCAAGAACAGCACTAACCTCACCTGATACTGCTGAGCTTAGACCATCGAGCTGAGGCTATTAGACCTCTTCTGGCTGCAGGTGGCAGATACCTAAGCTATTCAGATGTGTGTGGCAGAGCGAAGTTTCATAAGCCCGCCCAGTGACGCCCATGATGTTCTCTCGGACTCTGGAGTCTCCTGCTGAGAACAGCTCCTTCTGCACTGTGGGTGGTGTCGTCCACCCACAGGCTCACATCTCTACCCCCAGAGACCTGAAACCCTCATATTAACCCAGGGAAGGGCTCTCGCTGGCCCCTCTTAGGCTCAGTTCTTATCTCACTTTGAACCATGGGTTGTGGCCAGGAAAGGGGTCAAACGATTGACCTGGATCAGGTTACGTACTGACCTCTGAAACCATCACTCTGGCCAGCGGGGCGGGATCAAAAGGAAAACAGTGAATTCTATTCAAACCACATGGTTGTTCGGGGGGTCGAGTATGTCCAGGACAATGTAGGAAGCTTGCTCTCTTGGGCACTCTGAACAACAAATATTCACTGTTCAGGGACAATCTGTAGTTTGGAATTTCATTTTTTTACACGTTAAAAAACACCAAATTGTTTTAACTTTAGAGTTAAAGAGCCATCTATTTCAAATGATTATTCCATGTATTCTATGCACCAAGTGAAGAGGTGTTAGCATATTGTCTTCAAGGACCTGTAGAAATAGAAAGGACTCGTTGCTGTTAATGAACATATCTACCTTCCACACCTCCAAGAGCTCTTGCTTCTTGGCAACCTCCAGTAAGCCTTTGATTAAATTCAAGGTGATTGGACTATTACATCCATTAATCCTACTCTGAGAGACTCATTTCCCGACCCCCCTCTCCCTTCCTTTGATCATGCTCTTATTCATTCACTCAACAAATATTTAATGAGTGCCTATTATGTTCCAGTTGTCTAGATAATAGAAATATAGAGAGAGAAATAAAGCATGGTCCCTGCTCTCCAGGGCTACATCAAAGAGGGGATATTAGACAAGTAAACAGCCTGTTATAATACAGTAGGATAAGTGCTGTGATCAGCCTATTCCATTTTTCACTAGCCTCTAGGCCACAACGAACAACCTGTGCCTTTGTCCCTCAAAATACTCCATTCATGTTACTTACTGACGTCTACATTTTTTAAAGCAGGGACTCGCTTTCATTTACAAATTTAGAGAAGAATTAAAATGGGAGGCATGATGGGAAATGAGTTGACAGGGAAAAAAACAGGTAAGAGGGACCTAAGTAGAAAGTTCATGCCTTTATGAAACACCACGATGTTCTGTCCCCAGAAGTTAAGCAATCAGTAAATTCACTCATTCATTCATTCATTCATTCATTCATTTATTAAGCAACCATCGCTTCTGAATAAGGTGGGAACACTGGTCTACAGGGGTACCCCACCGAAGCCATGATTCTGTAAGCTCCTTACAGATGGTCCTTTCATGGAGCAGAAGTGAACTTTTGTTCATGAAGATAAATTATTGGAACCAAGCTCTACTGAATGCTGTTTAATGTATAACATTACAGGCTTTATTAGCCAACATGAAATATTCCTCACAGACCTTCTAACCAATACAATATTCTGTTACGTCTGGACATGAGCTCTGTAGTTGACACTTGGTATTTCAGAAGAAGAATAATTGTTCCAGAAAACCGTCCTGTCTTTTTTCGGAAATCAGTGTGCTAGGGACCCACGTGCATTTCTCTTTTCCTTCCACTCTGCTCGCTGGTTGCATGAAGTGAAGTTCGGAGTTGCCTGGGACATAACCGGTAACCAAGCACCATTTTAATGCATTGTTAAACATCGTCTGGCTTTCTCCAGGTAAGAGCAACCACTGAGCTCTCTTTTACGGTGGAAATGTGAAGAAGCATATTTCGTGCACTTGTTTTTATGAGTCCTTTGGCTCTTTGAGGCTTTTCTTTGCTTGAGCTCAGCCCACAAACCAAAGTGAGTATCTGTTAATATTTCCCCAGACTGCTATTCAAGAAAAAGAACCACTTGATGTTAATCATGGCAGAACTCCCTGACTGACAGCCTTTGGTTCATTCTCGAGGCTACAGTGGCTGTGGCACACTGCTCTGCAAACTTTGTTCACCCAGGAACCTCCCTGAGGAGCTTGTTAGCAATGGCAAGTCCAAAGTCAAATTCCCCCAAGGACTCTGCTTGAGCGGGTTTGGGCTAGGACTCGGACACTTGCAGTGGTAACAAACCCACTGGCTGACTCTAAGGCAAGTAAGAAAGAGCTGAGGAACAAAATTCAGAAACCCTGCAATATAGGTGTCTTTTTTTTTTTTTCCTTCTTAGTGAAGTGGTCAGCTCCTGGGGTAAATTCACGCATTTGTTCATGCATTCATTCATTCACTCTTGTTATCAAGCACTTACTATGTGCCTCCTAACTTGATTTTCCATTTCCGAAGACTTTTAATTTAAATTCCATCGTCAAGTTTCACTTTTCTGGGGAGAGCTGCCAAGGGCGAGGCTCCTAAGAGACCAAGTGAAATTGGCCGCAAGCGTGGTCCCTCCAGCTGCAGGCCAGGAGGTGGGAGGGATGACATCCAGGCAGTGGAAACCATCTGGTAGGGAAGCAAATCCGATGATGACCCTCACCTAAGGAACTTGGCTGTTTGTCTAAGCCTCCGGAGGGAGTGATCCCTGCCCCATAATGGGCTGAAGCAATTGTAAGCATTACGAGGGAATGGAGGCTTCAACACGTGTGACCAGGAAGCTGAATAAGACCTTTGTTTGGAAAGCTAGTGAACTTCCTTCTGTTTTCTTTACTATTGTGCTGTGACCAACAATTGAGCATTTGACATTTGTTATAACTCGAAGACTGTGGTTGGTGCATGTGAAATGAGGTCGTGTAAATGTTCCACGTGAAGGCAGCCCCCCACATCCTCAGAGTGTTTCTGGGGAATGACAATCCCTTAGTGTAAGCATGGGCTCCACTTTAGGGCTGGCCCTAAATCAAGGAGTTGGATGTAGGCTCATCTAAGGAGGCCTCAGTCACCCCGTGGGTTGGGGCATGTGAGCAGTTTTGAGCTTTTGGTAGGTTGGTTTCATTTTTTGGGTGTTTTTTTTTGGAGGGGGGGATGGATGGTGAGGGGGTGGGGGGGTGAGAGATACCCCAGGGAGGAGGGAGATGGGACACCCACATCACCCTCTGACCCGTGTCAGCCCATTTGGGCTGCTATAACAGAAGATCATAGACTGGGCAGCTCACAGACAACAGGAATTCATTTCTCACAGTCTGGAGGCTGGAAGTCCAAGAGGAGGGTCCCAACATGGCCAGGTGATGGCCTTCTTCTGGGTCTCAGAGGTCTCGTTGTGTCCTCACATGGCAGAAAGGGCAAGAGAGCATGCTCGGGCATCTTTTATAAGGCATTAATCTCATTCCTGAGGGCAGAGCCAAAGACCTCTCATTCAAATTCCATCACGTTGGGCATTAGGATTTCAACATAAAAATTTTAGGAGATACAAACATTCAGAGCATAGCTTGACCTTACATTACTTAATGGACTGTGACCTGTCAGACTTGGGCTAAGTCACGTGTGTGTGTGTGTGTGTGCATATGTGTGGTGTGTGTGTGTGTGACCTATGTGTTTGCTGGGGAAGGCCATACATGAGTGAGTGGGTATGCAGCATTCCCAAACCTACAACTGGGTCACCACGCTGTGGTCAGTTACCCATCCATGGTAACATATATGCCGTTTGGTTGGCTTGCCCCTTAAGTGTGGAGTTTTCAGGGTCCTGATCCTGGAAGTATATGGAGAAAAGTGATTTCAGCCCAGATACAGAGCGATGACAGACAACAAAAATCCAGGCAGGAGAGAGAAATCTCATGGTTGTTCTAGCCCCACTCAGCAGCAGAGCCTGTGTTTGCCTACCCCGCCATGATAAATGGGGATGTCCATGAGGACAGGCTACCCACGTGAGAAGGTGACATGCAAAGCAGGCCTGGTTCTGGGCACTGCAGGCTGACACCCAGGTTCTGCCTTCCAAGAAGTTCTATCCCAACCTTCCACTTTCACTTCTTCGGTTGCCATCCCAAGCCTAAACACGGACTCAAGAGATTCTCCTGCTCCCTGAGAGGCTCTCTGGCAGGTTTACATGCCAGCCTTACTAGCACTATGGACTTGCAGGGCTGGACTCACTTCCTGGGCACATGACTTGTGCTGTCACATGGGGTCCTGTGTGTTGAAGGGCCCCTGCTCGGTTCAATACTCTACCATCACCATCTTGAAATAGTGATGTTGGGCAAAGGGCCTGGAGAGCATGTTACCGGTCATGCCTTCAGGACCAGGAGGATGCTTCTGGCTCTGTGGGAGTCGGGGTAGGGTGGCTCTTCACGGGTGGCCCCTGTAGCAGAGTGGCCTGTGAATCTCTTGTAGATCTGTTATTCATCCTCTGCCTCCTCCTTACTCCATATAAGAAAAGGACGGAGGGGAGAGAGCTCTGTTGTCATTTATTATCCTTTCTGGTAGGTTCCGGAACAAAGCAGAAGATGGCGAATGTTGGGACTGAAAGAACCTTGATTTGGGGAGGTGACAGGAATGACCCTCAATCAGGCCTCGAGCACAGGGACAAGTGCTTCTCAAGGGGCAGAGGCCAGCTCCCAGCTCCCAGGGAGAAGGTCCTGCTATGACCAGCTCTGTTGGCAGCCTCTGTCCCTGGCCTGGATCCTGGGGAGGCCTCATGTGGCTTATCCTCACCTGGCTTGGCTTCGGTTTGAGTTGCTGCTTGAGGACATATCCTCTTCCTCCTGCACCTGCAATCTGAATGCCGGCATCCCACATGCCACCTTCCCTCATCATCCCAGGAAGAAGTAAGCTCGTCAAATGGAAGTGTGCTTGGGGTCTTTGCTGGTAGCCAGTAGTGGCTGCCCCTTATTGAACATTTATCGTTTATCAGGCAATGGGACTTGCTCCCATTTAATCTTCAATACGATGCTGTCATATAAGTTATACTATTCTCCCATTTCATGGATGAGGAAATTGATATTCAGGGGGCATATAACTTTCCAAGGCCGACAAAGCTCATATTTGATTCTGAGCTTTTCTGACAACAGAGATCAGGCTTTTTCTTGTTACATTTTATTGTCTCACTAACATCTACTCACCTCATTGGATTCTTGTGTCTAACATAAACCCTACATCAGTCACAGGCACATACACAAGAGTATTGGTCAGTGACACATGTGGGTGGATGATAGAAGAGGCCCATGGGTTATTACACTCCTGTAATCCTGAGAAATCAGAATGAAAGAGTGTCCTGTCTCTTCGCAGGATGCATTTACGTCCTGCTCCACCATCTTGCTCACACCTGGTCAGTGAGAACCCTTGGTGGTGAGAGCCATGATGGCGGCTAACACCTCAGCACTCTTCCCCAGCACTTCCCCAGTTAATACTCACAAGAACCCTGAGAAGTAGTCACCGCCATTGTCTCCATTTTCCAATGATGAAATCTTGGAGAGGTTAAGTGCCAACTTCATGCAACTGGACATGGAGGTCATTTATCGATTCACTTAACATTCTTTAAGCACCTGCCTTGTGCCAGACCCTGTGCCAGGCACAACAGTGAACAGCAGGCAGCACAGAGTTGGTCCTCACATGAGTCAGGATGGTCAGAGAAGGCTTCTTTCAGGAGATCCCAGGTATGATCATGAGCTCACTGGGTCAAGCAGATATGGAATATGGAGGAAATTTTCAGCTGAAGGACCACTATGTGCAAAGCTCATGGTGAGATGTAGCATGGTCTATTCAAGGAGTTGAAAGAAGGTCAGTGAAGCTGAAGTGGACAGAAGGAGAGGGGCACAGAGGGAGAAGAGCCTAACGCAAAATGGCATGTTGAGTTCAGCCATTACCTCTGCATTCCAGCCAGCAGGAGAGAGGATGAGGAGAAAGGGCATGCCTCTTTTCCCTTGAGGTCATTTCTTGGAAGACACATACCAAACTTGTGATTATATCTCATTTACCAGAACTCAGTCAGTGGCCATGCTAGCTGCATAAGAAGCTAAGAATTAGCACCTTTATTTTGGGCAGTGAAAGGCCAGCTTAAATTCAAGGGGTCAATTACTAAGAAGGAGGGAAGAATGGATGTCAGGGTACAGCCAGCAGGCTCCACTACAACCACAAGTCCCAAGTCTGTGAGATACCAAACCACATGCTGAATGATGAAAAGTCAGAAGCAGAGACTCATGTATACTGAAGTTAATTTCTCTAGGTCTCAATTTTATGCGTATTTTCATGTTCCATTTTTGTCCAGTTGTTAGACTGTTTACTAGGTTCAAAATCCACATCTTAAATGTAAAATGGTATTGCCACTGTGGAAAACAGCTTGGCAGTCCCTCAAAAACTTAAACATAGAATTACCCTATGACCTATAATTCCACTTCCAGGTATACACCCAAGAGAACTGAAAGCACATATTCATGCAAAAATGTATTCATGACAGCATTATTTACAGTAGCCAGAAAGTGAAGACAGCCCAAGTGTCCACCAGTTAATGAATGGATAAACAAAATGCGGTATATCCATACAGTGAAATATTATTCAGCAGTAAGAAGGGATGGAGTACTGATATATGCCAGAACAGGGATGGACCCAGAAAACATTACGCTAAATGAAAGAAGCTAGACACAAAAGGCCAAGGAGATCGAAGACCTGTATGATTACATTTATATGAAGTGTCCAGAATACACAAAGCCATACAGAAAGAGAACAGATTAATGGTTGCCAGGGAATGGGGGCAGGAAGGAACCAATAAGGGTCATATTTTTGGAGTGATGAATATGTTCTAGATTTAGATGAAGAATTAGATAGTTGCATGGCAGAGCAACTACAATAAAAATCACTGATTGTACACTTTAAAGGTAAATTTTCTTTCTTTTCTTTTTTCTTTCTTTCTTTCTTTTCTTCCTTCCTTCCTTCTTTTTTTTTTAGAAAGAGAGAGAGAATGTGTGGGGAGGGAGAGGGGCAGGGGGAGAGAGAGAATCTTAAACAGGCTCCACACCCAGCATGGAGCCCGATGCGGGACTTGATCTCATGACTAAGAGCATAACCTGAACCAAAATCAAGAGTAGGACACTTAACCGACTGAGCCACTCAGGTGCCCCTAAAAGGGTGAATTTTCTGTTATATGATTTATATATCAATTTTTAAAAACCTCCATCTTTAGTTCCATGTGTGGTTTATTTAAAAAGGAAAAAAATCTCATATATTCATACATATGTTTGGTTAAATCTGTTGTAATAACACTGTTAAATTCCGACTTTTGATTCACGACCTCAAAATCACAGTTAGCAGTCAGAAGCCAAATACGTGTGTATTTTTGCCTGAATTTCAAGTTTCCCTGAAGGTGCTCATCATCACACATCACAGACTGCCGTGGTGTATTGGCTATCGAGTGCTGCGTAACAAATTACACCCAAACTCAGCAGCTTAAAACAATGAGAACTGACGACCTCACAGCGTCTGTGGGTTGGGTGTCCAGGAGCAGTTTAGCTGAGTGGTTCTGGCTCAGGGTCTCTAGGAGCGTTTCAGTCAGCCATCAGCCAGGACTGGCTTCCCTGAACACAGGACTGGAGCTGTGGGATATGCTTCCACGTGCTCTGGTGTGGCTATTGGCAGTGGACTTCACCACGAACCTCTTCACAGGGCTGCTCACAATATGGCTTCCCCCCAGAGTGTGTGATGACAGAGAGCGAGAGAGAGGGAGAGAGAGAGAGCGAGGGTGAGAGAGAAGCCACTGTATTTTTTTAACTTAATACAGCACTTCTGCCGTATTCTACTGGTCACACAGACCAACCCGGCACAATGTGAGGGGGGACTCCAGGGTGAGAATACCGGAGGCAGGGGCATGGGAGCCATCTTGGGGGCTGGTTGCTCCAGGGAGACAGCAGTACTCAGGATGGATAGACCCAGAAATCGGAAGCGAGCGATGGTGCTGTCACTCAGCCAGAGAGGGCTCCATCTTGCCTGCTGTAAAATGAAGGGCCCACTGCCCAGTCAGAGTGACAGACAGAGGTCCAGCTGTTACTACTGCTCTGGGAGCTGCTGCCGAGGACGACATGTCAGAGGGTAAAGGGCACCAGACCCAGAGTGAGGCCTGTCTGAGTCCTCGGCCACTTAACCCTCCGGGAGCCTGGAGAAGCCACTGTTCCTCCCCAGCCCCTGCTTCCTCCTTTGTGGAACGGACGATGTGATTGGAACCATGTTTTCCAGTTAGGCTCTCTATGCCCCCAGGGAGCCAAGGATGTGCTGCCAGGGAAAGTTCCGGGTTTTATCAGGCCCCCAGGTAAGGATTCACTGGAGAAAAAAATAAAAGTGTGCCGCTGATGGCAAGTAACAAAAAGAACAAAGTGAGCTTGAAATCACTGTTCCGTGCGATGCTCAGACTCCCCGATGTCTTCACTTTCCAACGTCCGGATCTCAGAGTCAGCCAAGCCCGCCGTACTCTGGGATGGCTCTCAGTCATGCGGACGGCATGCGAAGAATGTGCAGTTAGGTTCCATCCTGTGCTTGGCTAACCAGAGGGAAATTGCCCTTGTATCAGATGCTACGATAACTGTCATTCAATCATTTTCTTATTGCCTGGAAGGGGAATCATCATAAAGGAAGGGTGGTGTCGGCAGTGCTGACACGGGGCCAACGGATCTGGGTGGAAAGAGAAAGCTCTGTCACTGGGGCTTGCAGCCCAAGCAGAGAGGCGTGGGGAGGAGTGCGTGCAGAGAGGGCATGGGCTCGACAAAGGGCTGTGCCAGGAGTCCTCAGTTCTTCTCTCCTCACCTGGGATCACCTCGAGGATGGCCGGGACGACCCAACAAGGTCGTGGATCACTGGGGAAAGGCATGGAAAAGGCAGTGCCCTCGTCCCGGAGACTGAAATACAATAGGGGTGGTGGCGCTAGAGGGGACAGAGAGGGGAAGTCCCCGGAATGGGGGCAGCCTCTGCCGACTCCCTCTGCCACGCAGGAATGCAGGCCAGGGTTGCCACACCTTCTCAGTTTTTAGGAGAAGCCAGAAATCTAGGTTTTTATGTGAATAAAATGTAAGATTTCCCAATTTTTGAAATACTGTGTGGGCCAAACACAACTTGTCACTGGGCCAGACCTGATCCATTAGCCACCAGTTTGCGCCCCTGAATTCCAAATGAGTGACTGTATTGTAACCACGGCACCAGGAAAAGTAAATAAAAGTTTCCATTCTCCTTCTGAGAATGTAGCCTTCCTGGAGTCACCTTAGTTGTTCAACTATTAGGTGCCTACTGAATGCCTGGCACAGAGAGGATTCTAGAATGTTCCCATTTTCTCATCTTCTCTTTGACCACAGAGCCCCCTTTCTCCCTTGTTCCATCTATTGGGTTTTCTATATATAGGAAAGTGGGAAGAAAGGAAATAGAAGTGAAGAAGAGCAAGGGCCTTAGAAGAAAAGTTTGCTATGTGTTTCATTCCACACGTGGAAGGTAACATTATGCCCCCAAGCCGCCATCTACAAACTAGTCCAGAGCTCATTATTACTTATTGAAAGACTCAATAACAGTCACAGCATATATGCTTGATCACCTGTATGCGCCTGCCCTAGTGGTGGTATGATCCTGTTATTGGGCCATGCATTTTATTCCTTCTAACGTTTCCATTATGCACGAACCACTTGGAGGAAACTGAAGCCTATAGGGGTTAAGTAACTCACCCCCCGGGGTTTGTAGAGCTCTCAAGAGGCAGGGCTAGAATTTGAATGCAGAGGAGCCTGACTTCAGAGCACACATTTTTAACGTTGTATGGAATGAATGAATGAGCAAATGAATGAGTGAGCTGAGGTCCTGCTCCCCCTCTGCCTCCTCCACCACCCCCAGCCCCACCCTGCCTTCCAACTCGGGTGCTGGTTCTGAGGCGGAAAGACCCGAGTTTCAGTTGGGCAGACTTCCCAAAGGAATCTTGGGCCATCACTCTCCTTTGCGGTTCAGGCTTCTCCTCTCTGTCCCGGGCCCCCCAGGAGCTGTCAGTGTTTAGACCCGCGCTTAGCTCCCTTCCTGTTAACACCGAGACACTCGGCATCGTTTGCCTTTCAGACATGTTGGTGAAAGGGGAGGCTTCAGGAAAGCCTAGGTTTTTCGTATCAAGGAGGGCTATGATTGACCAGCGCACTAGTTTCTGTTATTTTTTTCTGTACCCTAGTGTGTAATCAGAGCTCATAATAGTGCTACTGTGTGGGAGGTCTACGTTTCCTCCCGATTAAGCAGCCCCAGATGTTGTAGAGCCTGACACTTCATGCCTCCCTGCTTCCGTTGTTCACCTTCCAGCCGCACTCTTCCTTTTTGCTCCAGCCAGGAGCTCAGCGCCCCCCACCCTGTGGTTGGCTAATCAGTGGACATTCCCCAGCCTGCAACTTGATGTCTGCCTGAAAGTCTGTTTCCTCCTTGATGTGGTCGAGCGTCTCCTGACTGCTCTGATTCGGAAATCCCTCTTCCATGCGAACCTGATTCCCAGCTGCAGATGGATTTCCTTGCTGCTTTCGGCAATCACCAGTAGTACTCCCCTGGGGCAGTCAGAGCCGTCTCTGGGTGGTGCGTGCTGCCCCGATGGCCAGACGGGGGCTCATCGAACATCACTCCACACGCAGTTCGTGAACTTGCGATTTCAGGGTCGGGATGAAACCAGGAAGCACCGCGAATCTCCAGATAGGTCCAGCGGCTTATGTTTGCAAAGTATCTTACCCAAAGGATGCCAGGGATAATCCAAATAGGGGCCTCTCCCCCACCCCCAATCCACCCAAGACCGGCTCTATGGGTTTAAGAGCTTGGTGTCCTGAGGGTTTGGGCCTTTCTTACCCAGAAAATGATACTGCAGGGTCTTAGGATAACGTACGATTTTGGAATCTGCAGAACTCGGATCACATTCTCACTGTGCCACGTGCTAGTTCTGGGATCCTAAGAAAAATGAATTGGTGGGCTTCATTTTCCTCACCTGCAAAATGGGAATAAGAAGAATAAAAATTGCCTTACAAAATCATTGTAAGAAATAAATTAGCATGTGTGGTTGTCCCTGGGACAGAGTAGGCTTTCATTAACTACCATTTATTTTTTTTTATTTTTTTTAAAGATTTTATTTATTTATTCGACAGAGATAGAGAGAGCCAGCGAGAGAGGGAACACAAGCAGGGGGAGTGGGAGAGGAAGAAGCAGGCTCATAGCGGAGGAGCCTGACGTGGGGCTCCATCCCACAACGCCAGGATCACGCCCTGAGCCGAAGGCAGACGCTTAACCGCTGTGCCACCCAGGCGCCCCCATTAACTACCATTTATAACATTTGGGACCTTGCACAAATTTCCTAATGCCTTACAGCTCGGTTTTCTCACCTCTACAATTAGGGTTAAGAAGAACACCCCAGAGGTTCAGTGTGACCATTAAGCGAGATAATCTATATAAATCAATTAGCAAAATACTTTGCACATGGTAAATGCTTAATAAACATTTGCTAGTATTACCGTCCTTAAGTTAGGAAAACATTTGTTTCTGAGGTGCTTGGAAGTACTTTTTTTTTTATATGTAGATGGTATATTCTTCCTGAAATGTTTTTTATTCATTGTGATGCTTTTTACTAATCATCTTCACTATAATCTTCATTAATTTGCAGAGTTAAAAGTTAGTGTTTAGCTAGAGAAAGTTCAGTGCAGCCCCTGACATCATTATAAACACTTGCCAGAAAAGAGAGGAACTGAATTAATGACATGATCCTATCCTGTTGGCGGTCCCAGAGTCAGATGGCTGGGGGATATTATCTTTCATTCCAGGAACGAGGGGAGGAGGTGGGAATGTTGTCACTTGCCTGTGCCTGATGCAGTTTTCTGAGTCAGAAGCTGGATGACCAAGATATACATTTACCAGCACCCCAGAGACCCACAAACTGTTTCTACTCCTGCTCCTCGGCACATTTCAGGGATAGTTCTTTTGCTCGTTAGAAAGGGCATGGGGGTGCAAAGATACTTAAATATTTGTGAAAGCAACACCACGGACACTTCAGAACATTTAAGTAAAGCAGACTTTATTCTAAGACTAACCACGAATAATTTCTTAGAATATCCAGGTGAGAGGGGAGCCTGGGTGGCACAGCGGTTGGGCGTCTGCCTTCGGCTCAGGGCGTGATCCCAGCGTTATGGGATCGAGCCCCACATCAGGCTCCTCTGCTATGAGCCTGCTTCTTCCTCTCCCACTCCCCCTGCCTGTGTTCCCTCTCTCGCTGGCTGTCTCTATCTCTGTCAAATAAATAAATAAAATCTTTAAAAAAAAAAAAAGAATATCCAGGTGAGAAATAGCCACTTTGAGCGAAAAAAGGAACATTGACCATAGAATTTGGAAAGCCTGTCTTGGTTACTGAGAGCTGATGAAACAATATCACAAACTTAGTTGACAAACCACTAATTGGTTCAAGTTCTTCTATTAATATCCTTTTACCTGAATGAACATTCACATTTGGACCCAATCCAGCTGTTGCTGCTACCAGATGGTTTATAGATGCATGCTGAGACACATTTGAAAAGCAACATCTGGAAATCTTTGAATCACATTCTTCTTGCTAAAATATCCCTGGGGGAACAGGGGCTTCAAAAAGAGAAAAATCCAAGCTTTTAATGGATATTGCAAAGGATGTGAGATAGCAAAGTTTTTCGGTCTTAATTAAAACTTTCAGAGAACAAAACAGAAACTGACCTAAAATTCTAATTGGAAAAGCATTAATGCCACATATAAAAGAGTGTCACCTTTCGAATTGTATTATGAAGATGTCATTTATGAGAGTGCCATCTTTAATACAAGTTTATGAAAATGTCCAACCACTCATAAGTTCAGTGCTCAAAACCATTTGTTCCACGGTGGTGACAGATTTGTACTGACCCTCTACACACATGTTTGCTCCAAGGGGCCTGGAGCAAACAACCTCCCTGGGTCGTTTCAAGATTTAATGACATAATGTCCATGAAAGTGCTTTGTAAAATGAAGAACACTTTATAAACTGTAAAGAGCTTCATTAACACATGATTAGTTCCTGTTAAAGACAAACTGACCAGAACGCATGGTATAGCAAATACTCATGGAGTAGAGCAAAGAAAAATGATTAGCTCGGGCAGGTACAAAACCACAGCTCAGGCTTTATTTTCAGACCAATGATCAAACCACCAGAATTAAAGGGTTGGTTTGCATTACAGGCCTGGGGGGGGGGGATGGGGAGGCGGTTCTATTTTTTTCTAACTTTGAAAATACCCTATATAGAATATTATCCTAATTTGGGAATTCCTTCCCTACTTGTGATTCTCAGACTTTTTGGGGCCATAAGGTGATTACACAGGGTCCGTGCATCCTTATGTGGAGCCAGCCTGGAGGGTAGCCTGAACAACGTGAGTGTAGTAGGCCCTGATCAATATTAAATGAATGAATGAATGCTCCATGGGATTCATTTACATACTAGTATATTTCAAATTATGTAAATATCATTGTGTTTTGGTTATCTACTGCTGCATAACAAACTACTCCAGAATTTAATGACTTAAAACAATGATTTGTTATTTCTCATGACTGCTCATGGGTTGGGTGATTCTGATGGTTTTGCCTGGGATCACTCAAGTGGCTGCATTCAGCTGGTAACTGGGCTGACAACTCAGTCGGGGCAGCTGGACCTCTCTCTCCCCTTATGGTCTTTTATCCTCAAGGAGGTTAGACTGGCTTCCTCACATGATGGCGGTCATGAGAGTGAGCACTGAGCAAGCTGATGCTGGTGTCAAGTTCATGGGGTCTTCTTGGCCACAGCAGGCCACACCAACCAAGTCCAGAAAGTCAGTGTAGCAGGAAACTAAGCCAGGAGGTTTGATTCTTTGCCGCCCAATAGTCCGAGAGTCTACAACACCATCATTCACTAATTGTAAACTCATTCAAAAGAGTTACTGAATCCATAAAAGCTGTTGGTTGGTCAGAATGTTTTCTCAATCATTAGGACGCCCATTAAAACCTCAGATACACTTGTGAGGCTCCGCTAAATTGTTTGACATTTTAAAGAGATCCTCATGGTTAGACGAGATGGGAACCTCTGCTTTAAATAAATGCATCATCTGTCAGAAATTTAAAATATTTGCTCTTACTGATATGTTGGGGATGAGATTTGACATAGTTGGGAAATGCTGCTTTAATGTTTACCATGTTTACTACCATACTAGGACCGTGGATATTAAACAAAGAAAGTTTTAAAAGCTAATTCATTATTGTGCCTTTGCTAGAGGAATAAGATGGGGTGTGTGTTCTTTCTCACTCAGGGGCAGGCCATGTCACCCTGAATGCCTCAGGCCCCCCCCCCCCGCTGGTTCTCATGACTTCAATGTGGCAAAAATCAGAGATAAATACAGAAAGATAAATACCAAAGGATAAAACCAAGGATAAATATCAGGTCAAGAGGAAAACAACAGCAACAAATCTTTCCAAACAGCACTGTTTGCAACATTGTAAAACTGGCAACTGACAAATATATATTGTCTACATTTTTTGAGGTATAATTGACATACAACATTATGTTAGTTCTAGGTGTACAACATAATGATTCAATATTTGTATATATTGTGAAACGATCACTACAATAAGTCTAGTTAATGTCTGTCACCATATGAAATTACAGAATTTTTTTCTTGTGATGAGAACTTTTAAGATTTTTCTCTCATGGAATGCCTGGGTGGCTCAGTCAGTAATTCTCTGCCTTCGGCTGAGGTCATGATCCCAGGGTCCTAGGATCGAGTCCCACGTCAGGCTCCTTGCTCAGCGGGGAACCTGCTTTTCCCTCTGCCTGTCTCTCCCCGTTTGTGCTCTCTCTTTCTCTCTGACAAACAAATAAAAATCTTAAAAAAAATTTTTTTTCTCTCCTAGCAACTTTCAAATATGCAATATGGTGTTATTAACTATAGTGTCCATGCTGTACATTACAACCTCATTAATTTACTTATTTTATAACTAGAAGTGTGTATCTTTTGCCCCCTTCATTCATTTTTGCCATGTCACCCTCCTCTGGCCACCACCAATCTGTTCTCTGCATCTATGAGCTTAGTCTTTTTTTTTTTTTTTTTTTTTTTTTTTTTGCTTTTGTTTGTTTTGTTTTTAGATTCCACATGTGGGCGATATCATCTGGTATTTACCTTTCTTCGACTTATTTCACTTTGTTTTCACTTATTTCTCTTATTTCAGCATGATACCCTCAAGTTCCATCCCTGTCATTATAAATGGCAAGATTTCATTCTTCTTCATGGTGAGTAATATTCTATTGTTTATATACAGCATATCTTCTCCATCCGTTCATCTTTTGACCCTTGGGCTGCTTCCATATCGTGGCTATCGTTCATCGTGCTGTAATGAACACGTGGGTGCAGATATCTCCTTGAGTTAGGATTTTCATTTTCTTCAGATAAAGACCCAGAAGTGGAATTGCTTTTTCTCCACTTCCTCGCCAACACTTGTTATTTCTTGTCTTTTTGTTATGAACCATTCTGACAGGTGTGTGATGATATCTCATTGTGGGTTTGATTTGTATTTCCCTGATGATTGTGATACTGAGCATCTTTTCATGTACTCGTTGGCCCTCTGTATGACTTCTTTAGAAAAATGGATATTCAGATCCTCTGCCCATTTTTCATGAGATTGTTTGGCTTTCTGCTACTGAGTTGTGTTAGTTCTTTAAATAATTTGTTTATTAACCCCCTATCATATGATTTGCAAATATCTTTTCCCATTCAGTAGGCTGCCTTTTCATTTTGTTGATGGTTTCCTTTGCTGTGCGGAAGGTTTTTAGTTTGCTATAGTCCTACTTGTTTATTTTTGCTTTAGTTCCCTTTGCTTTTGGTTTCAAATCTAAAAAAAGCATTGCCAAGACTGATGTGAAGGACTTATTGTCTATGTTTGCCTCTAGGAGTTTTTTGGTTTTTGTTATTTGGTTTTTTTGGGAGGGGTTGTTTTGTTTTTTTAAATAGACTTCATTTTTTAGAGCACTTCTAGGTTTATAGAAAAACTTTGCAGAAAGTACAGAGAATTTTTATATCTATAATAAGTCTCCCCTTATTATTAACACCATGTATTAGTGTGGTACATTTGTTACAATTGATGAGCCAATATTGATACATTATTATTAACTAAAGTCCATAGTTTACATTATTAGGGTTCTTTCTTGGCTGTACATTCTATGGATTTACACAGATGCATAATGTCGTGTGTCTACCATGCTAACGTCACACAGAGTAGTTTCACCACCATAAAAATCCCCTAAGCTCCACTATTCATCCCTCCCTCCCCTCAACCCCTGGCAACCATTGATATTTTTACTGTCTCCATAGTTTTCCTTTCCCAGAATGTTACAGATTTGGAATCCTATAACGCATGACCTTTTCAGACTGGCTTCTTTCACTTAGCAATATGCACTGAAGATTCCTCCATGTCTTTCCATGGCTTGATAGCTCGTTTCTTTTTATCACTGATTAATACTCCATTGTGTGGCTGTCCCAAAGCTTGTTTAGCCATTAACATATTGAAGAACATCCACTTCCAAGTTTGGCAGTCATGAACAAAGCTGCTATAAACATCTGCGTGCAGGTTTTTGTGTGCACATAAACTTTTAACTCATTTAGGTGACTATCAAGGAGCACGATTGCTGGGTTGTACGGTAAGAGTGTGTAAGAGACCACTGAACTGTCTCCCTAAGTGGCTGCACCATTTTGCAGTGAGTGAGAGCTCCTGTTGCTCCAGATCCTTGCCAACATTTGGTGTTGGTGCTCTGGGTCTTGGTCATTCCAATAGGTGTGCAGTGGTGTACCACCATTTGAAGTAGAATTTCCCTGAGGACATAGGAAGCTCAGCATCTTTTCTCGTGCTTGTTTGCCATCTGAATATCTTCTCTGGTGAAGTGTCCAGATCTCTTGACCACTTTTTGAGCAAGTTGTCTTCTTATTTGGGAGTCTTCATCTTCTTTTTTTTTTCTTTTTGCTCTGTACAATTAATTAAGTTTCCGTTTGTTGCTTTTTGTTTTTAAGAAAGAGAGAATGGAGAAGGGGCAGAGGGAGAGAGAAAATCTGAAGTAGGCTTCGTGTTCAACGTGGAGGCCAACACAGGGCTCGATCTCACGACCCGGGGATCATGACCTGAGCCAAAATCTAGAGTTGGATGCTTAACTGAGTGAGCCACCAAGGCGCTGTGGCCTCTAGGAGTTTTAATGGTCCCAGGTCTTACATTCAAGTCCTTGATCCGTTTTGAGTTAATTTTTGTGTATGTTGTAAGAAAGTGGTCCAGTTTCATTCTTTTGCATGAAAAACTGGTCGAGTTCCCCCAGCACCACTTACTGAAGAGACTGTCCTTTTTTGTGTGTGACTCAGTGCATTTTCATCTCACTTTTGAGTTCTCCGTCAATGCATTGGTTGTTCAGTATCGTGTTGCTTGGTCTCCACATATTTGTGAATTTTCCAGCTTTCTTCTTGTGATTGATTCCTAGTTTCATACCATTTTGGCCAGAAAAAATCCTTGGTATGATTTTCAATCTTTTTCCATTTGTTCAGACTTGTCTTGTAGCCTAACACGTGATCTATCTCGGAGAATGTTCCATATGCACCAGAGAAGTATTTTATTACTTTTGAATGGAATGTTCTGTATATGTATGTTAAGTCCATCTGGTCTAACGGTAAAACTTCCGCTTTTAAATACTAGTCCTATAGCACCAGATAATGACTATAAAGTGAGAAAGGCATCAACCAGTAACAGGAGAGCCAGCAGGGGAAATAGTGGGTGAGTACATTGTGCACATTGACAAAGAGAATCTAGTGGTCATCCGGCTCATAAAAGTGAAATCAAAAGTAGAAACTTGTGGGGCTCCTGGCTGGCTCAGTCAGAGAAGCATGTGACTCTTGATTCCAGGGTCATGAGTTTGAGGCCCCTGTTGGGTGTAGAGATTTCTTACGTAGATAAATAAGAAAAGAATTTTTTTTTTTTAAAGTAGGGACTTGAGTTTCCTGGTGAAGTGGTTATTTTCATTGATGATATGAGTCAGTGCTTTCTTTGGGCAAACAATCAGCGAGCTATGTAGGCAGACTCAGTTCCTTTCCAAAGCAGCCTCCCTACAAGAATGCACACTACGTATATGGGCAGAAGGCAACACTTGGGCTTATGGCCCACCTGCAGAGAGCATTACTCCAGTGGATGGCGAGAGGTTGCCTGGGGCACGCCATCCCCAGAACAGGGTACACCCATCCATTTTGGTGCCTCCATATCCCACCCCCATAGTTTTCTGTGTGGTCTTGATGTTTCTCTTAAGCTATTTCTTGCAGACCATTTTCTCAGTTTCCTTCTGTGACTTAGAACTCCTTTCTAGTCTCTTCATTTCATAGCTCTTTCTATTAATTTACTCAACATGCATGAATGGCAACCATGTGCAAGGCTCTATGCTAGTCAGGGGGGCTACACAGTAGAAATGCGGTTGGTTAGGGAAGGGATATTCCCAAAAAGCCTCCATAAAGGTTAGAAGTGATAACACAGGTCACTAGTGGTAGAATAAAGGGTCAGAGGAAGGAAGTGTCCCACAGCTCCCCTGCCTCTGCTGCTTTCCAGCTTTCTTCATGGCTCCCTTCCCTCTTTGCCAGAACTCATTTCCCACCCTCTGGTCTTCTCACTCTCGGGGCCATGCAGCCACCCCTTTGGCTTTGATGTCTCATTCCCAGCCCTGACCTGTTGCCTGCAGTCCCAACCATATCTTCAACTAGCTGTTAGATGTTGTTGAAGGCTTCCAGGCTTCTCTCACGCTTCTCTCATTCTTCTGGAATCTACTGCTCCTCCTGCATTCCCAGACTCCAACAATGGCAGCAAGCAAGCGATCTTGGATAATCCCGGATGCATCCTATCACTGGATTTCTGAATCTAATACTTGGCTGAGTGTCGGTTGGTTTTACCCTGGAAATGCCTCATCCCCTCCTCTTCTTCTTGTGTCTTTTCCTGGGACCATCACACCAACCTACTCACTGAACCCCCACCTCCATGTCTTTCTTCTCTATATGATCTCCCACTGATCTTTTCTTTAATATACAAAATTATATCAATAATTTTAATATATCATTTAAAAAGTATATATAAAGCGATCACGTCACTTCCCTGCTTCAGAACAAAGTGCAGATTTTTTGGCATGGCATAGAAAGCTGTCACAATTTGGTCTCATTGCTGATACATGAATAACCCCTCACCTGGCCTCCAGCACCTCCCCCATCCCTACACACAGACATTTTAACTCCACTAAAAACCTCCCTGCTTTTCGGGGGGAAAAATATGTCAGAGACTTGAAAATGAAGAAAAGCGACTCCTAGGAGCACTCTCTAGGAAATGCTGGCCTGGTTTAGTGGAACTGTCAGGGATGGTCCAGCTCTCCAGGGCTGTGTGCCCTCGACTGCCTTTGATAGACTAGGTTCTTCACAGCTCGGTAGGATTTGGGTTAAGCTGTAGAACACTGATGTCATGCAAATGTTTCCTTCCACAACAACGTGAATGATCCGTGTCCATAACTAAGCAAATGAGTCTTGTCCCAGAGAGACTATAAATTACTGTCAGTCAAATCTTGATTTATTTTTTTTAAAGATTTTATTTATTTATTTGACACAGAGAGAGAGAGCCAGCGAGAGCGGGAACACAAGAGTGGGAGAGGGAGAAGCAGGCTCCCAGTGGAGGAGCCTGATGTGGGGCTCGATCCCAGGACTCTGGGATCACGCCCTGAGCCGAAGGCAGATGCTTAACGACTGAGCCACCCAGGCACCCCTGAAATCTTGATTTAAACGGATTTTAACAGCAATTGCAGTACTTGGTATTTACGCAAAGGATACAAATGTAGTGATCTGAAGGGGCACCTGCTCCCCAGTGTTTATAGCAGCAATGTCCACTATAACCAAACTATGGAAAGAGCCTGGATGTCCACCGGCAGATGAATGGAAAAAGAAAATGTGATATATATATATATATATATGGAACTAGAAGGTATTATGCTAATCAAAACCACCATTTGCATCGACATAGATGAAACTGGAGGGTATTATGCTAAATGAAGTAAGTCAAACAGAAAAAGACAATTATATGGTTTCACTCATACGTGGAACATAAGGAATAGCACGGAGGACCATAGGGGAAGGGAGGGAAATCTGAAGGGAGAGAAATCAGAGAGGGAGACAAACTATGAGAGACTATGGACCCTGGGAAACAAACCGAGGGTTTCGGGGGGTGGGGAATGGGATAACAGGGGAATGGGTATTAAGGAGGCATGTGTTGTGATGTACACTGGGTGTTATACACAACTAATGAATCATTGAACGCTACACCAAAAACTAATGATGTACTATACAGTGACTAACTGAGCACAATAAAAAAAAAAGAAATAAGTCAATCAGAGAAAGACAATTATCATATGATTTCACTCATGTGGAACTTAAGAAACAATGCAGAGGATCATAGGGAAAGGGAGGGAAAAATAAAATAAGACAAAATCAGAGAGCGAGACAAACAGTTAGAGGCTCTTAACAATAGGAAATAAACAGGTTGCTGGAGGGGAGCTGGGTGGGGGGATGGCGTAACCATGTGATGGGCACTAAGGAGGGCAGGTGATGTAATCAGCACTGGGTGTTACATGCAACTGATAAATCACTGACCTCTACCTCTGAAACTAATAATATACTATATGTTGATTAATTGAATTTAAATAAAATAAAATTTAAGGAATTAAACTGATTTTAACATCCGCTCCCTCTTTAATTAAAGAGTTATTATCTTTGACACATGTGCAATTTAAATTTCTATGAGAGTCATGAATTTGCCATTTTGAAAGTAATGTTTTTGTGGTATTTGGAGACCATCACGAAGTTACTACAGTGCACTCTCGTGAGGGGGCAGGTAAGCTGCGTCCAGTGAGGTGTGCTCCTCATAGGCTCTTAGCCTGTAGACCTAAAGGAATCTTTGAGGTAACGTAAAGGGCTCGTGGGAAGGGGCAATAATTTGTCATTTTGCCTTACAAAACAAGAGATGTTAGGAATAATTCGGTTTGTTTGCCACGCTCCACATTTCCTGGTTAGCTCGACATCCTTGGAAGAGCCGCATAGGGAGAATCACCGAGTCATAAAAACCACTTAGGCCTCCTGAATTAAGTTAGAATAGGTAAACTATTATTAATATAAATATTTTTTACATTGTATGCTTTCTGTGAAGGCCCTGGAAATTTTTCACTGCACTCACTCTCCATAATACGTTTTTACTCTCAAGGGAAAACATTGATTCAAACTCATATGAAATGTACCCCAACGGAGAATTTTATTTTCCTCGTCTGGTATTATTGATTACTGTAATAATCGACCTTAGCCTTTCAATGTTTGTCATCTACAGATAATTTCTGTTTTACTTGGAAACTTGCCTGATGGCTCTCTCATAAGCTACAAGCTAGGGTTTCTGCCTTCAACTAAGAAGGAGTCAGGAACTTTGAGCTATCGATACTTCAAAAAGTAGATTCTTGGGTACAGGCTTCCAAGCCGACATTTCTTAGCCAACTTCAGACCACACCAGTGGACTAAGGGGGATTTTCAAGACTCAATCTAGTCTGGAAGCAAATAGTGTCATGAAGACAAACTGTAGACGAAAAACTCAGCAGCAGCAGAATTATTGATGTTATTACATTAGACAGAGTGAACTCGGTAAGTTTAATTGGAGCTTTTTGTTTGGGGTATGGTTCATGTTGTTTTTATGTATTTTTTCCAATGGATTTATCAGGAAACATGTTCTCTTTTTCTTAAGCTGTCTCTAACCCTCAGTTTAGCAGACTCTTTCTACCCAAAATGAAACAAATGGTATTCAATTCTCACTGGCATTCCCTTCATTCGCCAATTCAGGAACTCTTAGAGAGTCTCCTAAATGTTTTTGAACACGATATAGTTACTGCATAGGTTTGATAAAAATCTGTCTTTGTGTTCACCAGGGTATAATTGTAAACATCGACTGTACAACCAAGGCCATATGTGGAGTGCCATATTTGAGAAAGATTCTCATTTAATCAGACATGAGAAAGGGGACATGTGGAGTCAATCCCGCAGAGCTCTCTGTCAGGTAAATTGGAAAACGCTTTGAAAGGGTCAAAGAAGATGACGTGGCGTCCTGTCTAGTATATCCTACCAGGTTATCTCCACCTGTCATTGCCTTTTACAACTCCGACGTTGTAGAAATTAATAATACATTGGATTCTTGTCCATGGAAATGCAAATTATAGTTAGTGAAGGTGAAATTGATTATTTCCCTGCAAAGACTGGGTGATTTCACATAATTAAGCAAGTTTATTTGGACAATCCTGGTGGCCCATGCAAGTATCTTCTCTGCCTTTTTTGAAGCAGTTGTAATGTCCTGTTGTTCTTCACACTAACAAATGAGTTAAATAAAATGTTTGCATGTGTTTATTTTATGTTTGAGTGAATTATGATTTTATTTTTATTAAAAATATTATTCTTTAGTGGTTTTGGAGATTATCTAAGTCATACACTAGATTCACCTGGTACGTTGTACCACCTGAGGGTACACCTCGTGGGGTGCTTAAGCCCAGATATATCTTTTCTCACTGACTATTGGCCAAAAGCCTTCCTCAGTTTCCAACTGCAGGGCCTTTCCATAGAGCAGATGACAACATGGCAGTCACTTCTTTCAGAGTGAGTAAGTCCCAGAGGGAGAGAGAACACCCAAGAAGGAAGTCACAGTCTTTTCGTAACATCACATCAGAAGTGACATCCCATCACTTCTGTCATATTTTCTCCATTAGAAGCAAGTCAGGAAGTCCAGCCCACACTCCAGGAGAGGAGACTACACAAAGGCGTGACTAGCAGGAGGCAGGATCCCTAGTGATCATCACAGAGGTGGTCTACAACAGATCTCAAGGAGCTTTTATATAGTGGGTTGTAACTGTCAATTTTATCCATATTAGAAATTGATACTGAGAATTTTTAAGACACTTATTGATCAATTGGATCATTTAAAGATAGCAAATACGAATGCATTGAAAGTTAACAAAAATAACATCTTGGTATTATTAAAGTGGTTTCAGCCTCATGGACCCTTGAGAGAGAACGACCGACCTAAAGTAGAGGGTCAGTTTGTTCCAGAATACAAAAGAGTATAATGAAGGACAAAACTTGAAAAGTTAAATTTATTTGCCTTGGTTCAGCTGCATCTGAAAAAAGCTATGAAATTGTTACAATTATAGCAAAGTTCATTCAACACCAATGGACTTACTTCTCGATTTACTAATTCATGTGTTTGCCTCTGAAAGTCTAGTCTCTACCTTCTTTATAATCTACCTATACAGAGTCTGGGGGTCTGGGTCTCACTGGAATAATTTTCTAAATTCTGTATTGACTTCATCAGGACCTTTATTGTTTAAGGGGAAAAAAGTGTCTCCACTTACAAAAGAACAAAGATTCTTTTCAATTTCACATCACTTTTTACTTTTAAATGTTTATTGTCATTTTGACTGAACAGGTAACCAATACTGTTTCTCATTCAGCCCATGATCCTATCTTAGGCAACTATCCAAATCTCTTCTTATAACTTTTTTTTTTTAATTTGCCTGCTCAAATTTGGATCCCACACACAGGAAAAAATAAAACTTTAAGTGTCTCTCTTACACCTGAAATTTCCTGGAAAATCACAATGATTTATTCTTTTCCTTGATAAAAAGAGAAGAAGTAGAAATAATTTGATTTATTTGATGTGCGTTTACTACAAGAGATGCATGGGAAGAGTCGTCACTTTAGAAAAGATAATTGACGTTCCCTGTGTTAAATTTGCATATGCAAATGTTATTAATATAAACATTTCAGGAATTATATGCTTTGTCCCTTGGTATTTGGCAGTGCCCTTGCTGCCATAATGTTTTTTCCCTCTGCGATAACACTCATCAAAACTCTGATGAAATAGTCAGTTGCCTTTTCCTGTACTTCTCAGAGTCCTAAAGGTGCTTTGCCAGAAAACAATGGTATCATGTTATTGGTAATAAGTTTGCATATTATTCAAATGGTTAATTGGCCACTTCTTTAATTTGCGTAAAGCATCTTCTAGGCCAGTGACTCTTAAGTTGGGATGCAGACTTATTCATGGAGTTTTATAAAAATGCAAATATCTAGCCTTAGTCCATACTTGCTGGATCTCCTTAGTTAATATTCTAAGAAAAAAAAAATATGTCTTGGCATTTATTGTATGTTAACCTCAAGATTTTTTAATCTTTAAACTTGAAACAACCAAAGATCCTTGACAACTGCAGTTTTCATTTTATGAACATTCCTCAGATCTTTCACACTTGACAGTCATCAGCCATAAAATAGCCACAGGCATAAGGTATGTGTTTTGGAAATCAACAGAAACCACCCAAGTGAGAACAAGCAAAGGTTAGTAATTCTGAGTTTGCTACAGCAGGGGAGTCACCCATTGTCACTTGCATGTTAGCTGAGACCCAAAGGCAGGCAGAGTGGGAAATCTCTGTAGTGGGAAAGAGGCAAGGCTTTAGATGTGCCCTGTTGACTTGGGAAAGCCGTGGGCAAACCAACTAGAGCTAACTAAATGGGCATCCTGTGTGATTGGTTAGGGGGTCATATCTGGCTTTCTCTAGTTGGCCCTTTTTGGAAGTGGGGGCAAAATTCAGGGAAGCTTTCAGTTATTAATCAAGCCTTGGCCATTTGGGGCACATTGCTACAAAAGTTCTCCTTTGGATCCTTGAACAAGTGACTATAGATAGTAGCTTGACTTCCTAGGCTGGCTTCTGCAGGTTGTGGATCAGTTCCACATACAGTCCGCCCCTTGTCTGTCGGTAATATTTAGTCTCTGTCAATTACAGGTAGCTTGTCTCACTCAGTTGCTTGCTTGAAGTCTCTTCTGTAAGCTACCGGCCAGCATTTATGGCTTCAGCAAAGGAAGTCTCCCAGCCCAGCTTGTTGGGAAAAGACTGCACCATGGACTATAAACTAATGATACTTGGAAGACTGGCTCTTTGGTCCAGGCTTCTGTCCTGGCATCGATTAGATGACTTTCAGGCCATAGCAGTGGACTGAGTCAGGATTTCCAAGACTCGTTTTAGTCTAGAAACAGATGGCTTCATGAAAGGAAACTACAAATCCAGGAACCAGCAGAATAAGAATTAATGACATAAGGGGACACCTGGGTGGCTCAGTGAGTTGAGCATCTGACTCTTGATTTTTGCTCAGGTCATGTAGGGTTGTGAGATCGAGCCCTGAGGGGGCTCCATGTTCAGCAGGGAGTCTGCTTAAAGATTTCTCTCCTTTCCCTCTGCCCCTCCCCTCGCTCACATGCGGCATGTGCACTTTCTCACTCTCAGATAAATAAATAAATCTTTAAAAAAATTAATGACAAAAGACCAAATAAAATGATGAGGGACATTTTTGTGATTATTTTCTTTGAAGATTGTCAATATCATTTTAATGGTCTGTCTTCCATATATATAAGAAAGTCCTGGGTGTTACATGCAACTGATGAATTACTGAACTATACATCAGAAACTAATGATGTTCTATATGCTGGCTAATTAAATTTAAATTTTAAAAAAAAGAAAGTCCTTTCTCTTTCTTCCTAAACTTTCCATAATTCAAATCAATTTAATAAACTATATCAGTAAACTGAAATAAAACACTTAAAAATGTTATCTGATTATCCCTGAATCCCAAATCAGAAACTCTGAATTCTGAGTTTCCTTGTTTTCTGTGGTGATGTAGTTATTTGCATAACTTCTTAACCAGGATATAATTGGACAAAAGATTGTACAACCAAGACCATAGCTGGGGTGCCACATTCAAGAATAATCCTCATAGAATTAGGTGTGACCAGACACTTTTAAGGACAAGGGTTGACTTTACTTACAGAACTAATGCCTACAAAATTCTGCTGGGAATATGAGTTGGGCTCCTGGCTTCAAGGGTCTTATTCTCACAGATGGTAAAGAAGGTCACTTCCTGGAAAGCCAGAAGGAAAAATAAAATAAGATGAAAATTGAGAGGCAGGCAAACCATAAGAGACGCTGAACTCTAGGAAACAAACTGAGGGTTGCTGGCGGGGAGGTGGGTGGGGGAAGGGATAATTTGGTGATGGGCATTAGGAGAGCACTTGATGGAACAAACACTGGGTGTTATATGCAAATGATGAATCACTAAAGTTTACCCCTGAAACTAATAATACACTATATGTTAACCAAATTGAATTTAAATAAATAAAAAAAGAAAGCAAGCTGGGGACCTTAGCAAATTTGGGAACCCTGAGAAGAGAGAGATTTACTTAAGAGTAAATGTACTGCAGGTGATCTAGTGGAAAGAAATTCTTGGGTTTGGCTTTCTCACTTGCTGTCCACCCCTCTAAAATTCCCACCTGCACTTCGCCAACAGAAGGATTCCTGCACCAAACACTAACATTCTTCCAGGCCCAGCTCAAACACCTCCTCCTCCAGGAAGCCTTCCCAGCACCTCCTCCAGCAGAAGAATCCCCCCTCCAAGGTTCTCAAAACATTTGCATGTTTTCATGATCTTGGCAGACCCAGGGCAGAGCACATAGAAGATGGAAATACAGCAAAAGAATAGAAGAAATAACTTGCCGCTAAGATGAGGCAGTGTCTGAATTGAGAATTCAAGAGAGATTAGATTTTAAAGTCAGAGGAGGGAGGTCAGGTTTAAGTGTTTGATGCCTAAATGCTACTTCCTAAAAAAACCGACCCATAACTGCTGCCAGAGCCTGCCTCCCTTCTTCCCTTCCAGGAATGGGGACGTGAAACCCTCACGTTAAGAGCTTGGGAGACAGATCTGGTCTGGAATTCTCCATCCTTTACTCCTAGGAGAGCCAGCAAGTTCCTGACCTCTGTTAGCCCTCAATGTCCTTATCTCAGGAGTGAAAAAAAACCCATACCTAGAGTCCAGGGTGGCTGATAAGGTCTGTAAACCAGACAGAGCAGTTCCTGGCAAGAAGGCAAAGGGAGCTATTGTATTATCATCACTCCCTCCCTCCGGGACTCCCCGTGCCTCTTACACTTGCAAGTTAAGAAGGGGCCTGATCCAACTATTCTCCCTTATTTGTAATCCTTGGTGGCTGCTTCTACCTGCCAAGCCTTTGATTTCTGGAAGCCAGTTTCTGCACTAGTCATTGTTCCCCAGTTGGGTGTGTGTTTCTGGGCCTCGGGCTTCGGTGCCCCGGGTGACTGCACCCAGCCTGGGAGGTGGTGCCCAGAGACATCTCTGCAGTGTCTCCTGCGTGGTCTGTGTGTATGTGGTGGAGGGGGGGCTGTAGTTGGCAGCTGTTGCTGAGGCAGGAGAAGCTGGCCTGTAAGGCGCGACCCCTCCTGGGTCAACTGCAGCTGTGGCCTCGTGTGTGAGGGAAAGCCTGGCCCACCCACCTGGAGGAAGCCAGGGGAGGTGGGCAGCCTCAGCCCCAGGCCCTCACAAACTGCTTTACAGCCGGACCAGAATTTGCTTTGTGGGTTTCTCCTGACACTTGGGCTTCCTTTCGAGGGAGGATTGGGGAGGGGATGCAAGCTAGAACTCACCTATACCAAGCACCTGCTTCCTTTTAGATACTCTAGGACCCTCTGGAGCAGGGCCCTCCACCTTCTGAGAAAGGCCCAGTCTGTTTCCATTTCTTGAAACTTCGGCTGTATTTTAAAGAAATGGATAAAAGCAAAAATGGGGTCCTAAGACGGGCAGTTTATAAAATTGTCATTAATGCTTTTTAACATACAAGTGCTAACGGATTGACTACATTAGACTGGGGTCACATTTCAGGCTTCTGGAGCAGGGGAGACTCAGGCCTTCCCAGCCCTGCCTCCTCATGCCTTGCTCTCCTGTGTGGTCCTCTCCAGGCTGGGCGATGGAGGTAGGGGACGTGCGGTGTGCATCGAGGGGAGTGCAGTGTCCTAGAAACACAGGCTGCTGCTGTGCCTCGTGGGGGACAGTTTCTTCCTGATCTGGGGTGCCAGGAGGAGCGGAGGACCTCAGTCCTTCCTTCAGCAGCCTACCCAGCCTTGGAACCAACCCAGCCCAATCTCCTATTAATTGGTAAATGGTCGTTTCTTTGACCCTGGGATCACAGCCCCATCTCCTTATTGCAGGACCAGATCCCCATACTTAGCTCTGAGCCCCAGGAGTACTGCCCGGCCTGCCTGGGCTCACAGCTCACTGCGGCCCTGAGAATGTAAAGAACAGGCCTGAGGAATGGGAGGGCACCGGTGGCAGGGGGGTGGACTGCTAGGCGTATAAGGAGGACATGGTAAGGGAAAAGACCCTTGGCCCTGGGTCCTGACATCTCCCCCTGGCCAAGACCAAGCTAATACCAGAGGCACACATTATCTCTTTGAATCCTCAGGAAATCTGGGAGATAACGTTGTTATTACCATTGTGCCACGTTAGGCATTAAGGAACTTGCCCAAAGTGTCTTGCGTTTCAGGGTGGGGCCTAGGTCTCTCCGACTCCAAAAGCCCTGCCCTTGTCCCACTGCAACATGATGAACTTGTGAAGGACTGAAGGCCACCATGTGTCTTCCATGGTCCCAGCTACTTGTGCTGCATATTCTCTTCTTGTTCCTCCTGGATCCTATTCCGCCTTCTCTCTGCTCTCTGTCTCAGGCTGAACTTCACACCTGCATCAAAGGGGGTCCCTGCCTTCTGGTTTCTCACTGGGTTTGGCCAAAAGGAGGTCCAAATAGAGATCCCAGGAAGTGGAAATAGAGATCCCAGGAAGTGGAAATAGAGATCCCAGGAAGTGGAAATAGAGATCCCAGGGAGTGGAGATGGGAGGGAAGCAGGAAGTGGAGATGGGAGGGAAGCAGGAAGTAGCGATCTGAGGAAAGTGAGTTTGGGATATTTATTCCCCTGGGTCCCTCCAGTCCTCCTATAGATTCTCCTGGAGCCATAGCTCTCTTGCTAGATTCTAGTAATTGCCCCTTAATTGGCCTGGGAATGAGAATAGCTCTCTTCTCTGTGTAGCTCGCACTATTGTGGTCCTCAACTGTCTCTGGTTTTCCGTGATCCTCTAATCCCTTGTACACCGCTCCATCAGGGAACTCTCCTCCATTACCCTATTCAGATGTGTCTTCTGTCCCCCATAGGGCTCCTCACTGAACCCTCCGCAGTCCGTTCCCATTCCTCAGCTTGTGACGCTCCTGCCTTCCCTTCGCAGGTACTCAGCGGCCGCCCAGGTCTCCTGTTCCCTTCCCAGCCCCCCTCCACTAACATTCCTGTGACGCAGGAGCTCCAGCAGTCCCTTATGCCAACGGGCCCAGAAGATGAGAACCCTTAATGCCAGGCTAAGGCTTGAGACTTCGAACAGGCGTGCTTGGAGATCTAAGCAGCTGGATACACACCCTCCGGAGGGAAGGTCAGCGAGTCTGGGACGGGAGTGCAAGTCAAACACTGTGGAAATGGCTCTGGGGTGAGGCGCTGAGGGTCTTTGGCGAAGGCAGAGGGCTGCTCGGGTGGGTCCTCATTCTGTCAGAGGCCTGCAGGGCTGTGTGGGCCTGACAGGCCGCGCAGCGGCAGGAGCAGGGGTTCTTGACCAGGATGTTTGAGACAACTGTGGTATTAAGAGCTCTCCGAGGAAGGGCAGAGGAGATATTGCTTCTGAGGAAAGGGGTACAAGGCTGCGCCTGGCTCTGGGGTGACCCCCAGCTCTCCCCAGCGCGGCCCTGGACTGGGTCTTAGGAGATTCACACCATGACCTCCCAGAACCACCTGGTGGGACAGGTGTGGTTCCAGAAATTCCGTTGGCGGAGAATTTTACTTACCTGTTTCCTGCCGATAATTTTAGCCTCTTCTGGGCAGACCTTTCGCAGGTGACCGATAGCACCAGGGCAGGTGGTCCAGTCAGCCTGTTGTCTTTATCTTTCCTTCACAGTGAGGAGGGGGGGCGGAAATCCTTTGACAGAATTTCTTCTAAAAAACCCAGAGGAGCCTCTTACAAGTCCTTTTCCATTTTGGCTGAGGAAGCGGCAGAACTGGGGATTTAGTGTGTGTTTGGTGCCATCTAGTGACGTAGGAGCCGTCTGTCACCCTGTCAGAAATGGTTGTCCCATGAAGTCAGTTTGCCTTTTCGCTGCACAGATGTTCCCAGACTTCTTCAGCGTGCATGAACATCACCCAGATGCTTGTTCAGAATAAGGACCCGTGGGTTCCAGGCCCTGAGGTTTTAATTTCGTTTGTGTGGGGGGAACCCAGGAATGTGTTGTTCTAGTTAGCATCTCAGGTGTTTATGAGGCAAGACTCTGGACCACACTTTGGGAACAACTCTCATGAAGGACTGTATCTTCTAACTATCCTGTTTTGCATGGATAATTATGTACATTTGCATGGTTTTAAGAATTGTGCTGACTACCCCCTAAATCTGTATCTTCAGCAAAATTTCCCAAGTTTCAAGCTGGTATTTTTTTTACTGGTTGTTTTAAAAACAGATACACAGATTCATCATGGTCATCTCTGGATCCTTAATCTCTGCACCTCATCCCCAACTCCCTCTTATTTGGGGGAGGGTAAGCTGGTTTTGCTCTATTCAAGGGAGGGTCAGCTCTTTTTGCTCTATTCAGGTCTTCAACTGACTGAATGAGGACCACCTACAGCCAGGAGAGCAATCTGCTCTCCTCAGTCTATTGATTTAAATGTTCAACTCATCCATCTTGATCTTAGGTCATGAGTTCAAGCCCCACATTGGGTGTAGAGCTTACTTATAAATTAATAAAAGTAAAAGCTAAATTTAAAAATGTTCTTAAAAAAAACCAATTCAGTTCAACATAAATGTTAACTCATCCAAAGAACACCTACCTAGAAACACCCAGCATGTTTGACCAAATATCTGGGTACCCCATGACCCAAAAAGATTGACACTTAGAATTAATCATCACAAGGCCAACCCTTATCAATGTGGCACCCACCACATTACCTTAAATCATATTTATTCTCCAAATAAAGACAATGAGAAAGTCATAATGCCACCTAACATGACGCAAATAGCTTGCATCCTGTGTACAACTGAAAATGCACTAACCCTTCCTTGGAAGAGGAGATAATGTCCTTGAGTTATGCTTATTCTTCTCCTTGCTATCATGTCACATAAATACATGATCTAAAATGACAATACTTAGTTCCCCTCATCTCGAAGATGGTAGACTAGTAGTGGGGCCCTATGCTTGCCTTGTCCTCGGAAGACAGCTTGATCAATACCAAATTATTCTGAATACCCAGGAAATTGATCTGAGGACTAAGAGTACAAACTGCACAACTAGAGAGAGAGAGAGGAGGCCGCCGTCGTGGAATGTAGGAGGGGTGGACACATGATTTGAGGGAGAAAAGAATCACGAGTGCTGCAGAGGGGAGGAAGCCCTGATCACAGAGAGATGAGAGAGAGAGGGAGGGAGAGAGAGAGAGATTGAGAGCAGCGCATAGGGGACTGCACAAGAAAAACACTTCCCTAAAACCATTGACTGGGAAAGTGAGAGGGGCTGATTATCATGAGTCTTTACAACCAGCAAGGCTCAAAGCCTGAAGTTCTAGAAGTCTGCCCAGTGGCTTGTGTGGAGTCTGGTGCTACTATGAAGAAGGAAGGCAGAGGCCCTAGAAGCAGATGGTGCCGTCCGAGGATTCCCTGGAGAGAGAATTCCCATGCTTGGAATGCATTTGGAAGAGGTGGCAGTGCCTCTCAGGGGACAAAAGAGCTGGCAGGCGCCATTGTACTTCCCCGTTCATTAGCATAGGGGCAGAGACACCTGCGGCAGGCAGCTAACCTGGACAGGAGCTTTTTGCCACATTTTGCCATCAACTCCAAGCCCCCACACATTCGATCGACTGACCTTCTGGGACACGCTGACACCAGCCACTATGTGGTGCGACCCTCCCCTAGAGGATCAGCATGGATCTGTGCTGCACCGGGTCCCTAAAATTTGGAGCTTTGAAACCCAGCCGGCTCACCTGAGATAAAGCACAGGAGCTCTGCATCCCCAAGTGGGCAGATGGCTCAGACACAGACAGGGTGAAGGCAGGGATCTGAGGGAAGCCTGGGACATGAGAGGGGAGATTGTCCACTCTTCTCTGAGGGCTTCCTGAACTGCAGTGCGTGCAATTACCCCTTTCCAGGGACGAGAGCGGCTGACGCCATTTTCCCCCACTCACCAGCATGGAGGGACTTCAGTGAGCAGCCCAGGGCCCACAGTGGAGGCTGGAGCTGCTTACACGAAGTCCTACCCCCTCCCCCACAGTGCCCTACAGGTGCTGCTGTACTAGGGCAAGAGTGCATGGCAGCCAGAGCAACAGTGGCCACTCCCCCAGAAGACCGGCACAAACCCCCCACGCGCACACACCACCTCTCCTGACCAGAGACAGCTGCAAAGCTTCCGCTCTAGGGGAAATAAGTTCTACCCTCTGTTAACAAGCAGAACAAAACACACCTAGTTAAAACTTGGCACACACTGACCAAGGTCCAAATACTCCCCACTGCAGGCAAGGAGAAACTCTAAAGAGGACTGACCTGAGGGAAAGAACACAGCAGACACCAGAAAGTCTCCTGAAGCACCAGGCCCTGGACGGTACATGACCTCTTTTCCATGAAGTCATTACTCTCAGGAGCAGAAAACATAACGGGCTTTTCTAATACCAAGAAGAAGACAGAGACCTAGACAAAATGCTATGGAGGAATTCATCCCAAAAGGAAGAACAAGAAAAGGTCACAGCCAGGGATCTAAAGCCATATATGAAAGACCCACAGCTAATAATATCCTCAGTGGGGAAAAGCTGAGAGCTTTTCCTCTATGGTCAGGAACAAGACAGGGATGTCCACTCCCACCACTGTTATTAAACAGAGGACTAGAAATCTTAGCCTCAGCAATCAGACAACAAAAAGAAATAAAAGGCATCCAAATTTGCAAAAAACAAGTCAAACTATCACGATTTGCAGATGACATGACGCTCTATATAGAAAATCCAAAAGACTCAACTGAATTGCTAGACCTCATACACAAATTCAGCAAAGTCACAAGATACAAAATCAACATATGTATGTATTTCTATACACCAAAAATGAAGCAGCAGAAAGAGTAATCAAGGAATCAATCCCATTTACAACTGCACCAAAAGTCATAAGATATTGAAGAAAAAACCTAACCAAGGAGGTGAAAGATCTGTACTCTGGAAACTATAGAACGCTTATGAAAGAAATTTAAAAGAACAAAAAGAAATGGAAATACATTCATGCTCATGGAGTAAAGGAACAAATATTGTTAAAATGTCTATACTACCCAAAATAATCTACACATTTAATGCAATCCCTATCAAAATACCACCAGCATTTTTCACAGAGCTAGAACAAACAATCCTAAAATTCATATGGAACCACAAAAGACCCCCAATAGCCAAAGCAATCTTCAAAAAGCAAAGAAAAGCTGGAGGCATCACAATTCCATAATTCAAGTTATATTTCAAAGCTGTAGTCATCAAGACAGTATGGCACTGGCACAAAAACAGACACATAGATCAATAGAACAGAATAGAAAACCCAGAAACGGACCCCAAACCAAACGGTCAACTAATCTTCAACAATGCAGGAAAGAATATCCAGTGGAGAAAAGGCACTTTCTTTAACAAATGGTGTTGGGAAACCTGGACAGCAATATGCAGAAGAATGAATCTGGACCACTTTCTTATACCACACACAAAAATAAATTCAAAATGGATGAAAGACCCAAATGTGAGATGGGAATCCATCAAAATCCTAGAGGAGAACACAGACAGCAACCTCTTCAATCTCAGCCACAGCAACTTCTTGCTACACATGTCTCCAAAGGCAAGGGAAACAAAAGTAAAAATGAACTATTGGGACTTCATCAAGATAAAAAGATTTCTGACTTCCAGAACTATACGATAATAAACGTGCATTGTTTAAAAAAAAAAAAAAAAAAAAAAAAAAAAAAAAGCTTCTGCACAGCAAAGGAAACAATCAACAAAACTAAAAGGCAACCTACAGAACGGGAGAAGATATTTGCAAATGACATATCTGATAAAGATTTAGTATCCAAATCTATAAAGAACCTATCAGGGGCGCCTGGGTGGCTCAGCGGGGTGCCTGGGTGGCTCAGTTATTAAGCGTCTGCCTTTGGCTCAGGTCATGATCTCAGGGTCCTGGGATCTAGCCCCGTATTGGGCATCCTGCTCAGCGGGAAGCCTGCTTCTCCCTCTCCCACTCCCCCTGCTTGTGTTCCCTCTCTCGCTGTGTCTCTTCTCTGTCAAATAAATAAAATCTTAAAAAAAAAAATGTTCAACATCATTCATCATCAGGGAAATACAAATCAAAACTACAATGAGATACCACCTCACACTGGTTAAAATGGTTAAAATTACCAACACAGGAAACAACAGATACTGGCAAGGATGCAGAGAAAGGGGAAACCTCTTACACCGTTGGTGGGAATGTAAACTGATGCAGCCACTCTGAAAAACAGTACGGAGGTTCCTCAAAAAGTTAAAAATAGACCTACCCAATGACCCAGCAATTGCACTACTAGGTATTTACACAAAGGGTACAAAAATACTGATTCGAAGGGGCACGTGCACCCTGATGTTTATAGCAGCATTATCAACAATAGCTGAATGTCCATTGACTGATGAATCGATAAAGAAGATGTGGTGTATATATATAATGGAATATTACTCAACCATCAAAAAGAATGAAATCTTGCCATTTGCAATAATGTGGATGGAGCTAGGGCATATTATGCTAGGTGAAATAAGTCAGTCAAGAAAGACAAATATTATATGATTTCACTCACATGTAGAAATTAAGAAACAAAACAGATGAACATAGGAGAAGGAAAAAAAGAGGGAGGCAAACCATAAGAGCCTCTTAACTATAGGGAACAAATTGAGGGTTGCTGGAGGGAAGGTAAGTGGGGATGGGCTAGATGGGTGATGGGTATTAAGGAGGGCACTTGTTGTGATGAGCACTGGGTATTATATGTAAGTGATGAATCACTAAATTCTATTCCTGAAACCAGTATTACACTACATGTTAACTAAGTAGAATTTATATAAAAACTTGAAACATACAAATAAATAAAATTGACAACACTTAAATACTATAATATTAAGTCAATATAGTTTATGTTACATGATAAGGGAATAAGAGAAAAAAAACGAAGATATGTCATATATACATATTTTTTCCTTCCATTACCAATTCTGTATTCCCTCTGCCTTCAGCAAGCACATGAGCTGGTTGTGGTTCTTTACCAGTGGTTCTTTACCCAGACCTACATTTCTGAAGGATCTGGACCATTGTAGTCCTGCCCAGGCTGGGTTGTTGTAGTTTTCCCATGACTTAATCACAGGAACATTAAAGGGTAATATTAAAGTTTCTTAAGTGATCCTCTGATTTTCACACATGTTCTTCCTAACCTCCATGGTGGAGTTCCTCCAATTTCTCTCAGGTATTTGGGACCAATCACCCCAGCCAGCATAGTAACTCCCTTCCTTGCCCATTGATTCAGAGGTATGAGGAGCTCAAAGTGGCCAGGCAGCAGTCTCAATTTCCAGTTCAATGGGATTGTTGCTGTGTCTCTCTTTGAAACTAAGACCTCTAAGCCAGCAGAACATAAAAATGTGGGAACAGGAAGTAAAAATTTTGCTAGTGGGTCACTAAGGGTTATAGTGAGTGGTACCACTCCCAATTCCAGTCCTTGATTCCTGCATCTGTGAATCTGGGCTACGGAAGAAAGAGTATCATGTATTGGATGCTGATTCGGAGCATATATAGCCCTCTGGAGAACCTTGCCCTCGCCCTGCCAGGTATTGCCACCTGGCACTATAGCTGCGTCTTCAAATGGCCATTCCACTATCCTATTAAGCCAGCTGCTTCAGGGTGGTGGGGAACATGGCAAGGTCAATGAATTCCACCAGCATGAGCCCACTGACTTCCTCTTGCCTGAGTTCCTTGAAGCTGGGACATGATTTTTTTCCTGCCTTCAGATTCAAGCTGAAATAGCAGCTCTTCCTTGAGACTGCCAGCCTTCAGACTGGACCTACGCTATTAGTTCTCCTGGGTCTCTTGCTTCCAAATGCAGATCTTGGGACTTGTCAGCCTTGGCTTGTGTGAACTAATTCCTTTTAACTAATAAACAAACAAATCCTATTGGTTCTGTTTCTCTAAAGAACCCTAACACAGATCTTGGCACCAGGAGTAATATTTGGCCAAATATCGGCACCCCATGGCCCCACAGAGATGAATATGAAATTAATCATCAACAACCCTTTTTCCTTCTTTTAGCTTTTTAGGCACCACCAGTTATTATTGTTGACAAGAAACCTACTTTAAATATAAAGGCACAGGTAGATTAAAGATCAAAGGATAGAAAAAGTTGTACCATGCAAACACTAATGGAGTGGCTATCTTAATATCAGACAGAGTAAACTTCAGAACAAGGAATATTACCAGAAATAAAGAGGGTGATCACATAATGATGAAGGGGTTAATTCACCAAAAAGACATCACAATTCTAAATGTGTATTCACCTAACACCTGATCTTCAAGATACAGGAAGCAAAAACTAATAGCACTGAAAGGAGAAACTAGTAAATCTACAAATGCAGTTTTCAATTTCAACATTCCTTTCTCAGTAATTGATAGAACAAATAGAAAGAAAATCTGCAGTGGTAGAAAAAGCCTGAACAATGCTATTGAAACAATGTGACCTAAGTAACATTTGCAGAACACCCCACACATGACAACAGCATAGTACACTTTCTTTTCAAGTGCATGTGAAATATCCACCATGATAGGCCATATTCTGGGCCAGAAAAGATATCTTATCAAGTTAAAAGAAGTGAAATTGTGCAAAGTATGTATTCCAACAACACTTTAATTAAACTAAAAATCAATAACAAAAAGCTATTGGGAAAAATCTCCAAATATTCATAAATTAAACAAAAAATGTCTAAATAACCCATGCACAAAGGGGAAGTCACTAGAGAAGTGAAAAAATAGTTTGAACTCAGTGACAGTGAAGTTACAACATATCAAAATTAAAGTAGTGCTTAGAGGTTAATCTATTGCATTTAATATTTATATAAGAAAGGAAAATTTCAAGTTAGTAATCTCAATTCTCACTTCAAGAAATAAGAAAAAAAAGAGCAAATTAATACATGTGTTGCCAAAGTGAGCACAAGAAGAGCAAATTAAACCCAGAGCAAGCAAATGATGTAAATAAGGATAAAAGCAGAAGATGCCAATTACCAATAACAGGATAAAAGAGAAGACATTACTACAGACCCTACACACATTTAACAGGATAATAGAGTAGATAATAAAGTAACTACGAAAGACTTTATGCCAATAAATTCCATAAAACTTGCATAAAATGAATCAAATTTTCGAAAGATCCAAATTACCAAAGCCCACTCAAGAAGATAACCTGAATATCTGAATAAAGAAAATTCTAGGTCCAGACTGCCCTAGTTGAAATTATGGCACTTCCGTTTACTAGCTGTGTAAACTTGGGGAAGTTACCTAACATCTCTGGGCCTCAGTCTCCTCATATGTAAAGATACTTGATAACATATACCTCATAAGGTTGTTTTGAGGTTTAAATGAGTTCATATTTACAAAGTGCTTAGAAATGCCTGACGCCCAGTAAAGGGTTAAATGTTTATTAAATAAACTAAATAAAAACAAGTCCACTTAAAAACTGTAGCATACCAAAAAAAAAAAAAAAATCTTCAAAGCAGAGAAAAAAGAAACTAGCTATGAGAAATTGACAACTACACAGATAATTGCCCAAAGGCAATAATGAAAGAATATAGTGGAATAATATCTTTACTTTGCTGAGAGGATAATAACTCATGTTTTATAACAATAAAAATAATTTTTAAACACAAAGATGAAATAGACTCATTTTTAGGCCCACAAAAATGCAAGAGTTTACCACAAATACCATCCATAAGAGGAATACCAATGAGTATTCTTTGGGAAAAAAAGAATTATTCCAGAAGAAATAGATGAGATGTAAGAAATAATAAGGAGAAAATGAAACAGTAATGGTGTGAGTAAATCTAAGTATACTGACTATATAATACAGTAATGAAAACAATGCCTCATTAACTTTAAAGAGAGAATGAGGTAAGCATGACAATAGCAGCAGAGAAGCTGCAAGTGGGCCATCAGAGTTCCTGTTCTTGGCTTCTCTCATTCTTTGGGAGCAGAGTGGAAAAACACTGATTTACTTTGATTCCCATACATGTTAAAAATTTCTAAGTAACTATTGTAACATAAGAAAAAGACTGAATAACTTCTCAACTAGTAGAGTGGAATGTGGAATAAGAAAATGTATGAAATCAATCCAAAAGAAGGTTCAAAAGAAGGAAAAATAATGGAAACATGAGACAAAGTTTAAAAATATGGTAGAAATAAATCCATATATCTGTAATCATGGTAACCATGAGTGGCCTAAAGGCTCTAGTTAAAAGACAAAAATTGCCAGACTAGATTTTTAAAAAATCCCAACTATGTGTTGTGGTTTTTTTTTTTTTTAAGATTTATTTATTTATTTTGAGAGAGAAAGAGCACTACTGGGAGAAGGAGAGAGAATCCCAAGCAGACTCTGTGCTGAGCAACTATGTGTTGTTTAAGAGACACAGCTGAAAATTAAGGATATGGAAAGATGAAATGTAAAAGAATAGAAAAAAATATACCAGGAAAATAGCAACCAAAAGAAAGTGCTATAGTTATATATTAAAGTCAGTAAAATAGACTTTAAGGCAAAATGCATTACTAGAGATAGAGATTGACACATAAAGATAAAATACTTTACCAGGAAAAAAAAAAAGTGATTCTAAATTTAAAAGTACCTAATAGCGCCAACCTATAAAAAGCAGGATTGACAGGGCTACAAAGAGAAATGTGTCATTCCATCATGCTAGATTATATCACCTGCTCTCAGTAACTAAACTGAATAACCTAGGTTGATCTAATGGACATACATAAAACTTTGCTTTTAATGAGTAGAGAATACATTTTCTTCAAGCACACATAAAATCAATTTTTTTAAATGATGGCCTTAAAACCAATATATTTAAAAATTTAGACATATTTATTAATAATTGATGAATCAAAAAATTCATTATAGTAGAAATTACATATTACCTTTGGTTGGCAAAACAAATCTTGTGTGCCTTCTCCTTTCTCTTGCTTGGTCAGTCACCCACCGACTTCAGGTGACCTCTACACTTGGGACTGTAATGAACACCTCACTGTGGGGTGCAGGATCTGGCTTCCTGAGGACCCAGGGAAGGGCTCGATGTTACCTACTGGAAATGTAGGCAAATGAGTATCTTTTGGTATGAATCTTGACCAGTGGGGAGTGGGAGGTGAAAAGCAGCTGGGAAGACATATTTCTCCACCTTTCTCTCTCCTGCAGACCACTCTAGGGTGAGGTCCCTTCTTGCAACCTTTCTGGAGAAATTTAATACATAAGTGGACATAGGTGCTGAGAAACCATCACCTTTCCACAGCTCATAGTATGTGGCACAACCAGGCACTGTGCCAAATTTCCTTCCAGGTTCTCTTGCCTCACTTCTCTTCCTCTCCTCCTCATTGCCTTGGACATGTACCTTCCAAACATGTTAACATCCATACCATTGCTTCAGTCTCTACTTTCTAACGACCCTGGGCTACAACAACTTAAAAGTGAGTAATGATGAACATACTACCTATGAAACTTTTGGAATGCTGCTAAAACTATCTAAGAGGAAATGCTGTGCTTTAACTATGTTATAAAGGAGGAAAGATTGGAAAGTAATGACTTACCTATTCAATTAAGAAGTGAGAAAAGGAAGAGTAGAAAAAATCCGAAGAAAATAGAAGGAAAGAAATTATGAAATTAAGAGGAGTCAATGAAATGAAAAACAAAGATATGGATCAATAACCCATGTTTGGTTTAACTGAAAACGTGGACACTTTAGAAAAACCCATGATAAAAGGATCAAAAAAAAATAAAAGGCAACAAATAACCCAATTAGTAGTGAAGGGGGGGAACTATAGCAAGGATCTTTAAAAATAATAAGCAAATACTTTAACTTAATTTTATGCCCAAAAAATTTGACAACAGGTAAACATGACAATTTTCTACTTACAACTTTAATACTGACACAAGAAGAGAGAGGACACCGGAACAGAAGTTGAATCGGGAATTTTGATTCCCAGAGGATAATGGCGGCCACTCAAAGGAGGATCTCTACAGACATGCGCCAAAAACTATATAGAACAATAAGGGGAACCAATAGGATTATTCTTTTTTTTTTAAAGATTTTATTTATTTATTTGACAGAGATAGAGACAGCCAGCGAGAGAGGGAACACAAGCAGGGGGAGTGGGAGAGGAAGAAGCAGGCTCATAGCAGAGGAGCCTGATGTGGGGCTCGATCCCACAACGCCAGGATCACGCCCTGAGCTGAAGGCAGACGCTTAACCGCTGTGCCACCCAGGCGCCCCCAATAGGATTATTCTTAACGAGCACCTATACTGAAAGGCCTTTGACATAGAAGTGGGCAATGACCATAGCTATACAAGGAGCAGAGCAGAGCCAGCTTTGGAGCCCTCTCTGGAGTAGAGAGTTCAGCAGAGATTTTGAGGGAGAGGAGCAGCAAAACCAAGCAGTCGCAGATGATAAATAGCCTCCATGGGAACGTGGAACCCGGCGAGCCTTCCGTCCTGAAAGGAGAAATACTGATGGTAAATTCGAGACATGGTAGATCAGAGAAAGTGTGTGAGCCTCAAGGACTTTAGTGGGAGAGACATAGGAGACTTGAAAGGAGGAGGAATCCCCTAGAGGCTTGACAGTGAGAGGAAAGAAGAGGAAACATTAGAATTTAAGGGTCCTCAGAAACCGTATCACAAAATCAGAAGCAGACCACCGATGACCCAGACCCGCGCCCCACGCATTAAGAAACTGAACTTCATCGTACCAGCTGAAGAGGGCACTGTTGAATTAAGAAACATGGTAAACTACTGTCAGCTGGGGTTTCCACAAAAGCAGAGTTTGAGACAAGGCCTTGCATGCAGGTAATCTGAGAAGTGGTCGCAAGAAACAGGAGTGAGGGGACACCTGGGTGGCTTAGTCAGTTAAGTATCTGTCTTCAGCTCAAGTCATGATCCCAGGGTCCTGAGATCAAGTCCCACATAGGGCTCCTTGCTCAGCAGGTAGCCTGCTTCTCCCTCTGCCTGTCGCTCCCCCTGCTTGTGTTGCTCTCTCCCTATCTCTGGCAAATAAATAAATACAATCTCAAAAAGGAAGAAAGAAAAGAAACAAACAAACAGGAGTGAGGCATAAAGGACAGGGTCAAAGGAAGGAGGGAAAATCAAACCTCGTTATTGAGCTCATTATTGTTGTACTCAACTGGGCTCAGTCTTGGGGGTGACCCTGTGGGAAGCCTTGTAGAACGCAGAATCTTCTGCCCTAGAGAAAGAAGAGGGGAGTATTTAATCCACTGGTTGAAGTTTAATTTAGTCCCACTGGTTAATGTGGCAGTCATCGAGGTGTGTTGTTCAATGTCCTTTCAAGAATTCGCCATGCAGGGGCTCCTGGGCGGCTCAATCAGTTGAGCATCTGGCTCTCGATTTCAGCTCAGGTCATGATTTCAGGGTCCTGGGACCAAGCCCCACATCAGAGCTCCCCGCTCAGGAGGGAGTCTGCTTGTCCCCCTGTCCTTTTGCCCTCCCCCCTGCTTTCTCTCTCTCTCTCTCAAATAAATAAAATAAAACTTAAAAAAAAAAAATTTTCCAAGCAGCTGCAAGGAGCACACTTAGCCGAAAGCCTCCAGCTGCAGTGCCTTCAGGATCTGTCTCAACTTTGGAGCCAGCCCCACCCTTCTGGAGCAGCACCCAGTTCATGAATGAGCACAGTGGGGGTCCCAGTTTCTTGCCATTTCTGCCCAACATGAGACTCCCCTAACGGGCAGCGTTTGTTCCAAAGCTCCCGTTGGCCCAACACTTTGTCGGACCTGCCTCACCATTTGAGGCTCTCCCTGTCCAACCCTGCTTCCTCCAGTTTCCTTTCACAGGTGTCTGATCTGTACATGGTCTAGAAGTATTTCCTACCAAATTCTCCCCCCGCCCCCCCTTGTATATTTCACTGGAGTTACACCCCAGTAAACGACACACACGCCTACCTTCATTTCAGCATCTGTGTCTTGGAGGGCTCAACTGGACTGCCCTACAAGGTGTTAACTCTGCAGGTCAAGGTGGGCACATGTCTGAGGATGGCCGAGCGTGCTCTTGCAGGTGTGTCATGTGACAGCAGCAGAAAAACCGCGGAGAAAAACGCTAGAGGGATTCAATGCAGCCGAGGCCAGGTGCTATCGGTTTGAGTCAGCCGAGGCCAGGTGCTGAGGCCAGGTGTTGTCAGCTGGTGGCCTCAGGAATGATCAGAGTGGCAAAAGCGACCCAAGAAGATGGGTCTTTGCACCATTCATATCCATGCCAGACATTAAGTCTAAACTTACAGAGCCTTCGGTGTGGCCAGACTTAATTCAGAAGATGTAGTGAAATAAACCAGTGTGTGCTGTTGTAAGGGGTGCCAAAGTTCTCAATTATTTTCATACTGCCTCCACTGCTCCTTCTAGATTTCCCTTCTGCTCAGCCAGCACTTCAGTGGGTCTAGGTTGCTTGCCTGCTGTGGTCCTCAGACCTTCCTCTTCGAGAGATCAGAAGCTTTGTTGGACCATGGAGAGGCTGTCCTGTGGGTTCCAGAAGTATTTCCGTGGTCCAGCAGCAACTTGACTCCAGGTCATCATGGTAACTAGGGCCAACCGTCCCTCCCAATCTTGCAACTCCTTTCTTTGCCTGCTGCTCCACTGCCAGAAGGATCCTAGAATGGGCAGGGAGCAACTGTAGCCCCATTTTATTGGAATCCTTCCTGTGTCCCCGATTTTATATATATATATAAAATGCACCCTCCCCTCTAATCCCCCCAAACGAAGAGCTGGCCAGGATGAGAAAATCAGCCCTCCCTTGACTCCCCCCATTTTCTAAAAGCAGCATTTCTGGGCTCCTCAAATTTGTCTGGAGGGTAAGGGATTTCCCCCTACATGGGGGAGAGGAAGAAAACTATAGTGTTCTCCACTCCACCATCCGTTTTAGAATCTCTTGTCTTCCTCACTGATTTAATGCTTTCTCTTTACAGGCCCAAGGTGGGCAAGAAATCTCTGGGCCAGCTCAGTCACTCCTTAGCATTTGCTGTGGGGAAAGGCCCAGGGCCTCTCCTTAGAAATCCAGTAGTACACACCACCCATGGCTTTCCACTTTGAGGCTTCAGCAGAAATTCTGGGAATCCTGTCAATGTCCAATTCAAGATGAAGATATGTTCAACCTCACTGTGGTCATAGAAATGGAAATTAAAGCAACCATGAAATATCACTTTTGACGCATAAGGTTGGCAGAAATTAATAAGAATAATCACAACCAGTGTGGGACAGGACCTGGAGCTGCCCTGCAGGCCCCTGATGAGAATGTGGTTATGATTTTTTCTTTCGCTTTTGTGGTACGGGGAAAGAAGGCTTTTGTACCTGGATAACACTAATTACAGTTCAGTGTGTGTGTGTGTGTGTGTGTGTGTGTGTTTAATCTAATATGCAACATATTAAAGTTTTAATTTTTAAAACCTAGTCTATCTTAAACCTTCAAGTTCAGCCTACAAATCATCTTGTTCTATTTACAAATCCAGAAATTAAAAAGAATTAAGAACATCGTTTCTACTGGCTCTTTGACCAATGTTCAACTAACAAGTTTAACAGATTAAATCCTTCTTAAACATTTGCTCCGCTTATTTTTTAATTAATCATATTTCCTCAGACATTTGAAAATACAATCACAATTTTATATATTGGATTCTTCCAGGCAATTGAGGCTCTTGTTGCGGCAGACTTAACAAGGAAAATTATCCTCAGCAATGATGCGACTTTTGTAAATTAATCAATCAGTCTTGTACCTGTGGTATTTCAGATTCTCTTACCCATTTCAAACATCAAAAAGACAGAAAAGCAGACAAAGCAGCAGAATGATTTCAAGAATTGTTACAAACCCCACCCAATATAAGCCACCAGAAAGAATTCCGCATCTATTTATTATCTCCATACTTCTTTGTATAGCTGTCCAGGGTTGTAAATTGCTCCTTCAACCAAGAGAAACAAAATTACAATCTCAGCTGAATGAGCCTTTTCAAGATGCAGGTTGAAAAGTCGACTGATTTTACTACGGGGTCCAAGATGGGTCTGCACCCTCTTCCTTTCACGGCCCCCCTTACCTGTCTCGTAGCCCACTTGGTCTGCAGTGCTGTATGGACACAGGTGGAGGTGATGAGCCGACAGGGGGCGGTCCTACAAGATAAAGGGGCCTCATCCATAACCACAGGTGGTGAGTTTGCGCATCCTCACACTTGAGAGTCTCACCTCTCCTCCATGCCAGACTGAACGGAAAATGCAATGCAAGCCCACCCCTCTAGAATGCATCTTCCCATTTAAAACAAGCTTCCACAATGGCTTTCCTCTTTGTAAAATTTGACTCTTGGTTCAAAAGTTCTTTCATATTCAGCCAGGGGAGTACCAGCGCAGTAGCAACACTCTTATTAATGAATCTTCTGGAAACAAAGCCCTTTCATTTCAGAATTAACCATGGTTGAAACATGCATACACACACACACACACACACTTCATAAATTATGTTGGCATGTTATATAGTTTAGCAATCGTCCACTTCTCCCTTCCCTGTTTATCTAGGCGGAGTCAGATACCCTTCTCCTGCCTTCACGTCTTCCTAGTTTCTCAACTCCCTGGTCTGCCTTTCCGGGGATGGATGCAGTGCTTGGCCACCAGCTGTGAGCCCACACAGGTTCAGTTAGCAGCCTCTTCCTGTTCTGATTTGCTGATCTGCACACAGCTCTAGGCTTCAGTGTCCACGGTCAGCAAAACACTCCCCTAAAACTCTAGAACCCTTCTCTAGTCTCCAGCCTCCTTGGTGCCTCGGTCCCGTAGTCCTTCCCCTCCTCTATCAGTGTTTCTTCAAGGGTGGCCCATGATCACCTGACGTGCTTGTTAGAATGTCAAACCCCAGGCCACAACCCACGTATACTGGATCTCTGGGGACAGACACAGCAGTCTGCAAGTTTGGAAGGTGGTCCTCTGCACTGCAGAGTTTGAGAGCCATGCCCTCCATCACTCTTGTCTATGCCTTCCTTGGACCAGCGGAGGTGGTACCCTATTCTCTGCTGTGAACGACCTTAGCGTGAAGGCTCTATTGCCCCTCTGCTTGTGGGCAACACCTCTTACCAGCATGACCTTTGCCATGAGTTCCTTATAGGGGGTAATATGCAGCCAGTTTACTTACATCTCAGCATGCCCTGTTCCATGGCTGGACTTACATTCTTGCTTAATTTGACTTGACTCCTTTTATTTTCCTTTTAATGATAATTCATTCCACAAGTGCCCCCTGTTTTAACAACTTGAAACGCTAATGGCCCTGTTAAATGTCTCTCCTGGCTAAGCGAAGATTCCACCTCATCAGGACATTCTCTGAGAGGCCACTACTCACAGACCAGTGGGCTTCAGGCCAAAGAACTACATCTGTCAGTTAATCGCAGAACCGGAAGCCTGACCTGAATCGCGCAGCTGCAGTGGGGTGCGCTTGCGGGAGGGGAGACAGCCCCCTTTAGGAAAGGCAGTCACTTCTCTTTGGAAGATGAGGCTTTCAGGTTTAAGCTGCAAATGAACAGGCAACCAAGCTGCTGGGCTGGCCAGGTTCCTGGAGAGTGAGTGTGGGCGGCTGACTCGGAGCGGCTCCAGGCACCGCTGGGGTCCCCATCTTTGCCTCCCTTCGGAGGAACAGAACCTCATGTCCATCCAGGTGGGCCCCCAGTCCTGCCTTGCCCAGCTGTAACACCGCCTGCCTTTGTGGGTTCTAACCAGCCTATCTTCCCTGCCTGCCCCAAGTCGACAACTGCTAGATGGACCCACAGGAGGTATTAATGGTTTGTTGTGTTACTTCATCTTCTAAGTGTATCTGCGTCTTCATGGGATACCCACAGAACCTTAGTATGTCAGACCTTAGGTCATCTGGTCCAGCTTCTCCATGGACGAAGAAATGGGACCAAAGTCGGGAAATCACCTGTAGAAGCACACATAGTGGAGCCTGGGTAGGAGCTGTCAGAGCCCCATCCTCATTCCAGAACCTTCTCTAAACCCTCCTAAAGCCATATCTAGAAGGAAAAAGGAACAGTCTCCAAACACTGCCTTACCTCTCCCTGTCCATTCCTATCTCCAGACTTCACCTCTCCTCTGCACGCCCATGTCTGTCTGTCTGCTTGACAGCTCCTCTTCGGCGTCCAACCAAACCTGTTCAAAACTAACCCCCTCCAAAGTTCGCAGTTCAGTAACTGGCTCACCTGTCCATGCAGTTGCTTGAGTCAAGACAGCTTGGGGGTCATCCTTGCTGCATCTCTCATACTACATTCTATTATCACCACATCCACTTTCTATCCAGAACCTTTCTATCCAGACTTCTCATTGCCTGCACAGCTAGATCAAAGTCCCAGCCATCATTTCCTTGTATTCCAATGGCGTCCTAAACTGTCTCCCTGCAGTCTACACTCCACGCAGGATCCAGGGGAGTGTGGGCCCATGGCTCTCCTCTCCTACAGGCCTCCAGTGGCTCCCATCAGGTAAAGCTGTGGTTCTCAGCATGACCCAGGAGTCCTGTGTGACACCACACCCCTCGGCCTCACCTCCCCCATGGCTCCCTGCTTCCTTGCTCTGCTGCATCCACTCAGCGGTTCTCTGCACTCCCTCACACTTGCCCAGCAAGCTGGGGGCTCCAGACCTCTGTTCACTCTCCCCCCACCTCCAGATCCTGGGCACTCACTCCCTCATTTCCTTCAGGCCTTGCCCAAATTTCACCTCATGAAGGAGGTCTTTTTTTTTTTTTTTAAGATTTTATTTGTTTATTTGACAGAGAGAGAGACAGCCAGCAAGAGAGGGAACACAAGCGGGGGCGTGGGTGGGAGAGGGAGAAGCAGGCTCCAGCAGAGCAGGGAGCCCAATGCGGGGCTCGATCCCAGGACCCTGGGATCACGCCCTGAGTCAAAGGCAGACGCTTAACGACTGAGCCACCCAGGAGCCCCTGAAAGAGGTCTTCTGACCACCCTACAGAAAATTGTAATAGTGACCCTTCCCCCAGGATCCCTATCCGCTTGCTTTATTTCTCCCCAAAGTACTTACTATCTGACCTACTTAATATGTATTTGTTTAGTTATTTTGTTACCGCCCTGCTCCAGAACAGGGGCCATGATGGTGGGGGATTTGTGTGCTGCTGAATCTCCAGCACGTAGAGACGTACCTGCCGTTAGCAGCTGCTCAAGAAATACTCGGTGACTGGACAAATGGAGGATTCTTGCAGCAGACGCTTGTGCGGGACATCGTATGCACATGATCTCATTTCGTCCTCGTGACAAACCTGGAAGGTGCGTATCATTTTTCTCTTTTTACCTGTGAGGAAATGGACACTCAGGGAGTTAAGAACTAAAAACAAAAGGTTCACAGTGCTCATTGTTGGTAATTGATAGAGTCAGGATTTGAACTTGGTTCTAATGGATCCAAAGCCTTTGCAATTAACATAAGATTGAACCAAAAGAATCGAATATATTACCTTACCCTTAGAAAGATTAGCATTTTAAAGACACGGGATGGAGAACATGGCACAGTATTGAATCGCTGATGGTGGGACTCCATACACTGGCATTAGACCTTCCCCAACCCCTCAAGCCATTCACGAAGGTGCCTCTACCCTGGCCCACACAGCCAGCCTGGAAGAGGAGTCCTAGTATAAGCTGTCATTATTACCCTGCTGGGCTAATTCTGTCTCATTTGTAGCTGGACACCTGCATCTGACCAAAACATTAAGACTGATAGATGCAGCCTATCTCCAGGGCTGTTCTGAAATTATAATAAAATTAGCAATTTCATTTTTGCCTGTCTCTCCTCCCCTTTGAATACCCTCTGAGTTGTCTCCCACCTTTGCTGGGGCACTCTCTTCCTGCCATTCCTACTCAAAGCCTTTCTTTCATTTCACATATGCAATGCAAACGCGAGGCTTTTCCCTCATCCTCAGGTTTGGACAGGCAGAATCGCAGGTGGTGGAGAGCAGCTTTGTGGGAGTAAGAAGGGCATTGCAAGTTAGAGGACAACTCGAAGAGGTCCATAATGTCAGGGAAGGGAGGGGCATGCTTGAGAAATGGCAAGTGGGTGAGTGTGTCTGCATGGCGGATGGGGGTGGGGTGAGGAGCAGGCTAGGTGTGCTGGGAGAGCATTGCTGTGAAGGTCAGTGGGGCAGGCAGTAGAGGGCACAGGGCAAGGGATTGGCCTGGCCCCTGAAGGCAGTGGAGATGCTCTTGTCACACCATCTCAATGCCCCTTCACCCCGGGTGGGGCAGTTCTTGGCCAGTGAGGTTGCAGAAGCCACGTGGTCAGGTTCTTTGTTCTTGGTTGGTCACTGGATTCTTGCCTCTGACAGAGGCGTGAGTACCTGTGACCCTCACCCCCTGGGCAGCCTCAATTCCCCATGCGCTCTCACCTCTCAGGACCCTCAGCCTTTCCGACTGCCCCATCCCAATGAAGACCTCATACACTTGTGGTAGCTGGGGAGTCCCAGTGCCATCACCCACCAATGCAGGACCATAATCTCTCCAAGAGCCCAGCTTCCCGTGTGTGACATGGGAGACTCACCTCTTCTGGCTATGGAAAAAAAGAATGAATCAAGGATAAGAGAATGAGGCTTCCATTCAGAATGAAGAAAGCTGAAAGAATGTTGTTCCCACACTAATAATGAAGAAAAGCTGGGTAAGCTACAGAATTGTAACTTTTATGGAGCCCATGAGAAGTCTGACTTTACAAGGCCACCAAGTAAACCAAATTCCACAGAGGGACAGAAGGCAAAATGGACCAGCAGTGTCTCTCCTTTGGCAGAGTGTGAGAGACAGATGTAGTTGCCAAACAAATGAGTGAGCAGTAAACTCAAATGTTAGCAAACTCTTGGAGGCCAAGGGAGGGTCAGCATGTCAGTTTAGAATAGCCGGGGGCCCTAGACACCAGGAAAGGTGTTTCCATTGCGAGTTCTTCTTCATGACCCTCCACTGGGTGCTCCCAAGAAAGATTGGGGGCAGGGAAGGAGACTGGCGGAGTCTCTTCTCTGACACAGGAGGGAAGAAGGTAGCAGATGGCTGAGGGTGACAAAGCCCTGCTTGCTTCCCTGACCCCTTTTCTCCTCTGAAGCAAAAGCATTAAGCCACTGAGTGAGGGATAGTGAACTGTCTAGATCCATGGCATCTGGGAGAAGATAGAAAAGCCTCTCCCAGGACATAGGCAAAGAGCCATTGCTGCGGGAAGAAGAGTAGAAGGAAAAATCCTCTATCCCCAGGAACAGCAAGAAACATCTTGGGTCCAGAATTCTACACTGATACCAAGAAGACACTGACAAGGCTGGGGAAGAGTAGATCAACGGAATGGAATAGCGAGCCCAGAAACAGACTCATGTGAAGAGAGTCAACCATATCGGACAAAACACAAGAACAGTACAATGGAGCAGAATGGACTTTTTGACGAATGGAGCTGGGACAACTGGATAGCCACATGCCAAAATTGTTGATATTGACCTGAAAATGTAAAAATAATTATACGTTCAGAACTTCAAGTCTTTTGCAATTAAAAGGAGGAATTTTATTATATCCTGGAATTTATGATTTATTTGTCTTTCAGATTCTCACCAAGGTGGGAAAGAAACACAGAGAACAAAGCAAAGGAATTTTTTTAAAGGGAAAGGTAGAAAGAAAAGTGGTGGAGGATGGGGAGGGCAGTCATCATTAGAGAAGAGGACAGGGAATGAAGAAACAAGGAAAAGAAATCCATCTTAACGATCTGTAACCAGTGCAGTGAGTCATTCCTGACTGGGAGCCAGAAGGCCTGGGTTTAGCCCCAGTCTCATGAGCTTGAGAATTTCCCTTAACCCACCTAAGCTTTTGTAAATTATCCGCTTTAAAGTATTACCAGGAAAATACCATTATGAGATAAGAGATTTAAAAAATGACTATTACCACGCCTGACACATAATTTAAAAAACCAACAAATATTAATTTTTTTCTCTCTGCCTGGTCATTTATATGGCTTACAAATCAGCAAAGTTTCAGAAGAAACTTACAGAAAATAAAAAGGCAAGATGAAGGCAAACCCCAACCTCTAAGGTGGATTTATGGCGGTGTCCTTCCATGCCCAGACTTCCCCCTGCAGCACCCGCGAAGACCTTTTAGGACACACGGCGAGGCGGCTCTGAGTGGGGCCTTCCGTCCATACCTGTGTGCGCAGCTCAGCCCGGAGGGATCTCAGCCCAAGCCTGCAGCGCCAGAGGCTGGTTCGCCCTCCGGAAGTAATGCCACCTGGGGTTCGTCCAAGTAATTAGCTTAACGCAGTATGCAGGGTGTTATTCAAGTGTTTCTCATAAATAGGTAATGAATTACTCATGATGACTCCCTAGATTAAAAACAACACCGAAGGAGGGACTTCCAGGCCCCAGAAGGTATCATTAGCCGGTTCAGCCCTGCCCACGACTGGCCCCTAGTGTGATCTTCTGCACTGCCCAGGCAAGTGGGATCGCCTTGGCAACGCCTAGAAGCGCCAAGGCCATGTGCGCGGACTGGTGTCTTCATCAAGCTCTCAGCCCTTGGCCCCATCCTTCCTCCGATAACAAAGCCGCAGAAGTGGAGGGGTTGACGGTAGGCTTGGCAGGATCCTGCTCCTGAGATCTGAGCCCTACCTGACATTTCGTTCCCTCCCAGCCCCCAAGCTAATGATAGCTGTAGGGCCTGGGAGTGGGCCTGCCTGCCAGGACGTGCTCAGCAGCGTGGGCATGGGTGCCTGGCCTCACTGCAGAGCCAGGAGTGCGCTTGGTCTGGGGCCATGACTGCTTGGTTAGGCTCCCGTGGGCCCCGTGGCTTTACACAGAGTGCAGCACATCTGCTTTCTGGTCTTCCTCCGACTCCACTCCCAGGCCCAACAAAGCTATCTGCTGGAAAATCCCACCATTTCAACGGTTTTTGAACATCCTACCCTCACCTCAAACTCAACTCCTGAAAGATGACAGTTCTTAGACACAAAAGAGACTTTAGGGAGCACTGTGTCTGCGGGCCCCCGAAGGCCTTCAGGGTGTGCGAGCCCATTAAAATTGCTTGAAACTGGGGAATGTGCATTTTTCTGTGGTTTCCATCCCAGGGGTAATCCAATTCTCAAAGGATCTGGGAAACCACCCATATGCCTCCTCTCCCTGGCCTGACTTCATCTCCCAGCTCCCCAGGTTCTGCGGGAGCTTCCTGCCTCCTCCTTCATGGAGAATACCTGGATGCCCTTGACCTCTGACGCCCACCGTGCGCACATCTCTATCTCCACCTGTGCAAGACTTGTCCTTCCACCTGTTTCCCACGTTAGCCTTTCTTTCTGAAATTCCGAAATCTAAGCTGTCTTCTCCTGGGTCTGTAAACAGGCTTGAGGGATTCCTCTGTCGAAACAGCACCGCAGTGGCACCCGCTCACCTCCGCCTGTCCCGGTCTTATCTCTCTGCCTCTCAGTCTGCATTTCTCTACCCATTTCTTGCTCCTTTATTTACTGCATTGTCAACTCATCTCCAAAAACCTTATGCAGCCAGCCTCCTCCTGGTACTAAGCCCACACTGGCAGAAAGCAGGGTAGATGGGACATCTGTAGTGAGCCAGTCTGGGTTCAGAGCCTGGCCTCCCCTCTTACTTGTGGTGTGACCTCCTGCAACTTATTCCACTTTTCTCTGCCCGAGACTTCTCCGTAAAATGTAGATGATATAATACCTACAGGGTGAGGAATGAGTAAGACCTGTAAAATACAAAGTTCTATTACTGTTTACACCTACACATCCCAATGGTACTGACCTTCAACATGCCTAAAACGGACCTGCCCTGCCCTCCTTGAACTTCTTCCTCCTGGGTCCCCCCCTGCCTAGGATGGCAGCATCTATGATGCGGGTTCCCTGTGTCTCCCCAGCCCCTGATAGGGTTTTCCCGATCCTGCTTTCACTCCTTCCTCCGCAAATCACTCTGCATACCTCAAACCAGCTCATCTTACTGCCGATTGGCTACCAGGTAAAGTCCAAACTTCCTGGGTCACCACATAAAGCCTTCAGAACTGTGGCCTCTGTTCCCTCTTCCAGGCTGTGTCCACCCCTCTCCCACCCACCCCGGACCTGCTTCTTCCCTTATGCTCACCCCTTGCCACACTGCTTGCAGGTGCATCCCACTTCAACATCTGGCCTTCCTGTCCTTGGCCCAAGACATCACCGGCACTGGAACGCCCCAGGCCACCAGATCTGCGGTCCCACACTACGCCCTCCCTGCCCCGCTCTCCACCAGCTCGTCAGCGCTGCATGCCGCCATCCGATACCACCTCCTGGACATGCTCTGTCACACTTCTGTGCCTTTGCCCAGAATGTTTCCTCCCTCTTTAACTGCCAAATACTCATCCTCCAACTTCTGCTCCCAGGGTCACGGCCAGGGGAAGCCATGCTGCTTCTGCAAGCTGAGCTGCCCTTCTTTCTCTGCACCCACAGTTCTCATCCAATGTCTGGGTCAGTCACAGGGCTCTCAGATTGGTTGCAAGGCTGCCTGAGCTCCTGCAGGAGAATGAGGGGCACACACCCACCCCCAGCCCTTATCTCCCGTCCTACTTGGTTTTCTCCTTAGTGCTTGTGACCGTCTGACCCCAATACACATGGTGCTCATTTGTCCTTCTCTCTCTCCACTCTAGAATATACACTTTATGAGGTCAGAAGCTCTTGCCTGCTTAGAACAGTGACCAGCACATAGTAAGTTCTCGGGAAATATTTGTTGCGTTATCTATCTGTGTATCCCTAGTAGTTCAAACATTGCCTGGCGTGTCGTAGGTGCCGAGTGTATGTTTTTGAATGAATGGACGGGTGAATGAACACTTTATCATGTTGCTAGCCTGTTTAAAAAAGTTCAAACACTCGAGTTGGACTCAAAATTCTCTACCTTCTATCCTGGTCACTCAGTTTTAAATGCTCTGTGTCTTAGCATGAGTGTTCATCTTGAGCCTAACTGGTCTGCCACTGCCCTTGACCGTATCTCAGACACGTGTCTCCCCACGCCTCTATCCATACTCCAAACAGAAATACTATTTACCCATTTATTCATCTCAGACCTATTAAGCACTTGAGATAAGCCAATCCCTGTTCCAGCCATGTCATCCACTTCTGTTCATTCTACTTCTTTCTTTCCTCAGGATAAGGACAAGTTGACCATGACTGACCATCCAGGCCCCTGTGACTCTCTCCTTAGACACTAATAACCCATATTTTAGCACCCCATCGCTGGCATTATTAGCCTAAATAATATGTGGCTTTTACATATGTGGCCTTCACAGAACATCCCTCTTTAAAGAATCATCACTTTATAACATTACAAACATTTTGGATGGAATCTTTCTAATTTTTTTTTCAATTTTTCCTGTCTTCTTAGAGTCCTGTATACAGAATATCCACCTAACCTTTATAACTCAGGCTCATCGCTATTATTCTGTGATGAGACAGTGTGCCAAGAGAGGTAACTGGCATTTAGGAATTGAACAAGTGTCCTGATGACCCCCCTTTGCAGACCCTGGGGTTTCCTGAGGTCACCTCCTACTCTCCATTGCTAAGTGTCTAATCGACCGTGGGTTTAGCAATCAGATGATGAAGCTTATTAGAAAGGTTTGTAAACAAAGTGTAAACAGTATCTAAGTGAGGATGTGAGAGATTCTCCTACTTATGAAGTGTGTCAACTTCAAAGCGTGGATTTTGTACAGTCTGCTTTGTTGATCAGAAGCCTTTCTCATTTAACTGCTGTTTTTCAGGTGTACTCAGAATCCTCAAGGCTGGGTAAGTGACTTCTTAAAAAGTGTGCTTTAGTGCATTTAGCATTTTATATATCTTCTTCCGTTGTTAACCATCTTTATGTGCATATGTCATGACTTTTCAATTCGATTGTTCCTTGATTAGATTATTAGCTTCTCAAAGGCAAGTGGTATTTTAGAGTCATTCATTCATTTGCTAGGCTTTTTTTTTTTTTTAAGCAACTACTACGTGGAAAGATCTTTGATGGAAAAAAGATAAATAAGACATGGTAGTTACACATTACTAGGGAGCAGAATAACCAATACAAGGTAAGAAGGTGAGTATAGAAACCCAGAGTGCTATGTGAATTCAAATAGGGGAGAGGAATGTTTTCTGCTTGTGAGAACTAGGGAAGGCTTTGGGAAGAGATGGCATTTGAGTTGGAGCTCGGCAGACATGGAGAATTTTAGTGAGTAGCATTCGACCCATGAGAATGGGCGGGAAGGGAGAAATATACGCATGGATTTGTGAAACATACATAGTCATGCTGGAGTCTTGAGAGCACCCAACACAGTAGCACTTCCCTAGTTGAGTCTGGAACAAACAGAGAAGTGAAACAATGGAGTGGCAGATGGAGCCCACAATGTGACCCTCATTACTAATTCAGGCGAAGCTGGAGAACTCAACTTTAGGCAAGAGCTAACTAAGCCTCATCCACTTGCTGATAGAAAATGGGAGCCAGGGCAAGCCTCCAGGTTACACAGACCATCCTTCAGCTCCTGACAAGTTTCCCACCTCTTACCTTTTACACTTGGATACTTGAGAATGTCAAATTAAATCACAGAGTAGATGGCATTTAAATGTGAATTTATTATCTTAGAATAGAGTTTATTTTGCACTATCCCCCTTTCCCACAAAAGCACACAGTAAGGTAGTCAGATTTCATAAGCTACAGTGAATTATAGTCACTTCCCATCAAGATTTAGTGAGGATCTGTGTATTTCATGGGGGCTAGTCAGAAGCATCATAGCTAGAAATGGAAATCCCTGGCCTGTTGTAACCTTGAAGGGTCTACATTTTAAAATGAAAGACACACGTTTTTATAAGGCTCTGTATTTCTGCGCCTGGCTTTCCCCTTAGGAAGCTGGCTACCGGAGTCAGCAGCAGCTGCCCTCTGGAGACAGGTGACAGGTTGGTGAGGGGTGGGCAAATGTCCTGGGTTGCCAAGGGTGAGCAGTGAAACCTGGTGGCAGCCTGGGGGGGGTGTCAAGGTTGGCACATTGAACATGTGACATCCTCTGAAGTGCAATACGTGGGAGAGACCATGGAGACTACAGGGATGGGGTAGAGAGATAGTGGGGGGACAGTGGCAGCTTTGGGGGCTTAAGTTCCCCAACTACCACTGGCTCAGGGTGGGTGTGTGTTTCCCCACACCAACTGCCCACAGTACTTTGTTAGACATGCTTCTACAAGAGAGCTCAGCGTGTAAGCAGCTTTGGTTTCCGGCCAGATTCCAGACTCTCCGCAGGGATCCCTAGCCCTACCCACACAAGACAACTAAGAAGAACGCAAATATTCATAGAAACAGTTGACAACTGTTCGGCGCCTACTGGGCACCAGCCACTGTCCGTAATCTTCGAGACCATCCCGCAAGGTTGCCGTTCTCATCCTCTCACTTTTTGGACAGGGAAACAGAGATTCAGAGATGGAAGCCGACCTGGTTGAATCAGGACTGAAACCTGGGGCTGCCTGCCCGCCCTCAGAGGTGTGCTCTTCCAGCAGTTTCCAGAAAAACGGGGGCAGAAGGGGGGCGGTGGCGGCGGTGGCGGTAATTGATTGCTCTTTTCGAGGAGGACAAGGGGGAGGGCTGGTTGTGGGGGTCTGGGTGTCTGGGTGTTTGTGGGGTCATTTCCTGGGCTGTGTGTGAGTTTAAGTGTGAGTAACGTACATTGGTTGAGGTGTGGGTGTACATGGCTATTTGTAGTTCAGTTCTTGTGTGCATATGAGTGCATGTGTGCGTGGCGGGGGGAGGGTTAGTCCCCGGACTGCATTCGTATGAGGGTCTCGGGTGAGGGCAAACAGTCTTGGATTTTGTGCATGATTGTGAATGTGTGTGTGTGCATGTGTGTGTCCGCGCGCGCGTGTGTACATTTGAGGGTTCAAGTATGTTGGGGTGCAGGGCGGGGTCAATCCCGGGCCATGTGTTAACTATGTGTGAATGAGTGTGTGTGTGTGAGGTTAGTCCCTGGGGTTTGTGTGTGCATGAGTGTGCACGCGCGTGTGTGACTGTGAGCGTGCCGCCGGTGTGGAGAGACAGGGGCGGGGCCGCGGAGCCCGCACGGCCGGCGCAGAGGTGAGTCCCGCGAGAGGCCGGTCGCGGGGTGCAACCTCCGGCGCAGAGACGCCCCCGCCGCGGAGCCCCCGCGCCCCCACCCCGGACTGGGACCCCGGGTCCCCTCCCTGCTCGCCTCCGGCCGGGATCCTGCTCCCCGCCTACGCATCGCACCCCGATCGTGCCTCCCGGGATCCCACTCCTTTCCCAAGCCCGCGAGGTGCTCCCTTCTTGCCCCGGCCCCTGCCCCGCGTTCTCTGCTACGCCCCACTACCCCGGCACTCGCTCCCCACTCCTCGGACGCCACCTTCTGCCCTGGCCGCACTTTGGGGTGCGCCCCGGGGTGCGCGTTCCCGCCGGCCGGCGGGGAGTGGCCGACGTTCCTGGGGCACCCGGGTGGCCGTACCGGCCCTGCGGGCGGGGGCCGGGTCGCCCTACGCTCGCTGGGAATCGGGCGCGCACCTCGGTTCCCACCCTACCGCGGGGGCTCGACCCGGTAACCGCCAGTGCCCGGAGCCGCCGGCCCTGGGCCAGAAACCAGCACAGAGCCGGCCTGTGTTCGCACCTCGGTTACAAAATTGAGCCGGCCCCGGAGGCCTGGGGGGCGAGTCCGGTTGCGCCCGGGAGAGCGCAACAGGCAGGTAGGAGTTTACTTTCAAAAACGCCGGGGTGGAGCAGAAGGCGTCCGGCAAGTCTCTGCCCGAGGTGTCCCGGTTGGAGGAAATCTCACCGCGCCGGGGCAGCCTTCGCCACGGGCAGGACCTCATTTCCTCCTGCAGTCTTTGAACTGCCCCAAGCAACGCGCCCAGAGAAGTGTGAAGCTTTATAAAAATTTAAACGCGTCGCCGGTGGAGGCAGGCGTGGGGCGGAGCCGTGGCCTGGTGGCCCGGAGATGAGCTGGTGAGCCTGGGAGCTGAGAAATCTCTTGCTCAGTTTTCCCATCTTCAAACCAGGTATAATGGCCCAGCCGAGAAGGTGTTGTGAGCCCGTTTAGCTCCTCGTTAAGAGATGTCAGAGCGCTTTACTGTGATGATTGTGTGGCTGGTGCGTGCATTTTGTGAAACCCATAGACCGGATTGTGGTTGGAAATGCATGTATTTTTAGACCTTTATGCCAAAAGCTAGCAAGCTGTAAAGAATCTGGCATTTTCCCTGATATGTTTATAAATTTTACAGAGTTGCTGGAAAATATTACAGCTTGTGTCACCAATCAACAAGGCTAATTAGCATTCTTCTTCCTGGGGGTGGGTTGTTTGATTACACACCTCCTAGGCTTTTTAAGTGACATGGCAGAAACTGTCTAAAACCAGGGAGAAGTAATTAGTCATTTTATGTAACCACTAATTAGAGTTTTTAGAGTTGAATTAAATCAGTGTGATATAGCTGGGGCTTTGATTTCTGGGAGGAAACTGTTGTATTCTGCAGTTCAGAGAAACAGCACTCTTCACCTACCCATGGACATTTAGCATTCCCAGACATTGGTGTCTCTCAAGGTAATTAGTGAAACATGTAGTGTGAAGTTTTCACTGTTACAGCCTTGGCAGTGTGACTTGGTTGCAACTAAATTTGTAAGTAAAATGGGAGAAGAATTTTGAGAATGGCATATTTCTAAGGACAGCTTGCCAGGCATTAATTTTTATGGTCTTAGGTGTTTGAGCAACAGGACAGAACCATAAAGGAAAGTTTCCATACAAGCACCAATTCCATGTCACCCCAGTGGGTTGAAGAATAAACAGGTGTTGAGTAAGAAAGGAGGTCTCCCCTCCATCCCCCTAACACACACAAACATGCACCCTGTTTGTTACCCCAGACCTGCATCACATGCGTGCTTATCACCGTGTATTTTAATAGGCAGTGTCTACCTTTTGGGCTGAGAACTGCTTAAGGAGCTACAACTGTTTCAGGTTCTTTTCTCCCGGACTCCCCACAATGCTTGGGCCACGGAACGTGTGAGCAGGAGTTAGAATTGCAAAATTCTTTGTGGGATATGTGTGGTTTGGGACAATTTGTGATTGTTGCCTCCCCTCCGATGTGTAAATAAACAGTTCTGGTAATTGCTATATTGTTAACACGTTTTCCATAGTTTAAGCCCTGGCTCCTTCACTTACTGTGACCTTGCTTTCCTTCACTGTAACTTGACATGAATACTTGTCCCTTATACGGCTTGTTCTGATGATTGAGATACTACGTACAAATGATTTAAACAGCCCACAACACATAGTAAGCCCATGATGAACTCTAGTCTGTTGTATTATTAGTGCCAGGCTCTCTCTCTTAGGGTGAACTAGCTGCGGTTAGGGGACTAGCTGTGTATGAGCATGTGATATGGGCATCATGCTGTGCCATTTTCTAGAAGCTGGACTTGGGCCTGGACCATGTTTTTGCTAGTGGCTTTGGTCTCACCTGAAGCCTAATGAAAAGGTTTGTGCTGCTCTCCCCATCAGCGTCTTTCTGAACCCCATTTATTGGACAGTGATCATTGGACTTGGCACCATGGGATTTACAGAGGAGGTATACTCGTAAAATCTATTTTTTGAAGCTTAAAAATCTAGCAGGGGATAAGAGGGTCACTTGAAAGTAGATCTACATCACAGAACCCTGGACACATTAACCATTCACAGCTCTTCGGAAATCTATACCCAGCTGCTGGGGTGTTTCAGAGGTAATTAGGGACTGGAGCCAAGAGCAGTTATTCTAGGAAGGGAAGTTGAAATCATTGGCAAAACAGGTCAGATGAGGTTGATATTTTCTTTGCTTGTGTATAGTGGTCCAGGATCGTTCATTTATAAGAGGTCGATTGTAATGTAAGTATCACTGGGTTTGTCACAGATGCCACAAGCCCTCTGATCCCCACATCAGTGACCTGGATGATGTCTTATGGTTTATAGACCACGCGTTCAGCAAAACGTTTTGCAAAGCTTGCCGACTTCTTCCCACCCTCCCTTACAACTCCAAGGTCCTCCTAATAAATGCAGTAAAACACAGTTTTTTCTGATCTGTCTGATACTCACTTCCAACCTGGGACTAGTAAAAGGAGGCCCAAGGAACAGAATGGAAATCACTAGATGAGTTACAATTCATGGTATTCATTCAGGGTAGAGTCGCACTGACCAGACAATGTACGTGAAATGTAATGCAAGGGATACGGAGGTCCTGTGCCATACCAAGATATTCTTCCTAACTGAAGGACTTTTACTTTACTGATAAATAAGAACACCTAACAGTTGTGCTTTCTGTGGGCGAGGCACTATTCTAAATGACTGTGAATTCTCTCATTTGATACCCACCATGAGCCGATAAGTAAAATATAATTCTGTTGTTAGGCTTAGGGAAACAAGGTTAAGTAACTCGATCTGAGGTCATACAGCTGATACATACCAGAGCCAGGATTTGAGCGGTGACAGTGTTAACTCCAGAACTTGTGCTCGTTGCTTCTCCTCTGTCGAAGAAGAGCTGACCGTGAACAAAATCATTTCCGTTTACATCTTCCCCTTGACTGCCATATAACTGAAAAGGGGTACCTTGAGAAAAATGTCCCCTGCAACACATAAAAATAATAATTAATGGGAAAAAATAACAGAGTAAACCCTTTCGCATTATACGCATGATGAACATGCAGGGGGCCTGGGTGGCTCAGTCGGTTAAGTGTCTGCCTTCGGCTCAGGTCATGATCTCAGGGTCTTGGGATTGAGCCCTCCACGGGGCTCCTTGCTCAGCAGGGAGCCTGCTTCTCCCTCTTGCTCTGCTGCTCCCCTTGCTTGTGCTCTCCCTCTATCTGTCAAATAAATACATAAAATCTTAAAAAAAAAAAAAGTAACATGCACAGTCTACATAAACATGACTATACCAGAAACTTCTTTACCCCCACTGCAGGAGCAGCAGAACGGCTCTTTAAATGCAGCCTGTGTCTCTGTACCCCTCGTGAGATAACTTTCTACCCTCCAAACCAGAGTTCCCTTAATTACTTAATAGCCATAGGCAGAGCCGTTGATGTTTTTATAATTTCCTTTTCGTCGAGGTTAACTTACTGTTTACCACTGTCATTACCGTAACATGTTATTTCCCTCAGATGATTTTCGGAACACTGTGTTTTTCTTTTAAGTAGTAGTCAGGTATATTTTATGTGGGTGAACTTAACTTTAGGGAAAGAGTCTCTTTGAGGCCACCGATCTTCACTGGCAAAGGGGGTTCCCTGTGACCTTTCTGCCCGGGGATCCCAGGAGATGCTGCCAGGCAGGAGACAGTGCAGCCGTCTCAGCACTGCCCTCCTTGGCCTTCGGAGATGTGAATGCACCAGCTCCAGCCCCGTCCTGGCCTTTGCCCCCCGCTGTCCCCCAAGCAGTGCCTATAGCTGCTCTTACAGGGGGAGCTGCAGGGGTGAATGGCAGAAAGGCAGGGGGCGGCGGCTGCTCACGGTGCTCTCGGGCCTCGGGCCTCGAGCCGAGACTGTTGCTGACTTCTCCTTAGCGTGTCTGGAATAGAAACTTGGCCGCTGAGCGAGACTGTCGTGGGAGCAGAAAGCTGGTGGTTCTGACGTCACTGCTAACCTAATCTCAGCGTTGCTGTCCTCTCCTGGCCAACTGAGAATGGAAGATGGGCAGCCTCTAAGGTTCCCTCCACAGTGGCTCCTGTGGCCTCCGAGGCCTGGGCTCTGCCGCAGAAACCCTTCCTTATCTCACGTCTACTGAGTGCCTGTTCCGTTCTAGAAGCCGGACAGGCCGTAAGGAACGTGGGCCCCGCCCTCTGCGAGCTTACCCTCTCTCTGGGAGGCAGGCGTGAAGTAATGATGCCCATGTGCGATGGGAAGTTGTGATATACAGGAAAAGTCCGGCGTGCTGTGAAGGGGCCTCCCACAGACTGAAGGATCTGGAAAGGCCTCTTGAAAGAAGCAGGCTTTAGTTGAGAGCGATGAGTAGGAGCTGGACAAAACGGGGCACGTGGAGGATATAGTAGTTATACACGGTTCTAAGGCTGCGAAGAGCCTGGTGCCTCGAAGGGCCTGGAGTCCGAGAAGAAGAGTACGGGGCCCTGCAGACCAAATGGAGCATTTTGTGTTTTATTCCAACTGTAGTGGTACACCACGGAAGGGTTTGAAGCAGAGAAGTAACATCCACATTGTGTCATGGGACAGTCACCCTGGCTGCTTGGTGTGGGTCACCTCCGGGGTCAGGATGAGAGAGGGACAGTTCCAGATTCCAGGACCCATATTTACACCTTCATGTGATGGTCCTGTGCAGGCCAGTGCGGCAACCTATTCGTTTATTACCCCGGGGAACCTGATCCTTTTCATTACTTTATTATCTTCCTGATAAGGCGTCCCTTTGACCTTATTTGAGTTCTGCTAATTTCTTGTGCACACAAGCGAACTATCTAGTAAACCTATCATTGCAGTGATAAGCTTCACGATGGTTGTTTCTGTGAACTCTGTCCAAGCTCTTTCATTGGCCCTTAAAATGAGTCCGCTTAGGATTTTGTCAGTTTGCCTCCTGTTGGTCATGCTTAATCCTTACTCAGATCTGAGACAGGAGTTGATAGCTGTGAGAGAAACAGCATGACTTAGGAGAAGGAGCCTGAGCTCAGCGTAGACGGTAGACCGATTCCATGGGGAAACCTGCAGGCGTTGTAATAGGTTAGCCCCCTGTCCATGGAGCCTGGGGGAGGTGGGTGGCTGAGCACCAGGAGAGTGAGGGGAGGCCCCTGGGGACAGACGGTACTCAGCGGCAGTGGGATGTATGGGAATCATGGGAGAGAGAGGGTATCAGAAATGGCACGGGGCTGGGTGGGCGGGATTGATGGGAGGACTATATCCCCCTGGCAGAGGACATTGGAAAGAATAGGCCAGGACTCCAGAAAGCACTCGTGGGGATAATGATAATCCCAAGGGCATCCAGGGGCAGCTGAGTGGGATATGCGCACTGGGGATTTATAGGTACTCAGTGTTTGTCGAGTACCTATTCCGTCCAGAGCATCCTGTGGTAGGGAAACCGTAGCTCCGTCTCCAAGTAGCTTATGCTAGAGTAAATCCATGGATGGAGAAGAAACAATGGACGAGTTTTGAGCCTGAAGGGTTAACTTGATGGGGGAGAGGGAGGGAGTATTGGAGAAGTAGTAGCATGAGTACCCTCCGTCAGAGGATAGCCCGCCTCAGAAAGCTCTGGGAAGACAGGCAAGGGGCTGTGTGTGTTCCCTTGTCATTGCTGTGTCCCAGCGTTACTTGGTGTGCTCTCCCGTGGCTGCTTGCTAAATACAGAGAGAGATGAATGCAGAAATGGGATCAGAAGGTCTGGAGAAAGGAGATTGAGGATGTGAGCTTTGGAGCTGGCCCACTTAGAGCTGTTTCAGTGGAATGTTGAGGGAGGAGGATTGGGGTGACAGTTGAGAGGGAGGCAGTGGCAGCATATACAGACCACCGCTTTGGGGAGTACAGCTGGGACTTGTGGGAGAACCCGGACATGGTGCTGGTAGAGTTAGGTAAAGCCTTTCCCCAGAAGGCACTTGGGAGCCCATGATTTCCTTTGAGGGACGTGCCTGGAGTTGTCTTAATGAATGGCCAGAGATTTTAATGAGGACTTGGAATGATGTCCTCTTGCAGAGGGGGAAGGGGAGTGGAGCCTGGGTTGCCATGTGCCTTATGTAGGGAGCCTGGTTTATTGCTCTCACCGACCTAGGAAGAGCTCATGTTAAATGGCCTCATTTTATGGGGGGCGGGGCAACAGTGGCTCAGTGATGTGGAGACCAGGAAGTATGAGTAGCACCAGCCCAGGTCTGCAGGGCCTGGGTCATCTGCCTCTGCAACACGCCAGCAGCATTTAGCCAGAATTAGCTGGAAGTGGGGGCCGGAAGGGGGATGATGGGAGAGCCGGCCAAACGCCTTCAGGGAAAGAGGCTCATGCTGGGCAGGCCTGGGGATCTTGGCTCACCTTCTGATGTAGGTGTCAGCCAGGTACAAAGCAGATGAACAAGCAGCAAAGCCCAGAGCAGAAAGGAGGTGAGAATCGGGGGTGCTGGCAGCTCTCTGAGATTGCTGGTTGAACACTGTGGGAGGCAGAGTCGGGGAGCAAAGAGGATGAGTGGCTCTTGAAGCCTTCTAGGAAAGTGGAGGTGGTCCAGGAGCAAAACTCGCATTCTGAAAAAATGCCACTATGTTTGTTTTCACAGCCAGCCCACAGACTAGGGGCCTCATTTGCATTTTACGGGTGGGAAACTGCCTTGCTCGGGTGCACAGCTCGTTAGCCACCCCGGGGGCTGAGATGCACAGGTGCCGTGTGGAGATGGGCTGCAGGTGGCAGGGCCAGCAGGGCACCGGCTCTGCCCTGCTCCTGTCCAAGCTTTTCTCTTGCTGAGAAAGAGGAGGCGGAACATCAGCTTTCAGAGCCTGAACGGGGAATACTGATAGCCGCAACTCTCACTTACCCGCTGCCCCCGCCGCCCTTGCTGGGCCCGCTCGCAGCCGGAGCCCCCTTGTCTCTCCCAGCAGCCCTGATACTCACACTTTACAGAGCTCCAGTAATTTGACCAAGGATACATAACCAATACGTGGGGAAAGCCGGGAATTGGAACCCAGCTCCAGATCCTGTATGTGTTTCCCTTCTCAGATCAGCCCTGTGATTTATCCCAGTTTGACAGATGAGGAGTGAGAGGCCGAAGAAGGCAAGCGGCTTCTCCCGGGTTGTATCAGACAGCGAAGAGCTCTGGCTAGAACCCACTGCTTGCCTGGGGCTCTTGATGGCAGAGGAGGAATGAAACCATGAGTCACAACACCCAGGACAAGGGAGGCTAGCCCCGTGGTCACAGCGCCTGGAAGTGACTGCACCTCACCTTCAGAGGGAATGACTCTAAGGGCAACCGCCTCTGAAGCGCTGTTTGAGGCTGGGAGCTGTGTTGGTGCATGGAGGTGACCAGGAGATTGGCTCCAGGCCTGCAGGTTGCTGGGGAGGGGGGGCTGGTCAGCGAGCCTTGGCACCCTCCCAGTAGGGGTAGGGCTGTGGCATTTGCAGCTCCTTTGTTCTCCCTTCACACTTATGTCACTGGCTCTGTTTGCAGTTTCAGCTCCCAGGTGGGGGGGCAGACACTGGAAGGAGGAGCCCTGATGGGCGGAGACCAGCACTGGGGTGCAGGATGCCAGGAGAGACAAACTTGTGTGTCTCTGGCCTTTAGAAGTAAAGGTCTTAACACGTGGGGCTCAGGAATGTACTTGGAAATGTTTCCAATTTATTTTTATTGCAAAGCAATATCTAATGAAAATATGAGGGGAAAGACCCAGGAGCTTGCAAAGAATATATCACCTGCTTTCTTTCATTTTCTGATGTTCCCTCTTAATCGCTGTGTTTACATAAGCCTTTCATATGATTGTAAGTGTAAGGGACGTTCAGCGTGTACCTACAATGCTGTAGTCTGCTTTTTAAATTTACCGTTATGTTGTAAAACTTTCCATTCTTCCTGATTTTTTAAAACAGCTATATGGTATTTCTATGGGCGGAGGGATCGTGTTTTCCTTACCTATTCCCCTGCTTTCAGGGCATTTAGATTATTTCTTGCTTTCTCCTGTTGTAAACAATGCAGTAATAGTTGTTCTTTTTTAAAAAAAAAAAAAAATTAGTTCCCTAAGATAAATTCTTGGGAGCTTGGATTTCTGGTTTAAAGACATAGAGAACTTTTTTTTTTTAATTGTCTTACGGAAACTATGAGCAAAATCCCTTAAAAGCTGCTTCCCTGGGTATTGTTCTTGGAACCAGCAAACTGGCGGTGGGGGCTGGGCACTGTCTGGGCTGTGGGATGGGAAGCCACTTCCTCCAGCCTAAGCCCATGCAGGGAGACTGTGTCCGGGAAATGGCCAGGGGCCAGGTCTCGCCCACGTCTGGTATGCCGGCCTTAGCCTGCCCAGCACCTACCTGTCTCCCTGCTGGACACCTGGGGAAGCATTTAGCGTTCAGATGCTCCTTCCAACTCCTTACTTGTTCTGTAGCAGAGACCCCAGAGGGGAGGTGGCTGCTGTCATTTATCTTCTAGAATCTTTAGGTTGCCTTTGAAAGTTGATCTTTTTTTCTCCCTGCTTTTCCTAGAATTTGTTCCCATCGACAAGTGACTCCTGGATCTCCAGACCCTTTGCGGTTTTCTGAGTCTAGTAGGTGAAATTCTCTCCCTCTAAGGAGAAACACTGCTGCTCCTTCCTCAAGAGCAAGCTCCCCATTGCTATGGATACCGAATCCACGTATTCTGGATATTCTTACTATTCAAGTCATTCGAAAAAATCTCACAGACAAGGGTATGTAAGCTCTTGATTGTTCCACATGTCTTTTGGGGGAGACTCGCAGGTTGGTCGAACTTTCTAGACGCGCTTTTCAAATGGCGAAGTTGGGTTGCGGGACTGTGGATGCTGGAGGTTCGGTCCACCAGCGCAAGAGAAGCCGGGCTTTAAGAGCATTTAACATGCCCTGGGAGTAACTATACCACCAATTTACATTTTATAGCTGCCATTACAGTTGATGACCTTAATTTCTCACAACTGACTTTAAATTAAAGTTTCTCCCTGCAGTGGAAATGTTTTTCATTTCTAAATACTTCTCATGGATGACTGTTCTTCCAAAGCTTTACCAAGAATGTAAATGAAAGTTTTTAAAAAAAGTGTTGATTTGTTGCTTTCTACCTAAAGTTGCTGACTCATTGCCCGTTAGGCATTTGCCGTGAGGTTTATACACTAGGTGGTGGGATTGGCCCAGTGCCATATTTCTCTCTGATGAGTTTTCCCAGTGAACAAGCCTGGTAATGAAAACCCGCCATCCGGGGTGATGGGGCCAGACTCCCCTCCTCTGTGCAAAATGCGCAGGTCTGCACTGGTATCGTAGAGCCTGCATTACAGACCTACGGAATGTTTGGTGAGTAAAGGAATGAGGGAATGAATGGAGGGAGAGGTGAAGAAGCCAGTTGGTGAAGTTCTAGTGCCGCCGCTTAGACTTCTCATCTGTGAAATGGGTACAGCTGTCTCGTGGGACTATTGAGACTCAATAAAATTGTGCGTATGAAGCATTTCACACGGCACACGGTAGGAGGTCACTAACCAGTGACTGTATTAATGCTGTTAACGGCCCTGGCATTTCAACACCACATTTAAAAGGTCCCAACTGGCCACAGCCCAAAGGCCCAGCTGCGGCGGCAGCCCCGGGAGGGCTGGGAACGGTGCTTGTAGTGGGTGTTTCCCTGACCAAGCAGTTCCTCACACAAGCAGCTGAATGCAGAGTGGGGCTTTGTTTTGTAATGCAGCAATAAGACATGTCCATCTAATTGACGTATTTGTCTGTGAGCCCGTCTGGGTGCACACAGGCAGCCAGAGGTCTGGAGGGATACTCTCCGAGCTGCCCGCAGCGGTCACCCACAGGAAAGGGGCTGGACAGGAGATGCTGACTGATGGGAATTTTGTTTTTGCTTTATCTTTCCGTACCCATTCAGTCTTCTACAAGGGTGTGTCTTATAATTAAAAATCTGAATGGAATAAAAGAACATAAAAGAACAATTTTCACAGATTGTTTAATGACCTGAGAAATCACGTTTATGATGCCATGATATAAAAAACAAGAGCCAAAACTTTGTACGTTATAATAGTTCTATCTTCTTATGAGAAGATGAATGGTAACGTTATTGGCCATGTGTGTCCTGTCTCTGGATATAGGGATTATTAAGATTATGGGTGGGTTAGTTTTTTTTTTTTTTAACCTCCATTATTTTCTAAATTTTCATGTGTTGGTCTTAAAATCATAAAAATGTGGGGGAAGGATGTGAACGAGCTCTTCCTGGAGCCTGGGTTAGCCTTTCTGGCAGCATGCTGAACAGAAGCCTGCTGAGGGAGGCCTCAGGTGACAGGCAGAGCCCAGGTCTCCGGAAAGTCAGGAGGCCTTTGGTGATCAAAGATTCATCACAAATTTCAACCAGTGGGTGCACATATCAGATTCGTTCTAAAACACCAGAAACAGCCATTTGGAAACATCCAGCTGGAGAAAGCCATTCCCTTGTCAGTGTGCCAAGCTTCTGTTTTCCACACGGCAGTGACAGAAGTAGGAATTTGGGGTGCCGCTGGGGGTGCTTGGGGATGAATCGGGGACGACACATTCCAGGATTCTGAGGAGGAACCATCTCTGGTCTCCTCTGCCTACACGTGGGTCCCAGCTGTCCTACGTCAGGGCCCCGGGCTATGCTCCGCTCTTTTCTCAGGTCTCTTGGGTTCCCCACAAATTGATTCAGCAGTGCTGTTGTGGTGACTGTAAGAGACAATAACTTCCAATTAAAACGGCATGAGGAACTCTTAGTGCCTTCTTGGACCCATGTGGAAAGTACTTGGCAAATGGCAGTACAAGCTGAGCCTTTTAATAAAGTAATCAAGGAGTATTACTGAATGCCTTTTCAGAAAAGCTCTGGGTGGAAGGGATGGCCATTAGAGATTCCGTGGGTTCTTGAGGGAAAAACAACACCCTCGTGCGGTGAATTCCCTGAGGGCCCTGTAAGGCCTAGTAGCTAACTACGGGGCAAAGCTTGTAGTCTGTAGATGGTGTATGCTGGGGCATAAAGAAGATTAAGTGGTAAGAATACCCCTCACCGGTGTGTAAGCAGGCCCTAGACCCAGTCAAGGGTATGGCATCCCCCAGGAGGGTTCCCATGAGGGCTGTTCTGCTCAGGGATTTGTCAGGAATTTGAATGGGAAAGTAGAAAAGGGGAGGAACCTTGCTTTTGGTAATTGTAGTAGGCCTCTCACCCAGAGAGGAATAATGAAGTGCAGCAAACTCGATATGCCCAGTGACACCGTGATCATCTTTGGGGGACTGGCTGGGTTCCAAACAGATGACAACTGACTCTTTTCCAACAAAGAGGTCAGCGGTCTGGTTTTGTGATGTCTGCTCTCTCCAGAGGGTGTCCAGTTAGTCAGCTTGCTGGGAAAATGGTGTAGACTTCAGCTGACCTTGCCTTACCTTTGAGCCCGACGTAGCAGCTCCCTGGGTCACACACAGCAGCAGCCAGCGATGCAAAGGAACATTTGGCGGGTGCCTGTGAGGACCCTCACCCTGTCCCCCATTCCTCATGGCAGTCCTAGAACCGCGGGAGGTGGTACCCCCATTCAGGTGATGGAATGGGAGGTGTGGAGAGGCAGTGTTGTTTGCCTGACGTTACAAGGCTAGCAGGTACCCTTGGCAGGTTTCAGGCCTGACTTCTTGGTCCTTTGGAAGCCCAGGCTCCCGCTGGGCTGTGCTAGATGGGGAGTAACTGGTAGGGGGATGAGGCCGGGTGGGGAGGGGGTGGAGAACTCACGTGACTAATATGCTGAAATGCCCAATGTCTGAAATGAACAAGAGAGTGGCCAGAGTGCGGAGGGAATTGGCACTTCTGTTTACAGGCGGCCTCAGAGTCCGTTTGCACTGTGCCCAGCCCTCCCACCGGAGTCTGATATGAGCCAGAGGAAGCAGCCAGGCAGCCCCGCCAGCAGGGCAAGGACAGGTAGTGGGTGGTGGTGGAGAAGGAAAGGGAGGAGTGGCTGGTGGGGCCGGCTTTCCCCAAATGGAAATAGACCAACAACAGAAACAGCTAAATAGTCATCCCAGGAAATGCCGACTGTAGTGGGAAGGGAACAGGAATCGATGGGGGTTCTGGCTGGAATGAGGGGTTTTACGGCAGCCCCTAATGGCCTAGCTCTGGAATCGCCTAAATAGATGGGTTTACACACACACACACACACACACACACGCAGGTATGGACACCTGCCCGGGCCTCCTGCATGCTGTTTCTTGCTCTTCCCACCCTCTCGCCTGCACACACACAAGCACAGATACACTGATCTGTACCCTTACGGGCAGAGGGTCATGGAGACAGACTCCGAGGTAAAGATACAGCGATTCCTGTGGCTGGCACGCCTGCCTGGCAAAGGCACGCTGGGGATCCCTACCACTCGGGCAGAGCTGGAAACACTCCCCAGTGTGCATGGGGAGCCCTTTTGTAGTTTGATAGCCATATCCTCCCCGCCCCCCCACCTCTCTTGTTTCCACTCTCAGACCCCATGAACTGATTGTCTTCACCCCTGGGAAGCCCTTGCCCAGAATACACTTGGCACTTGCCTGGAGTCCCAGCGTGGGGAGCTATCAAGATGAACATGTGGGCTCCTTGTGCGGTGAAGCAGCCATCCGGTGGCCCGAGCTCTGCACCCTGGACAACACTGAACGGCAGTGTTTTTGTTGGGCTTCTCTATTTAGTACTGGCTCAGGCGCCTTCCCGGAGCAGTAATTCACGACCGGTGATTTTTATAAAAGCTGCGTGACAGGTTTTGCTCCTTGGACAACAGGGACCGGCACAAGGCTGTTGCACACCGAGGCTGAGACCTGATGCGTGCTGGCCTGAGCCTCTCCCCAGCCTCATGCACTGAATGCTGTTTTAATACAGAAGCCACTCTATACCTCGTTGTACAGCTGAGCATTACGCTCACCTCACTGCGCCCATTATTGAGCTCCTGCTGTATATAGGCATTTCACAAACAGCCAGACTTCCCAGCACTCACTCCCACAGCCCTCTCCCCAGGAGCATTTGGGTGGAAGAACCATGGGGAAAGTTTCTTGGACCACCTGCATCCTGATCACCTGGGGTGCCGGTGAAAATGCAGATTCCTCTTGTCTCCCTTCCAGAATTCCCTTGGGGTGGGGCCAGTGACTGCACTTAAATCCCCACCCCGGGTGGTGTCTCTGCACACTCAGGTGCAAGAAGCAGTGGTCTTGGGTTTCTGGCTCTGGTGGATCAGGAAACCTTCCCAGGGTTATCAGATAATAGGCTCCTATCCGGTTTACCAGATGTCACCAAGGGAATGGTTCAGGCTATCCCTTCTCCTTTGGATGTCGTTGGCCCCTTTAAGAGCCAGGTGGGGTGACCCAGGGGTCAGAGTGATGGCTGGCCCTGGAGATGCAGTTTCCAACCCTGGGTGTGGCCCCTACCTGCTTTCTGCTTTGGCCATGGTCAGGCTCCAGCATGTGGCATTCAGTGAAAGAATTTTGATTTCCAGTGGAATTTGTGTTGTCACAGGATTTGACCCATGGGACTAGTGAATAGATAGACAGGGTTAGGGGAGCACATGACTTGGCTGATGACAGAAAGAGTTGAGAGCTGGGGGAGCAGTTAGGGGTGATGGAAACACAAGATAGAAGAGGAGGCTCCTGGGTCTGGCTGATGGAGGCCCTGGGAAGCAGGGGTTCTAGACTGCATCCACACGGGTCATCCTGAAGACGGCCTAGGCACCTGGGAAGCCTCTCCCAAATTGTTTATTGTTTCTCACACTGGGGCCTTTTGAAGTGATTGTCGTTGGCAGCCCAGAGCATTGGGCTCATCGCATTGTGCTGTCCAAGTTCACAGTGCATTTGTGGCTGCCAGCAGTAACCCCGCAGGCAGATTTCAGAGCTCCGGCAGTTCAAGTGGTGTGAGGACGAGCATTAGAAATATTCATACTACCAGGTCTTCCAATTGCTCTTCAGATCAGTGCAGCATACGAGCGTGAATCCAGGTGGTGGGAGCAGACCTGGGGTCACGACTTCGGCAACTCAGTTAAACTCCGTGAGCCTCAGTCTCTTCATCTCTAAAGTGGGGACAAGACTACTGGCCTCATACAGTTATTGTTAGGATCAATGAAATTAACATCATAGAGCACCTAGTGAAGTGCTCTCTAAATTGGAGTGGGGCGTGGAATGATTGGCATTGGTAGATACATCTCTTGGTAAACCGATTTTCTGCTGTTCCCCTGGTTACCTGGTTAAACTGAAACACCCAGGTTGATCGGAACACGTGTATTTCTAGACTCTAATTTAGCAATTGATCGGGATGATGAGTGATGCCCTAGAAATTAGAAATGCTCTCACTGAGAGTGTCTGGGACCGAGGCCGCCTCCCTGCTCTTTGAAGGAGCTACCCAGTGCTTATCCTAGAGAGGCGCTGATAAGGTCGGAGTGTGCCCACAGGAAGTCTGCATGTGATTTTGTTGGCTAAGTAGCAGGTTATTAGGAGACACACTATGGAGGGGAAGGAGCTGGACTATGTTCATAGTTCCTTCTACATCTCTGAGACCCCTGTACCGAGCTCTGCATACATTATCTGTGTGGTATTATCATTATCCCCATTTCACAGAGAGGAAACTGAGGTTTTCAGAATAACTTGTGCAAGGTCACACGTCTAATAGGGGCAGAACTGAGATCTGACTCTTGTCCCCAAAGTCTGTGTGTGCAGTGCTCTGTCCTGCCTGGGGGGACCGTGGGAATGAGAGCAGGTGTTTGAAGGGAGGACTGATGTCAAGGCAGCCTCTAAGACAGGAGGTTGAGGGAACTTACTCTTGGCCCCCGACGGACAGGCTCCTTCTGTGGGGCTTCTGGACTGACTGTTCACAGTTGGGAGACAGGAGTGCCAGTTTCCATAGGTGGTTCATGGCCAGGTTGTCACTTCTGAGCTTCGCGGTGGATTCCTTTCATAATTTCAAGATTGACCTGTGGCAGGGTACTCTTGCAGTTACCCTGGAGGACCGCCCAGGAAGTTCATCTGGGGTAAAATGAGGCAGCAGCCTGCTTTCCTTAGGAACCCTGAAAACACACACACATGCACACACGCACCTTTTGGTATCATTTGTCCTGGCTTTTATTGTTCCTCTGGGTGCCTTTGAATTCAGCCAGAACCTACGGGAATGACTTTGAATTTGTAGGAATGAGAAGTAAATGCTGCTTTGTACTGGTTTTGAATTTCCTTTCTTCTCAGCTTGTCCAAAGGTGTAGGGTGACAACGTGTCCCAGATTTTTTTGGACAGACCAAAGTGTAAATATTTTGCAGTGTTGTCCCCACAGGAAAGCCCTAGAAAATAAATTTAGGCAAATTATAACCAAATCAGGTCAGTAATTTTACAGTAAAGTGTGCCTCAGCTACAGAAATTCTAAAATTCACAATTTTAGGCTTTAAAAAAAATCTATTTTCAACTTCACTGTTGAGGGAGGAGTGACAGTCTTTGTTTTGGGTCTTGGAGTGGCAGAAAGTAAATACTAAGTAGGGAGTAAAAATGAGCTTACTTCTTGCAGGGGGGAGGCTTGGGTGAGTATTGGCACCGTGTGTGTGTGTGTCTATATATGTGTGTATAGAATTTTCCTAAACTCAAAATGAAACGTATAATCTATTCCAATGAGAGGTAATTCACACGGTATAAATGTGCTAGCTGATGACCTTTCTTTTTCAGGGAGAGAAATAGAGAAAGACACAAATCGCCCCGGAATAAAGATGGCAGAGGGTCAGAAAAATCTGTCACCATTCAAGCTCCCACTGGAGAGCCCCTGTTGGCAAATGATTCTACTCGGACGGAGGAGGTTCAGGTAAGGATCAAAGGCAGTCTGTAAGCATGCTGCCCCTTGATCAAGACTCTTTTCAGTAAATGTTTTCCTAAGTCTTGTTGCAGTAGGTTCTCTTGGGTTTTTATCTTTATTTTTCTAGCATGGTAATTAGTTTATCTATGTCTCGTGGTTTCTCGTTGGTCTAAGGACAGCTCTTCCTGCCATTGGCTACCTTGGGGATTCTTCTGAAGTGTGATTGGTTGGCCTGCTTGGAATGGTGTTGAAAAGAAGCCGGCCAGGCTGATGACAGGGCAGAGAAAGGGAAAGTTACAGGCTGTCGTCTCCGGGGACGCGTTCCAAAGTGGAACGGTACGCCAGGGAAGGAAACTCTCTCCAGAAGCCCCGAGTACTGTGGGGAACAAGAGGTTCAGAGAGCCCAGACTGACCACTACGGGTTATATGAAGTAAATTGGGCGGGCTGTCCACTTAGAAGCCTGGCAGGGGTGAATGAAATAGGCCCGGGGTCACAGAGAAGGGAGGGGCCAGAAGGTTTCAGGCAAGCTTGGTGGTGGGGGGGCGGTGAGCTGCAGCACCCTACATGGCACATCGTTGTCAGGGCCATGGCGTGGAGCGATGGGGTCTGTAGCTAACTGGAGAAGGCAGCTCCTCTCTCAGAGGAGCTCAGGAAGGCAGGAATTCAGTGCTCCTGGGTCTAGTGGCATTTAAGAAAAGCTGGAAATTAGGATTTTATGCGAAATCAGCCCATTTTTAAATATTGGCAATGTATTAATCTTTAAAAGACACTGTGTGGGTTCTTCTCACTGGGTCCTAACTGTCTGGCAGCCCACCTGATCTAAATAAACATCCGAGCTGTCCTCAGAAACATGTTTGCATGCCCTGCACAGCTCCTGAAATGTATGCGTGGCCAGCCGTGGCCCCCAAGAAACCCCAACGTATGCTCACACGGGCAGGTACACACACGTATGCATTTATAAGCAGATAGATGGACTGAAATTGGAATTCCTCCGAGCACGTGAGGGGCTCTTGGGACCCCAAGCCCAGCTGTGGGATGAATGTGGAGTTTGTCCAGTGAGGAGTACATGTTGTCAGTCCTTACCGTTGCGCTACCTGCCATGGCGCCGGGAGGGCCAGAGGGATGGTTGGATGGTTGGGGCTAATCCCAAGATCGGACACCTTGAAGCGTTGTGCGCGGGTGGGGTCACTTTCCTTCTAGATGAGGATTCAGAGGTGCTGGGGGCCCACTGTGAGGGCATCTTTTTTTGCAGCTTCTCCACATCTTGTGGCTCACTGGGAAGCTGTATTGGGAAGCTGTTGGTGTTTACACCAAGTTGATGTGGTGGGAAAAGCATGGAAATGGGCATTTGGAGGCTGTGTTTCTCAGTGACTCAGTGACCTTGGGCAGTCCTGACTTTTGTGGCTCTCGGGCTCTTTAGTGGAGATCTTGGGTATCAGATTAGAGGATCTCAGATCCTTTCTGTTCTAAGAACCCCACGCTTAAGAAGACCCTTTGGACATCTATATTTTTTATGTATATCCATTCTCAAAATGTACAGGGGTTTTAATTCGCAGCTCTTTGGTGGGTAAAAGGGTGAATAGTTAAATCATAGCAGTGCAGTGGTCAACAAAATGACCATGAGATACTAGTAATAATTTTTTCCACATTGATTATCAACTGAATATTAGGCCCAGTACAAAACATGGAGTCTGGCATTTGCCCTTCACTCTTTCAGAGTGTTACCAAGTAAATTATTTTATGAACTTACCTTATATTACAATGAGTTGTCGATCTTTGAATTTGTGGCTATTTTTTCCCCTATTGGTGATTTTTTTTTAGTTGAAGTCAATCGACACACAGAGACATGAACCAGATTTAAAGTGTATAGTTTGAGAAGTTCAAACAGCAGAATAAACCCATGTAATGTGTACTGTCTATATATATATATATATATATATATACACACACACACACATATATATGTATGTATTTTTTTTATTACTCTACAAAATCTCTAATGTTCTTCCCAATCAATTCCTGTCCCCACCCCCACCTCTCCAAGACAAACCCTGTTTTGATCTCTATCACTGTAGATTAGTTTTGTCTGTTTTAGAACTTAATACAATTGGGATCATACTCTTCTGTTTTGGACTTCCCAGTCAGCCTAATGATTACCCATGTTTTGGTGAGTTTTAGCAATTCATCCTTTTTTTTTTTTTCAAAGATTTTTTATTTATTTATTCGACAGAGATAGAGACAGCCAGCGAGAAGAGGGAACACAAGCAGGGGGAGTGGGAGAGGAAGAAGCAGGCTCTCAGCGGAGGAGCCTGATGTGGGGCTCGATCCCATAACGTGCCCTGAGCCGAAGGCAGACGCTTAACCACTGTGCCACCCAGGCACCCTAGCAATTCATCCTTTTTAATATTTGCTGGGGAATATTCTGTTATATGAATTTATTACCCGTTCTCCTGGTGGATAGGTATCTGAGGTGTGCCATTTTGGGCTATCATGAATAAAGCTGTTAAGAATATTCTGACACAGGTCTTTTTGCAGAAATTATGTTTACATTTATTTTGGATAAAAACCTGGGATTGGAATTTCTGGATCATACATTTGAGCATCTAGTTGAATTTATATGACACCGCCAGGCCCATTTTCAAGAGTGATTGTACCATTTTAAGCTTCCCTCAGCCGTGTGTGAGAGTCTTGGTGGCTTCTGGCTGTTGTCCTAGAGAGTCATTTCTTTCATGGTATGTGACACTTGTAACTAACTTTCCAAGTTGAAGAACTCTTTATTCATAGGTCAAGACCTTTGCACCACCAGCACTCCTTGCTGTAGCCTGTACATTCATAAATCCTATTTTTCTGATCATTACTAGATGTAAGGTTATTGTTGGGTCATTGGAATCCCTATCTTGCTGATTCAGCTGTCAGCTTACACTAGATTTTTCTAAGTTGGTGTCTTCCACATGAATTTCACCTGGCTTGCCCCTACATCGGACTGTTTTTTCCAAGTTAAATCATATACACCAATCTCTGAGGCAAAACCTTTTGGACCCCCTGTGGCTTTTCATTGCCTTCTTGCTGTCTGGTTGCTTCGTAGTGGAGTCAGGGTTGCCAGCAAAACAGCAGAATTGTTTAAAAATCCTAAACACTGGATCTTGTTCAATAAAGGGACTGATCGGTCCTACTGGAAACTACCTCAGGGTTTAAAAGGAGAGAGAAAGCCAGAAAGTCAAAGACACATTGCAAGAGCCTGGGAGTTCTGTGCCTTTGATGTTCAGCGTATCATGAGAACATGTGTTTGGGGAGGAATTTTTGAGCTGTCCTGGCCAGCAGTACTTGAATTTGCATGGCTTGCTCAATGAGAAACATGGTCAAAGAGTGCTTGACACTGATAATTATTAAAAAAAAACCAAAAACAAAAACTAGGTATAGGTCAGCTGTGATTTCTACATATAGCTTTTCAGAGCTGCTGGAGGGCATTATAATACCCCACTTCCAGAACTTGGACTTTGTCAGCCTTTTTAACCCAGCCATGACCTGAGAAGAGAATGCAGAGTCTTCTTCCGCCATAGGTGAGCCCTCTTATGTTAGTCTCGCAGCGGGATTGCTTACTGCGGGGCCCAGAGCCTCTCCGGGGATTCCAGCATTCTTGTCCAAGATTCCTGGTGCACATGGGCAGGAGTTTTCTGTGTTTACTGGACCATTTTTCTGTTTTCTGCCACAAATTGAGGCGGGGGATGAGGACAGGGGCTGTGTCTCGCTCTCCTTGCCTCCCCAGTGCCTGGCCTGGAGCCTGGCATACAGTGGGCACTCACGTGGTTACTGGTGAGTGGATCAAGGTTCACAGTTCCTGTATTTGAAGGGCTCAGCTTCCATGTTCTAGGGTTGCCCGTGGGTGTGGGTTGGTTCGGGGAGGCGGGCCCTCCATGTGTCCCAGTGCTGGCTTCGTGACTTTTACCAGTGCCCTGCTGCCTGCCACTCTTCGCGCTCACTGTTCTCTCCCCATCAGGATGACAACTGGGGAGAGACCACGACGGCCATCACGGGCACGTCCGAGCACAGCATATCGCAGGAGGACATTGCCAGGATCAGCAAGGACATGGAGGACAGCGTGGGGCTGGATTGCAAGCGCTACCTGGGCCTCACCGTGGCCTCGGTCCTCGGACTTCTAGTGTTCCTCACCCCCATCGCCTTCATCCTGTTACCCCCCATCCTCTGGAGGGACGAGCTGGAGCCCTGTGGCACCATTTGCGAGGGACTCTTCATTTCCGTGGCATTCAAGCTCCTCATTCTGCTCATCGGGACCTGGGCGCTCTTCTTCCGCAAGCAGAGGGCCGACGTGCCGCGAGTATTTGTGTTCCGCGCCCTTTTGCTGGTCCTCATCTTCCTTTTCGTGGTTTCCTATTGGCTGTTCTACGGGGTCCGCATCTTGGACTCGCGGGACCGGAACTACCAGGGCATCGTGCAGTACGCCGTGTCCCTCGTGGACGCGCTCCTCTTCATCCACTACCTGGCCATTGTCCTGCTGGAGCTCAGGCAGCTACAGCCCATGTTCACGCTGCAGGTGGTCCGCTCCACCGACGGCGAGTCCCGGTTCTACAGCCTGGGACACCTGAGGTAAGGGGCACATTTGAGAGGCAGAAGTGATCGCGGACTGACATCATGCTGACAGACAGCACGTGAGGGGTGAAGACAGGTGCCGGGTGCCGGGCCCAGGGTCTGACTCCTTTCTTCAGGTTTTGGGAGGAGCTCTGTGTGTGTGTGTTGGGGGGGGAGGTGGTGTCCCCGTCCATTGACTTTCCTGACTGCTGGGTGGGGTGACACCATTGCCGGCTTCATTCAGGTTGGAGTCTTACCGGGCCAGCTCTCAAACTCGGCAGCTCCCAGGAGGGATGGAGAGGGAATGCATCATGATGGCTGCTGGCCTTGCCCCTGAAGTTGCCCGGTGAACAGTGAACAAAGTGACCAGCCCTCCAGTTTGCTCAGAATGCTACTTCTATTTTACATCCTTGTCCTGCTGGAATTGTTCATCCTTCCTTTCTGTTTTCCACTCTCAGTGGTGTCCTGGTTTTGGCACTAAATGATATGGCCACCCTAGGGACCCTCAGTAAAGAATCAGGTGCAGGTTAGAGACCCCAGACTTGTGAGAGTTGAGTGTTTTGGATGTATACACATAATAAAGTTAGAAGTACATCGAGATGTCATACTTAAAGTCTATGCGTGTAATCTATTTTGTGGTTAACTAAAAAAGGGATAATTGTATTTTGTTTTATTTATTTTTATTTATCTTGAGGTAAGCACTTTGTATAGACTGTCAACATTTAGTCTTCATAGAACGCTTTGATTTAGGTATTATTCATCCCAGTGTTACAGATGAGGAAATGGGGGATGAAGGGATTTAAACAATTTGTAGAAAATAACATGGCGGGCCTCATTTAGGTTTTACCCAGTTGTCATGAAGCTGGGCTTCAGTTAACGCCCCCATTATGGCATCTCTCACTTTTGTGTTTCTCCAGAGGGTTGGTGGTTTTTTCGGGTTTTTGGCCATTAACGTTATTTCAGTTTTATTTTATTTGTTTGCTATTACAAGCACAGCTGTTATGATCAGGATTGTGATTGTTCGGGATTCCTGGTGCACACGGGCAGGAGTTTCCCTAGATGGTCTTACTTTGTGTTTACTGGACCGTTTCTGTTTTCTGCCACAAATTGAGGTGGGAGCTAAAGATGGGGGCTGTGTCTCACTCTCCTTGCCTCCCCAATGCCTGGAGCGTGGCATACAGTGGGCACTCACGTGGTTGCTGGCGAGTGGATCACCTGGGATGGCTGAGTTTGCCATCTCCTTGGGCTCTTCCGCCTCCTCCGGCGATACGCGCCGATGTATGTAACCTGCTTGACACACGGTGAGCGCTTAGTTAATTGTGGCCATTACGGCCTGTGATCGTGTAGCTGGCAAAGCAGCCAAGACCAGCAAGGCCACCCTACTGGGTATCAGAACAATGGGCTTTGTCATGTTTTTGGCTGGGACACAAGAAGATGGCCCAGCCCTGGTTTGGAGTTGGGTCACACTGCCAAACCGTCTCGGTGTTGGCACGCACCCTCTTTCATTCCTCTGGCTTAACTTGTACCCCCCGAGGACTGGGTGGTTTAGCACTGGAAGCGGCTGCCATCCTGACCGGTCCTTGGAGGGAGTCAGTGTGTGAGTCATGTGCTCCGCACAGCAGAATCATATGTCTCCGAGTCCTGTGTAGATGCCTGTGGGGCTCTGAAGGCAAGGAAGTCACTGCTGCTTATTCATCTCTGCTTTCTTTACCCCCTTTTCTGGTGGACAATGGCCAGCCGACTTGCATTCAAAATCTGCCCCATGCAGAGCCTGGCACTGGGGGGCTCCTGAGACACAGCACTGGCTGCCTTTAGGGCTCTGTCTGGAACTTCTGGGGCGCACAGTCCCTTGGTGGGAGACCAGTGTCCTGCTGTGCTTGGACAGTTGCCCACACAGGCGTGGGTACGGGTGATGGGCGCTCAGGAGGACAAGGCGGTGGCGGCGATAGAGCCAGTGGGAAGCAGTCTGTCCCAGGACAGGATGGGTTTTGCTCAAGCTTCAGGGGGTGGAGAGAAATCCAGCTCTGGTTACAGTAGGCATGAGTGATACTTGGGACTCTTAAGGTAAGTGGCCAAGACGTTGGCCTCCGCCCTCATTGGCGTGAACCCCATCTGTGGGGTGGAAAAGCGAAGGGAGTCGTCTCCCCTTGGGTCTTCCAGGTGGTGGGGCTGACTCCCCCCCCACCCCCACAGCTCTCGCTTGGCCCCTCCCTCCAGGACTGGTTGCTCAGCGTGCTGGATGGGAGGGGGGCCGGGGACGAACAAAACAGCCCGGAGGCAGTACGCCTGTGCTGTGTTCAGAAAATTGGCAGCAGCCCTGGCACCTTACCACACAGCTATGCTGCGGGGGCGGGGGGGGGTGGGGAGACCTGGGCAGGAAGGCAGGGCCGACTCTGCTGTATGGCCTGCAGGCTTGCTACACACCTCTCATGCCTGTCCTCACCATGACCAAAACGGCCCGGCCTTGACTTGCTAACCCTGAAGCCACTAATGCCAGCTCCCAGGGAGACCCAAGGGTAGCACCTTTCCAGCAGCCCCGGGGGAGGGGGGCAGCATGTCGAGGTGGTGCCCGTATCTTCTTCTTAGCTTCTCTCCAGGACCCTTTACCTGCCCTCAGGAAGGCCCCCTTGGTCCCTCACATGGGGGGAGACCCTGCTGATGGGGTGTAAAGATGGCCGGGGAAGGGGCAGCGCCTTTGCTCTCAAACAGAGCCCTCGGGCAGGGCTGGCTGCCCATAGGACAGCCAGTCTGTGCGAGCTGGAGCGGGCTTGGCCCCTGTCCCTGCTGGCGCTGTGTAGGCTCAGTCCCCCGCTGCTTCTTGGGCTAAATCTGGTCTAAACCCAGCGGTGGCTGCAAGAGTCATGGGACCAGAAATATAACTTCTAACCCCTTTTGTAGAGTGTGGAGACAGACAGGAGGGATGGGGAGTCAGAAGAGACAAAGAGTGAGTCCGGGGATCAGAATAGCAAGCCTTTCGCAGCTGACTGGCCGGCTGATCGGCCTTCCGTTTATGGAAAGCCTTCCCTGTGGCGGTGACCTACCTGATGGGCTTAGGTGCAGAGCGCTGGTGAGTGCTTTTCTGCTGGTGTTCTCAAAGATGATTTTATGGAATCAACTGAGCTATTTTTGAGAGTTGTCAAAAGAATGACTATTCTTTAGTTTCTTAAAGATGCTTCTTGTTAGCTCTCCTAAAAGCCACAGTGGCCCCGCTTGTTGGCAGGAATGGAGTTATGGGCTTATTTGAAAATTTTCAGAAAAATAAAAGGTTCTTGTGGTACAAAGTGAGATACTGTAAATAGATTAAGATACTTCCTAACCTTTCTGCCCAGGGCTTGGGGGATGACAGAGGGCTTTTCAGATATCCGATGTCATTTACCCCTACTGCCCTGTCAGGGCGGGGCAGGGGGTACAGGGTGGCCGCCCTGTGCCGAGGAGAGCCCTAGCCGCAGGTTCAGGGACTGCGTGCTCCTTGGGGGTCACACCCCTCCCCTGCGCCTCTGGATAGACGTGTTCATGGTCACAGCACTGCTTCCAGAACGCTTGAATGAACTCATAAGCATTTTTGAGTTGCGTGCCATGTGCCAGGCTGGGTGTTATCTATTTTGTTAAATACATGATTCTGTGTAACTCCCAGCTTCAGGGCCGGACAGGAGAGAATGCACAGGATTGTCAGAGATGGCTCGCTTGCACTGTGTAGCCATTCCTTAGCCTGTTGGTTCTTTTGCTTAGTCAGTTAGCAAACAAAACCTGGACCTTAAAACCACAGCGGTAGGGGGCGCCTGGGTGGCTCAGTCGGTTAAGCGTCTGCCTTCGGCTCAGGTCATGACCTCAGGGTCCTGGGATCGAGTCCTGCATCAGGCTCCTTGCTCAGCGGGGAGTCTGCTGCTCCCTCTGCCTGCTGCTCCCCCTGCTTGTGCTCTCTCTCTGCCAAATACATACATAAAATCATTAAAAAAAACACAAACCACAGCAGTAGATTTGAGCCTTTGGTCAAAACTTTTTAACTGTTCTGTATGTCACATGTTCCCAAAGGACCTCTTTTAACCATTGCTCTATACCCCCCCCCCCACCACCAAATGTAGTAGTGTAGGGCAAGCTTTTATTTTTTTAATATTCTTGTGGGCTGGTCTCAGCTGGGAGGTTCTTTTGCTGGTCTGACCCACATTTTCTCTGTGATTGCAGTCACGTGGTGAGATGGCTGGGGCCGGGCTTCTTTCTCTTCCCACATATTCTGTGATTCTGTCCCTCCCCAGAGAGCCCTTCAGGGGAGTCGTTTCTTCATTAGGGTAGTTAGACTTCTTCTCAGGGCTCCCAAGAACACAAAAGCCTTCTAAGGCCTGTGTCTGGAATGGGCCCAGCATGACTTCCACAGCATTCTCTTGTTAAGGCAAGTCAGAGCCCCAGCCCAGACGTACGGAAGAGGGCTGCATGAGGCAGGGGCCTGAGAGGGTGGGTTCATTGGGATCCACGACCTAGCAGACTCCCGTGCCCACCTCGGCTCTCATTCCTGGAGTCTGCTTGTTCTCACTTTGCATATAGTTCTAACAGATGTAATTACTAACTTCCATACCTCAGAAAGTCCGCAAGTAACTTATTTCAAGTGAGAGCTGCTCTAGGGAGGCATGTGAGCATGAATGAAAAGTGGTAGTCATCAGCAGAGAGACCGAAATCACAGAAGCAGGTAGAACGCTTGCCTATCCACAGTGACCCCTGTTCTGTAAGATAGTCATTTGGCTAAAGCTCCCTTGTACCCAGTTCAGCCAGCGGCCTTTCACCGTGGGGTTCCTAAGCATGCTTCATTCTTTGACACTGGGGGTATCTTATAAATTGGGGCTGACCCGCACCGTTTTATCAAAGGTCTGGCTATTGACCACAGAACCACGTGTGCGTTAGGAGAAGTGATTCTTGGATTGCTTTTCAAACAGTGCAAGTTCATGATCATGCGTGATCGTAGCATTGCTGTGTTGAAGGGAACTGTTTTGACCCCCCCACCATTCATAGTTGGAAATGAGAAACAGGTCATTGGGTAATGGTGGAAAGATGGTCCTTGTTATAAAATGGCAAGGAACTTGGCTGAGCTGTGTTCATGTTCTCGTGTTCTGTGGCAGATGGAACTTGGGAGTAAGTGATGGAACTGGATATTTGGCTGAGGTATTTATTTTTATTGTTATATGTTTGTGGGGGTGGGGGGCGGAGGCAGAGGTGGAGAGAGACTCTTTTTTTTTTTTTTTTAAAGATTTTATTTATTTATTCGACAGAGATAGACAGCCAGCGAGAGAGGGAACACAAGCAGGGGGAGTGGGAGAGGAAGAAGCAGGCTCATAGCGGAGGAGCCTGATGTGGGGCTCGATCCCAGAACGCCGGGATCACGCCCTGAGCCGAAGGCAGACGCTTAACCGCTGTGCCACCCAGGCGCCCCTGGAGAGAGACTCTTAAACAGGTTCCATATCCAGTGTGAGCCAGTCACAGGGCCCAGTCTCACAACCCTGAGATCATGACCTGAGCCGAAATCGAGAGCTGGACGCTTAACCAGCTGAGCCACCCAGGTGCCCCTTGGCTGAGGAATTTCTAAGGACAGCGTTGAAGATGCACCCACTGGGTCCCTCCATCACCCAAACGATGCAGCTTGCATCCTCCATAACTGCTAATACGAAATGTGAGAAGAGGGAGATGGGTTGCAGAAGGAATTGTTAAGCAAAAGGGAATCCATACTTGAAGATTTGGAAAATTTCTCAGCCTATCCATATTGCAAACAGTGACTGTGTACTGAAGAGAACACCAAGGGTGTGGTCACACAGCTGTTGGACGTTTTTTTAAAGTTTATTTATGTATGCATGTATTTATTTATTTAAGTAATCTCCACACCTATCGTGGGGCTCGAACTCATGACCCCAAGATCAAGAGTCACACATTCCACTGCCTGAGCCAGCCAGGCGCCAACTGTTTGATTTAATTAGGATTTAATCAGCCCTTCCAGCAGAAGCCAAGAATAAAGATGGGAAGATGGGCTCGTACCAGTACAGCACCACTGTCTTCTGGGACTAAAGGAAACAAAAGCAGGGGGCAGGGGAGGGAGCGGAAGGAAGGTTGCGAACGTGCGATATTCTTCAAGAAAAAGGCAGAATGACCCCAAAGGTGATCCAGAGATCATTAGGCCACCCTCCCACCACAGGCCTAGGGGCCAGGTTGCTTCCTCATTAGCTTCAGAGGATGGGCCCCCCACCTTGGTTTCGGTGGGCCAGGCGGCCACGGCTAAGAGCTGCCTAGACAGGGCCACCCGCAGAGCCCTGAGGACACAGCATTGAACTGAAGAGGATTATCCTTAAGATCAAGATCTTAAGATCTAATGAGACTGGCCTTGCTAGGTTTTGGACTTGTTCGGGGCCCATTACTCCTTTCCTTCCACTTTCTCCCTTTTGGAATGGGAATGCCTATCCTATGCCTGTCTCGTGGTTATATTGGAAAGTTGTCTGGTAACACAGGTTCACAGCTGGAGAGGGGTCTTACCGCAGTGTGGGTTATACCTTGAGTCTTGGCACTTAGATGAGGCTTTGCACTTAGAGCTGGTGCTGGAATGAGTCAAGACCTTCAGGGCTGTTAGGACGGCATTGGTCTATTTTGCGCAGGAAAAGGACATGAATTTTAGGGGCCAGGGATGGAATGTTATGGACTGAATTGTGGTCACCCAAAATTCATAGGTTGAAGCTCTAAACCCCATGTGGCTGTCTTTGGAGATGGGGTATCCGAGGAAGTAATTAAGGTTTCGTGAGGTCATAGATGTGATAAAATCCGTGTCCTTGTGAGAAGAGACACCAGAGGGCTTGCAGACACTCTGTCTCTCCCCCTGTGCCTGTGGACCAAGGAAAGGCCACGTGTGGATATCATGAGAAGGTCGTCATCTGCAAGCCAGCAGCAGGGCTCTCACCAGAAACTGAATCAACCAAAACTTGATCTTGGACTTCTAGGCTTCAAAAGTGTAAGAAAATAAGTTTTTGTTGTTTCAGCCACTCAGTCTATGGTATTTTGTTATGGCAGCCCAAGCTAAGACAGGAACAGTACACACTGATGACCCTTGACCCCAGAGCCCCAGGAAACCGTGGGATCAGTGAGCACGGTTCAACCCTGATGAAACAGAGCTCATATTATCCCTTCTCCAGCTCACGCTTGCATCCTCCCGGCTTGAGTGGGAGCCTGGCTTCTCTCGAATGTCCTTCGGTTTTCTAGTTAGAAGTGAGAAACGGAGTGTCTCCTGGGGAGATTAAGGTTACTCCAGTAATTCCAGGGTAGATCCAGCTCCCCTTGAAATCTTACGTCTGTTATTCTGGGTCAAGTGATAGCCAAGCCAGGGATTACACCGCTGATCAGATTGGACTGTCGCGCTGGGCTGTGGGCCCTCCCTCCCACGTTCAAGAACTAGCATCAACGGTTTGGGGAGGACCCAGCGCCATTGGCTGTGAAGTTGGAGAGTGTTTTTATTTTTTATTTTATTTTTTTTTTTTAAAGATTTTATTTATTTATTTGACAGAGATAGACACAGCCAGCGAGAGAGGGAACACAAGCAGGGGGAGTGGGAGAGGAAGAAGCACGCTCATAGCGAAGAGCCTGATGTGGGGCTCGATCCCATAACGCCGGGATCACGCCCTGAGCCGAAGGCAGACGCTTAACCGCTGTGCCACCCAGGCGCCCCGGAGAGTGTTTTTAAATGACCACCAGTGGTTTTGGTTCATATCACTTACGATCATGGTTTCATACACAATTTCATTTTTAGAAACTCATGTTTTGTTTAACTGCTTTTCAGTAAAGACCTTGTTCAGTCTTCACTCCCACCCCCTTAAAAAGCAAAGGACAAAAACGAAAAAGAGCTGAAGGGTAGAGTGGAAAGGTTTCTGCACAGGTCTGCTTTGCTGTGGGAGAATTTTGAGGGCGGGCACAGAGCTGCCGTTTGTGGTTTGGCCCTGTGGTGCCTGTTCAAAGTGGCTGTAATGAGCGCGGAAGGTGCTGGACACTGCAGCCCTGTGTTTGCACAGCTGCCTCCTGGCACCCGCCGCAGCTGGGAAGCCTTCCCTCGCACAGCGTCTGCCCGTAAGGCTTGCTCCAAGGCCGAGGGGAGCCACGCCTCACAGAGTGCAGCCACTGAGGGCCAGAGAGCTCGTGGATGCAGAGCTGGTGTGGATGGCCTTCCCACGCGGCCACAAGTGGCTGGGTGGTGGACCCCGCACCCTGGGTGGCGTGCTGTTCCTTTCCTGCAGGACTCACACTGCAGACAGGGCCTGGCCTTCCGCTGTCTCCCCGCAGAAGGATGGGTGTGATTTGATGTGGTGTGCGCTGTGCTAATCTCAGTGCACACGGACGGGGGTCTGCTCTCCCTGTCCTGCAGAGCCACTGCCCAGCTCTGCTCTTTGGCCAGGCTGGCTGCCCTCAGACTCCAGACCTTTCATGCTGTGCTCCTGTGGTTCTTCCCAAGACCAGAGGTACTGCCGGTGAGAAATGTGAGGCCGGATGAGAGAATGCCAGTCAGGCCTCCCAGGTGGGTGTGGGGTACCTTAGTTCCTATCTCAGTCTCGGTCTTAGAGAGCCCTAAGCAGGCGGTTGTCTTTGATGTTTATCTGGTGTGGTTCAGCACAGTCATTGGAAGTCTCGAGAAAGCTGCGTTTCCATCCCAGGCAGGGCAGGGGCAGCCCGAGTTGGACGGTACGGGGTGGTGGCCGCACGGTGGCGTCTGGGCCCGGGCCTGGAAGCGCGGCTGCGGGCACTCGGACTGACTGTGGCAATAGCCAAAGCCGTCGCTTCCAGAGAAGTGTGTCTCACACGTTTGCCAGCATCTCTCTGCAGTGGGAAAGGCCGTCAGGTGGACAGCCGGCCATGACGGAATCATCTGCTCCGAAGGAGGCTGCCTCAGGGTCTTCACCACACTCAGAGCCGCCCGGTGGATAGTGGCGTTTTGGCCAGAAAGGATGACATGCGGGACAGCTTTCTGTTGTTTAGTCCCTGAGCCCAGAAGAACCAGGCCCGTGCATGTAGCCGTTAGCTCCTTCTTGGCCTCCTAGACTCCCCGGGCCAGAGAGCGGTCTCCTCTGGACATGTTCTCAGTGGGTCTGACTGACATTAGAGAGGGTATTTTCCAGCGTTATCCTTCACTGGGGACAGTAAAGTGCATGGGGCGGCACTCCAGTGCTCCCCCAGACTGCGCTTTCGAGGCCATTCCACGGTGACCAACTCCTGCGGCTTCTGCCTCCTTTGAGCTGCGAGAGTCGATATTCCCGGCTTCTGTCGCCTGATGAGGATACCGTGTAGCTTGTCTGCAGCCCCGTATTTGGTGCCTGGGCCAGGGACACTTTGCAGCCTGAGAACATTGGTTCAAGAACTAGGTCGCGTTGCAGCTTCCGTGCAGCTGGGGAGCCCACAGGCTGGGCCCCACTGGGAATCCATGCGGCCTAGAGAAGGGCCTCCATAGGCCTCCCCCGCAGGTCGGGGCCCCAGCTCTGTGTGTCCTCCGTCGGGGTGGGCAGTCTGCCTCACGTCCCAAGATCTCGGCAGTGTGTGTCTGTCCCGGCCCACTGTGACGGAGTCCCCGAAATCCAGCCTCCCCACCCCCCACCCCCAGATCTTTCTACTGTCTAATCCAGATCTGTCAGGAGACACAAGCCATTCCTTGTTTTTGGCCCTCCCTGCCCTCAAGTTCCAAGGTGGCCATTGCCTGTTATCTGTGTGGGACTCATGGAAGCCACACCCCAAAGGCAGTTGCTAGAGAAACGTTTTAATTAAAAGGCAGGAGGGCCGGGAGATGTAAACACTCGTGTGCCAGGCTCCTGGCTGAGTAGCAGCGGCGTTCAGGGGTGGATTCTATTCGCGTCCCTGGGACTCCCAGGAACGCTGCTGCAAATCGTCCAGACTCCTGGTCACCCCGAAGTCACTTGGTCTCTCCGTCCTGGGGACAGTGAGGCCCACACATCCGGGTTGCGGTCATGCTGGCTCGTCAGGGAGAGGTCAGTCAGATAAAACTCGGTCCGTCAGCTGGCTTGCCCACATCGGGAGTTTTCACAAAAAGCTGAACCATTTTCGTTTTCTCAGAGACCCTGGCTTCAGGCCTAACATGCAGTTACCAGAGCAGGCAGGCCGTGAAGAGCAGGAGAGAGGGAGGCCTTGGTACCCAGGCAGCCTTTACTGTTCCCAAAGTCCTTTGGGTCTTCACGGCCAGCTTGCCCTGTCTCCTGCCCACACCCTCCGTCTCTGTCCCACCCTCCCTCCTCACCTGCTCACTTTGCCATCCTCTCCCTCTTTACCTGCCTGCATCCTTCTTGCCCTAAATACACATATGTCCGTTTCCTAAAGCTGTGGTAGCAGAGGACCGTAAACTGGGCGGCTTAAAACACTGTTCTCTCGAGGCCTGGGTGGTTCAGTGGGTTAAGCGCCTGTCTTCGGCTCAGGTCATGATCCCGGGGTCCTGGGATCAAGTCCCACATTGGGCTCCCTGCTTAGCGGGGAGTCTGCTTCTCCCTCGGCCCCTCCTCCCACTCGTTCTGTCAATCTCTCTTTCTCTCAAATAAATAAAATATTTTTTAAAAAGAACAATGACAGTGTTCTCTCTCAGTTTTGAAAGCTAGGAGTCTAAAATGTGGGTAGTGGCAGGGCCATGCGCCCTCTGGAGGGTCTAGGGAAGAATCCTTCCTTGTCCTCCTAGCTTTCTGTGGTTGCCGGGATCCTCAGTGCGCCTTGGTTTGTGACCACGTCACTGCAGTCTCTGCCCTGTCGTCACAGGGTGTTCTCTGCCTGTGTCTCCCTTTCTTTATAAGGACACCGGCATGACCTTCACTTACTGTAATCACATCTGCGAAGATCGCATTCTGCAGTCTTGGGTACACATGTGGATTTGGGGAGACGCTCTTCACCCCACTACCACAGATTCTCATGGCCGTTCTGTGACTCAACAGTGTGGCCCTGTCACTCTTACTGAAGGTGTTTAGGAGGATTCTTTCACACCGGCCTGCTTCTGCCCACAGTGCTTCCTCTGCCTGGAAGTGGCTTTATAGCCCGTGTCCACATAGCCTGGCCATCATTCATCATTTAAGACTTAACTCAGAAACTCAGCTTCGCCTCCTCAGATCTTCCCCTGAGGCCCCCACCCCCACCCCGGTCACGTGTTCTGTCCCAGCCCAGGGGTCACCACACCGACGGAAGCTTAAGCCTCTTGAGGTTCTGTTCACATCTGTCTCCGAGTCCTTGGGATTTAGCGGGTGATCTTCATTCATACTGGCCTGTGAATGGCGTTGGAAAGACGGGTTATTAAAATTTTTGGGTGTCAGCATCCTTAGGTGGCTCACAGCGTAATGAGTAGTTGACCTGAAAGCAGGCCTTTGCAGATTTTACTGTGCCTAGAACTCTGCCTCTTCAGTCCTTTCCCCTCAGCACACACGGACGTGATCAGGATCGTGGTGGCTGGCATTTACGTGGGGCATTAACACGTAAGAGAAGCTTCCACGTTTTCACGCATGAAGAAGGCTGTTTTTTGTTGACAGAGCTAAAGAGGGCAAGTGAATATTTCAAAAGACGTGGCTAAAACCTGAATGAGGCTGCCCCACCCCGCCCTGTCCGGCAGGGCCTTTCTCACTGCCCTGGGAGACAGTAAAGATGTGAAGTGTGAGGGTCTCAGACTGACTGAGCGCTGAAGCCTGAATGTTTCTGGTTTTAATAGTATTTTTTATTTTATTTTATTTTATTTTATTTTATTTTTTTAAAGATTTTTTATTTATTTATTCAACAGAGATAGAGACAGCCAGCGAGAGAGGGAACACAAGCAGGGGGAGTGGGAGCAGGTGAGGAGGGAGGGTGGGACAGAGACGGAGGGTGTGGACAGGAGCCTGATGTGGGGCTCGATCCCATAACGCCGGGATCACGCCCTGAGCCGAAGGCAGACGCTTAACCGCTATGCCACCCAGGCGCCCCTTAATAAGTATTTTTTAAAAGATTTATTTATTTGAGAGAGCGAGAGAGAGCAGGGAGAGGAGCAGAGGGAGAGGGACAAGCAGACTCCACGCCGAACGTGGAGTACAATGTGGGGCTTGATCTCATGACCCTGAGATCATAACCTGAGCTGAAATCAAGAGTCGGATGCTTAACTGACTGAGCCACCCCGGCGCCCATTACTAGCATGTGTTAATTGCAGAGGCCACAACCAAACCCAGGGAAAAGTGAATGAAATCGGCACTTTACGAGTGCACGTGTATGTATACATGCATGTATGTGTGTGTACTCATGCTTTTCTAGGCCTCAGTGCCCTTATTTGCACAGTAAGAGAATGAAAAATGGGGACGTTTATGGCCACAATTGTTTCCTTCAAGTATTTGATGAACTTTCACAGGAAAGGGGGATTTGGGTCCAGAAGAAAGCAGTGGGTGGACCACTGAGTAGAACTTAGAGAAGGGTCATTTCAGGGCCAAGTGAGAGTGAATTTTCTTTTCATGGAGAGGCCGGTTGCTGTCTGGGATGTTATAAGGAAAATTCATACGTGGATTGGGAGTTTGGCCTAGCTGGACTCTGGTGTCTTTGCTTCTTGTGTCTCTGCTTGGGTGAGCACTAAGGTTCTCTTCGTGCTGTGAAGAGTAAAATTTTGTGATTCAGTGTAAGTGGAGTTGAAGTCATGCTTTTATGCCTAGAGACTGTGTGAAGAATCCAGCCACCAGCCAGCCTCATCCCTTGCTGCCAAGTGCTCGTGCGCCTTAGTAATAGGACAGTTTGTAGTTATCTGTTGCTGTGTAGTTTATAAACGCGTTCCCTGGCATTATTTCGTTTGCTCTTCCCGACGTCTGCCACAACAGTAGGTGCTCTCTGTCCATCGTGGACCAAGAAACAGGCCCAGAGAGGGCAATGACTTCGACAGGGCTACACAGGAGCAGATCTGGGATCTAGGCCTTCTGACTCTGAGGCTGGACCTTTTTTACCAGGCCTGATTTTTAAGGGGGTGAGAGTTGGCAGGAAATGCCACCTAAAAGCAGAGGGTGGCATCACCGTAGGGTCTAAGTCACTAAGAAAGCAGTGTGGAGGGGATCTGTCGTGGCTCATTTCCTGTGGCAGTGCCCTCATGGTGGGCACTTGGTGGGGAGGACAGAGCAGGGGCACTTGGGGACAGAAGGGCCTCCCCCAGCATACACGGACATGGAAGCTCATGGTACTGCCATATATGCACCATTTGCTTTGGGTCAGGTACTTGGGGGAATATAGTGTCTCATTTAATCTTTAATGCACACCTGAACCAGGCAAGCAACTCCTCCTTAGGACCAAGAAAGTAGAGGGTGGGCTCCCAAGGCTCCGGTATTTTCCCCAACCTCAAAGCCAGCTGGCTCTGAAGTCTCAGAAAGTCATAGAATTTGGATTTGCCCCCATTGATATTTCAGCTCCGGAGTTCACTGCCACAGGTGATACCAGGCTCCAGCCAGCACCTGGCATCTCTGGATCTCACCATCTGTCCCTGGAATTTCTGACCAGCAACCCGCACCGGCCTCGGTCATTTTGTTGACCTTTCAGTAATACATTTTATGGAGTTCCGTGTTTTGGAGCCCACTTACGTTTGTAGTGGGGCTTTCTGTATTGTTCTTCCCATCCTACGGACAAGGAATCAGAGGTTTAGAGAACTGAATTAATTTTTTCAAGGTCAAAGAATAAATGATAGAGCTAAGAGTCATGCTGTCCGGGGCCAAAGCCTGGGGCCATTTGCTCTGTACGTACTTTCTCCCACAACAGATACGCACGGGACAGCAGGAAGCATGGCTATGAAGACATTCGTTCGGTTTGGGTTTTGGTTTTCAGAATTCATCTTTCAAGAACATGTCTTTCAGGTTTTTATGAACTCAGATGTCAACTCTGTTTGGAGCTGCTTCTCTCTGCTGTAGCGCGAGCCCCTCGTCTCTGTTGCCATGGTGGCTGTGTGACAGTTGTCAACAACACTGGAAATGTTTTTGTGGTTGGTAAGACACAAAAGGCCACAACCCTTCTCGTTCCACCGTTTTTGTCCTGAAAGGAGAGTAGGCCAGTCAGGCAGCATGGTCGGTGGTGAGTTTGACATTTAAAAGTGGCTGTTGAATTGCTTTACATGTGTGCTGATCCGTGGCTGGCCTGTCTTTTCCACAAGTTCAAGTTGGGATCAGCCCGGGCCGGGCAGAGCTGAGGGGTTTGCTTTCACACGGGCAATAACATCAGCTTCTTCTGACCCTAAATATTGCCTCGTCCGTGTTGCCGTTCATGTGCGTATCTGGGAGTTGTGTCTGTGCAAAGTTCTGTGACAGCTCCGCGTATTGCCATGCTGTTTTCCACAACTGCATGTGATCCGTGAAGGGGTGTTTTCCCGGATAGGGAGATGGGAGGGCACGCCGGAACGCGGTATCGAGCCCGGCTTTCTCTGTCCTGGGAGAGTCCTCTTGCCGCGGGTTTTTGGTGGGGCCACGTCTGTAATCTCTACATCAGGCTCAGCCTGCCCATAATATGGGGTTTCCACGTAAGGATTGTTTAGTCAGATTACTATTTCTCGCAATAGGACGGTGATAAGAGAGATGGCAGGTTTCTCACCAGCTTGTTTTTTCTTGCCTCCCTCCTTCCCCAGAGTCCATCTGATCTGGAGACGAGGACTAATTGAAGGATTTGCTTTTCCCCCTCTCTGAGGCCCTTTTTGCCTTGGAAACCCCATGGTTTTAAGAAAGGCATGCTTAGGACTGATCCTTCACCTGTTGGAGTTTTAGGGTTTCCTACATGAGCAAGTTGAGCCAATGAGTATTATGTACTTGGGGGAAGTCGTAGGAGGTGTCCCTTGTGCACAGGGGACTTTCATGGCCTTGCGGAAGAGGGAGAGTAGCATGCTTGAAGACCTGTCACCTGCTGTGGGGGAGCTGTTGATGCTGTGCGTTTAGGCGCAGATGTGTGGGGGCCAGAGAGCCAGAAAAGCCTTCCTAAAAGGAATCAGGCCTGCTTTGGCCTTGGAAGACACCACGTTTGGAAGATGGCAAAGGATGGAGGCAGGAAGATACTGAACGTTGACATTGGCTGAGGAGAAGGGTGCCCTTGCATCCTGGCATTGTAGGCCATGGCTGAGGCCAATGCCGGGTGTCTGGCAGGATGTCCCTTCAGTGAGTGCTGAATTGCTCTTTTACTGGAGAGCCAAATGATGTATTAGGGGCATGTTACTTTGAACCTACAGTCAGGTACCTGACAAAATCAGTCAGTCCACAGCATGAATCAGGATCCAGAACGGAAATGAAAGAGACCTTAGGCGTTGGATTGAAATAGACCTCAGACTCCCATGTCACAACTGGTATCACTTAGCTGGAGCAGAGTTCCTCACTTGGGTTCCTTGAAGCCCTTTTCCCTGTTTATACCCGAGCTGAGGGTATATGAGAACAGAAAGATGATGGCCAGAGGCAGGTAGGTCGACGGCCCCTGGGAAGGACTCTGATGGCCATAGTCAGGGGGTATGAGGAAAGGATATGAAGAAACAGCCGAGTGCTCAGACTGCCCTGCAGCATGGGGCATGGGGACAAGTGGCCTCTGTCTCCCGTGGGGGCTGACATCCTCACTGGGCTGCCTACGTGGCACAGCTCATAATTAATGCGTGAAACATTCATCCTGAATCATCAACAAGGCTTAAGTCATGTATAGCTTATTCTCTTTAAAAACATGAGAAAAGGCATATTGGATTTTAATCCAGATTTCACAACCATGTTTTTTTTTAAGTTGGGTATTTCGGTTATGTGTTGTTTTCTGTCGCGTGGACCTTCTTGTACTGACGTTGCTAGATCTGTTGGGTGTTGCACGGACAGTTTCCCGTAGTTGAGGTCGTACAGCCCTCTTAGAGGCATTTCTGAGCTTTCCGGGAGAGTCCCTCAGCTCCTGGGTTAGCTTGTCAGCCCGGGGGTGCTGGCTGGGTGACCATGGCTGCTTCTGGGAAATTCAGGTGCCTCTGTGGAGATGACGGTGCTGGAAGAAGCCCACGCTGCCCGACTTTTCCCCCTTGTTCAGTTCCCCTGAGCGAAGGCTCTCGAAGGCTGTGAGACCCACACATGTCACATTGGCAGCTCCTGCCCCATCTTCCCTGCCCCATCCCTGAGCATTCCCTGGAGCCACCTTTGGTGCGAGCGGGCTTCGAGGGGGATTGTGGATTTGCCCCAGTGTGGAGAGCATCTGCCTGCAGCCCTGTGCTGAAGGGGGCAGGGTACGGGGTGTGCACCCCGGCAAGGGAAGGACTGCCAGAGCTGGGCAGGGGCAGACACCCCTTCTCCGCGCAGCACAGTGCATTGTCTGTGGTTTTGGGGTGGAGAGGTTGGGAAATAGGGCCACCAGGCTCCCATCCAGCTTTCCCTCACCCGCCTAGCAGGCCCTGGCTGAGTTAGTGGGATCCCCTGGGCTCCTCTTTGCGGCCTGGCTGAACCGAAGAGCCAAACCCAGCGACCACAAAAGGGTTTGCTTTGAAGATGGGCCTGAGAAGAACCTGGAATCCAGGAGCCTAGAGATGTTTTCATGTCCATATGGGAGCGTGGGAGGGAATATTTGCACCCCAGCATGTCTGTTGTGCATGAACTGGGACATTTCAGTGTGGAGGGGCGTCTCGTCTCACCAGGCCCAGAGCCTCCAGAGAAGCACAGGGAGGGAGGTGGGATGGATGCTTACGAGGGCAAGTTTTTGTGTGTGCACACGTGTCCTCAGGCCCTGGAGAGTCTCTGAATGGAAGGGGGTGGCGGTGAAGAAATGCTTGCCCCACTTTGGAAGATAGCAGTCAGAGGTCAAGGAGGAGACTGGGCCGTGCTGAGCTGGAAGCCACTGGGGAGACTTGCACGGGAGCGGGCGGGACTTCGGCACAAAGACCTGTGCCACAAAACCTCCACTCAGGGACCACTTCCCTTGCTTGGGGTGGGGGGGCTGCTCTTGCACCCCCCTGAATCTGGGCGTTCCAAAGCTCTTCTCGACGCTCCCACAGCCCACGTGTATTCCAGCTAGCTGCCTAGGTTCTGTGTGTGCCTGGCTAAGGAGCAGCTCCTTGCGTCATGTCTTCGCACTCCCGGGGCTGGGCAGAAGGGGTGCGCCGGTGTGGGAGTGACCATGAACAACTGAGTAACTGAAGGACGAAGGCTTTCAAAATGTGGGTTTGTTCTTAGGACTCTTCCACTTCCATTAACCAGGGCGAGTCTCGCCAGATCCCCGCCTCCCCGCCTCCCATGAGTGTATGTAGTGAGGTCAACCCCGAACAGCAACTGAGCACAGATCGAGGCACTGTCAGGATAGAAGTGAGAAAGCTTTGCCATGACTCTGCTCTCAAGGAGGTTAGTGGATTGACTTCTAGATCGTTGTTACTTCTTGCTAAACAAGGGGAGCTGAGCGGTGGGTCAACAGAGTGTCCAGCTGATGGGTTAGAGGCTGCGTTGTCTTGGTGTGAAGAGAGCATCCCTGAGCCACGTGGAGAGTTAAAGTGGTCATCCTGGTGCAGAAGGCAGCCCTGTCCTGGTGCCCAGGTTGTAAGGAATCCTTGTCACCACACCCACTTAGCAGGGGCCAGGAAGGAAAATGTAAAGGACAAGATAAAAAGAAATTTGTGGGGTCGGTGTCAGTATGTACCCTGTCCCACAGAGGCCACATGTCACAGGGAAAGGGCACGGGTTGGAGGCCTGTAACTTCAGATTGGAGTTCTAGCTCTCCTGTTTGGTACACGTATGCCGTGTGCTGGTCAGAGATTTTTGAACCTCAGTTGTCTTGCCTTGAATGATTGTGGAAGTCAGACAAGATGGTCCATGAAAACCCATACTGCATGAGTACAGGTTTCTTTTTGAATTGGTGAGTGGGCTGGACCCATGGCCAAGAGCAAGTTCTTTTGCCGCCGGTCGGGAGTATGGGCGCCCGCCCTCCCCCATCCTCCCACCTGCTGGTGTTACCTCTTCTTTGCTCCCTTGCTGCTGTCCGAGGTGCCAAACAGGTGACAGAGTAGAGGTTGCAGGACGTTAGAGCAGAGAGAGTCCCCTCTGTACACCCCTGTAGTCCAAGGGACAGAAGGCCTCACAGACCAAGAAAGATCAAAGTCTCAGCTGAGGGCTCAGGAAGGGGTCTTGCTTTCTCTGCAAGAGGGAGCTCCAGCTGGCCTGGGGCCAAGAGGACAGAACCCAGAGGAGGAGGGGTCAGAGTCACTGTTGTCTGCAGCCAGCTTCTTTTAGTCATTCTGATCCATGAAGAACTCAAATCCCAGCCTTCCCTACAGTGGGGGCTGTGAGGCCTTGGGGGAGACCCTCCCTGGGACCTGAGAACCTGAATCTACACTTTGTTCTGTCACCTGTGAGTCCTGCCACCATCGCTAAGTCTCTCGACCATACGGGGAGCCTCGGTTTCCTCTTTCGTAAACTGGGAAGAATAGGAAAGTTCTGTGCAGCCTAAACAAATCTGAGTTATAACTGATTCCTTCCTCAACTATTGGCTAGATGGGGTGTGGCTCACGACACAGCCTGGGAGAAGGCCGAGAAGCCACTTGACGACTGCACTCAGTCTCACCTTTAAATTCTCATCCTCGAGACAAATGGTGTGATAAAATCCAGGGGCCTGCCGTAATGGGAGGTTTCCCATGGTGCTCTGCTGTCCTACCTGACTCCAAAAGAGGATTTTTTTGTCAATTAGGACCTGCTTCTTCAAAGAAAAAGCATTGCATTAATTTTGCCCTCTTTTCTCAGTATCCAGCGAGCAGCATTGGTGGTTCTGGAAAATTACTATAAAGATTTCACCATCTATAACCCCAATCTCCTAACAGCCTCCAAATTCCGAGCAGCCAAGCACATGGCCGGGCTGAAAGTCTACAATGTAGACGGTACGTGCCTTGAAATGGTGTCTCTGGTTGGTGGGTGTGGGGGGTACAGTTTGGGCAACTCTTTAGCTTCAACTTTATGGTCCATTTGGTTCTTCCTCCCCTCAGTGTCCATCTTTATCGTACATTCTCGGTTCAGAACAATTTTTTTCTTTTCTTCTCTTTTCTTTTCCTTCCTCTTCTCTTCCTTTTCTTTCTTTCTTTCTTTCTTTCTTTCTTTCTTTCTTTCTTTCTTTTTCTTTTCTTTTCTTTCGTTTTCTTTCGTTTTCTTTCTTTCTTTCTTTCTTTCTTTCTTTCTTTCTTTCTTTCAGCAAACATACTTTCAGAAGAATGTTGATTTACAGTCTGCACATGTGGGAGGTTCATTCATTTTGGGATTTTCTGGTTGAAAACAATAGCGATGTCTGTTTTCCTGCCTCCTGCTGGGAACATCTATGGAAAGCTGCTTTTCAAATTTTGGATAAGTTACCCAAAGACCCAGCTCCCCAGATCCGTGAAGTCAGTAACTCTCAGTAGTTCAGGCATCTGGTGAGCTACTTAAAGAGATTTCTCAATCCTGGCTAGGAACTGGGGCTGAGTGGGTGGCAGGAGGCCAGAGGCCAGGCTGAGGACGTCAGAGCTGCATTTCAGGCTATCAGATAGTTAAGTGCAAGAAACAGGACCCAGTGTCATTTCTTGCCTGGTGCCTTGAGCCAAGGAAAGAGCTTTGTAGACCATAGAAGAGGATCATATTGTTAGCAAATCAAGTGATTTATGGATGGTGTCGATTTTTAGGGGCCATATCCTTCCCATTTTGGCGGGGGCGGCGGGGAGGGGTGAGGCTTTATGAGATGTGCGCTCAGTTGGGATTCCCGGAGGACTGGTAAATTTCACCTGTGATCTGAAAACAGTGAAAATTCCCACTAGCGAAACCAAGTCATTAACCAAGTAGTTGATAGAGAAGAAAACATGTGATCTGCCTTGTCCTTCTGAAAAGTGAAGGCGATCTGTGGTCAGGGGAGCGGGGTGGGGAGTTCTAAGTCTGTATTCACAAACGGGCCATATTGCAAGTCCTCGGGTCGTTTTTGTTTTGTTTTGTTTTTTGTTTCTTTTTATTAAACGTTGTGACTACCGTGACATTCCAGCATGGCTTGTAGTCCTGCGCGTAATCTGTGTCTCCATGTCCCTTGACTTTCTTTTTTTCTCTGTCCTCCTCCTCCCCATCCCTCTCATTCTCTCTCATTGTCTTATTGCTGAAATGTGATGCTCCAGCTAGTCTTATGGCCAAACTGAAACTTTATGTAACAGATGGTGAGTAACATCTTCAGCATTCTCTTGTGTGTTATTTTTGGCCAACATTTTCATTGTCCGACATTCTTCATCTCCTTCTGAGCTCTTTTTTCCATTTCCACTTATCAGATTGGGTTTGGGGGAGATTTCCTTCCTCTCATGAGCATAGGGAATGTGAGGCAGGAGTAGTGTTCACCCTTCTGGAAGTTTCTTTTGAGATCTGTGGATGTGCTTCTCAGCGGGTGGGTGGACGGTATTGACAGACCATGGTACTCGTTTCCTGCTCTGTTTTGCAGCCCCATGGCATTAAAACTGTTCTTCCTCCACTGTCTTTCCCTGAAGGCCCCAGTAACAATGCCACTGGTCAGTCCCGGGCCATGATCGCTGCAGCTGCTCGGCGCAGAGACTCAAGCCACAACGAGTTGTATTATGAAGAGGCAGAGCACGAGCGGCGCGTGAAGAAACGGAGAGCAAGGTCTGTGGCCCCCGCCCGCCCCCCGACACTAACACCCTGTCATAGCAGACTTTTTCTTTTTTTCTTTTTTTTTACTGCTAGAATGAAATCTCAGTGTATAAACGTGAGCCACTCAAGCTTTAGGAGTGTATCTTGACCCATTGTTTCACATGCACCAGCGTGACCAGAAGGCTTATTAAAGCACAGATCTGAGGTTCTGGGCCCCACCTGCCAAAGTGACTTACTCACTGTTCAGTGGGGCTGGAGTTGGGCCTCAGAATTTGCGTGTCTTCCAACTTCCCAGCTGATGCTAAAGCTGTTGGCCTACCGCCCACGCTTTGAGGGACTCCCCAGTCCACCCCCAGGCCCTTGCTGGCTCTCAGGTTCTGATCGTGTTAACTGAAGTGGACAGTGCTGGACCTCTTCCTTCCTTTTTCCCAGGGGCTGCTGGTGTGGGTGGCGGAATCAAGGGGGATACAGCTCTGGCAAGGCCTCTTCCCTATCACCAGCCACTCTCAGGGCGTGAAGAGCCCTTTGTGGCCAGATTTTGAGAAATCTTCGAGCTCTTTTTATCTAACCCTTCATGGTAGAGATGGAAGGACTGAAGTGAGTCCTTCAAGCTCCTCAGTGGTGGAATTGAGGACGGTAGTCCATCTCCTAGTCCCAGGGCTCGTTCCCTCTCACCCCTGTCGCCCCCTACCTCCTTTCTCCCTTCCTCCCCTCTCCACCATCTGGAGTGACTGCTACGGAGGTGAGCCTTGGGTGAGCTGGCGGCAGGCTCGGGCACAGAGGTGGCCGGGAGGCCTTCCGGGCCCTGGGTGACCACTCCGTTGTCCAGCCTTGCAGCAGGCACCATCCTGATGACCGTCTCGTTGCCCCCATCCCCTCCCCAGGCTGGTGGTTGCGGTAGAGGAGGCCTTCATCCACATCCAGCGTCTGCAGGCCGAAGAGCAGCAGAAGGCCCCAGGCGAGGTGATGGACCCACGGGAGGCGGCCCAGGCCATCTTCCCGTCCATGGCCCGGGCTCTGCAGAAGTACCTGCGGGCCACTCGGCAGCAGCACTACCACAGCATGGAAAGCATCCTGCGGCACCTGGCCTTCTGCATCACCAACAGCATGACCCCCAAGGTGCGGCTTGGCACGAGCTGGCACGTCCTGTTCGCGGCATGCCCCGGAGCGGTGGAATCAAAGGCCCCTTGCGAGCCCCGACTCATGAGGCTTACCGGTCCCCACATACTCTGTAGTATTTTGGTGCAGTTTTTTTAAACGGCCTTTTGACAGCCTGCAGATTCAAGCAGAGGAAAGACTTTTCAGCGAGAGACATAGAGGTAGCGGCTAGGGGCGCGCAGACGCCTTCCGACCTGGCTCCGCCCGCAACGAGCTGCTTACCTTGGGCAGGTCATTTAAGGGCTCTCTGTCTCAGTTTCCTAACCCTGTAAATTGGGGCTGGGTTGTAATACCTACCTCATTGGGTTGTTGTGGGAACAAAAAGAGATAGTTATGTGACGTGCTTAAAACGGTGCCTGTCGAATGGGAAGGGCTAAATAAATGGCTATACTTGGTGGTGGAAAGGGTGCCATCGCTCTGTTGGGCATTTTGGACGTCGTGGAGTTACTTTTACTTGAATGGTCTCTTGAATTCCAATAGGAGCGCACATTTAGGGATGTTGCGGGAAACAGCCAGGCAGCGAAGAGAGGGGTGGGACCGAGGCAGCAGACTAGAGTAAGGGTTAGCAAATCACCTGTCATCAGACGGGGGGGGTTCAAAGCCTGGCTCCGCCAACTGATGGGGTTGTGACGTTGTCGAAGTCACTCTACATTTGTTTCCTCTCTGATAAGATGGGGATAGTAGAAGCATCTGCCTGATAGGGTTGTGGCGTGAACATCATATTCAGGATGGCAGCGTGACGTGTCCGTCACGTGGTAGAGAGTAAATGAGCTTGACCTGTAGTGCACGTGGAGTGGCTTTTGTGATAAGGACTCATGTTCATGCGTTGTCCTGTACGTGTACGACATATGGTTGTGTCGTCACCAGTAACAACCCTCAGGAAAGCAGTACAGAAATATTCAGTGAGAATCCGTAAGGGTTTCCATATGCTTTGACTCATTAATCCCTCTCCTAGAATAAGTACTCCCCACAATCCGGTACATGCACAGATATAACAAAGGTGGTTTTTGCAGAGTAATCTGGAATAACTCCAAACTGGACGTAACTTAAAAACAGAACAGTGGTTTACAAATTATGGTATATCACCTATTAAACATAGAAGAATCTTCATTAGAATATTAAGTTACAAAAAGAGGACGCAAAAAAGTATGAGCAGCGTGTTGTCCATGAGTACAGTCTGTCTGTATGTGCGAAGTGATAGCCTGTACCACGTAGAACAGAAGTGTTGTTTTCCTTTCTTCAAGATCTTTTAGTCTCCTGGTTGCTTTCATTTTCATTTAAAAAAAGTATGCTTTTCTGAATTAAAAATAATTGGTAATCTTTCTTTGTGTAGAAATCCAGGCATTTAAGAAAAATATAATGGGGATGCCAGGGTGGCTCAGTCGGTTAAGCATCTGACTCTTGCTTTTGGCTCAGGTCGTGTTCTCGGGGTCATGGGATCGAGCCCCGTGTCAGGCTCCACACAGCACAGTGTGCTTGGGATTCTCTCTCTGCCTCCACCCCTCTCCCCCATGCTCATGCACGTGCTCTCTCTCTCCCTCTCAAATAAATAAATGAATCTTTAAACAAAAAACAGAAAAGGAAAAGGAAAATATAATGTGGAAAGGAAGTTTCCATTCTCCTCCTCCCCTAAACCGTTCTTGGTGATAAGGAGTTGGTGTGTATGTTTTCAGAGGCGTGTGTGTGTTTAAAGCTGAAGTGGAAAAAAAAAGCAAACCACAAATGGGAGTTCATACCACACACACACACACACACACAGAACTTGGAAACTTGCTTCCTTCACTTTAAAACTATCTCTGCACTGTTTTTCTCTGTGAGTGCTTCCCGATCTCTGTCACACAGATCTAATTCGTTCTCTTTAATAGCTCCAACCCATCCCCCTGAATACCACGATTTGTGTAACCGATGCTTAGGACCACATTTGGATTAACATCTTTCCGTAGTTTAAACCAGGGCTTGGCTGTTTTTGTTAATCAAGTTTTATTGGAACACAACCACACCCTTTTATTTCCATGTCATCTATGGCTGCTTTCTCTACACAGGCTGAGTTGAGCAGTCGTGACAGACTGTGGCTTGTGAAGCTGAAAATATTTATGTTAGAGAAAAGTTTGCCAGCCCCTGGTCTAAACAGTGTTGCAGCGAGTATGTTTTTCACATACGTCTTTGTGCATCTGTGCAAGTACTTCCAAAGGAGAAATTTCTGGTAGAGGAACAGCTAGATCAAAGGTATAAATCCTGCCAAATTGTCCTTCCAAAGGATGTTACTGTTTTACACTTTTGCCTCTGGGATACGATTCTGTTTATTTCCCCCACACACTTGGCGTATTGGGTGTTATCTTTCTTTTTACTCATGGCCCACATAAGGGGCAAAAAAAAAAATCTGTTATTTGAATTCATATTTCATGAATTATTAATGTGGTAGACTATCTTTTTGTTATGTTAATTTTCTATTGATATTGATTATCCTATAAATTATCTTATTAATTTCAGTTCTCTCATTGCTGAGTTGTTTCTTTTTCTTATGATTCATAAGAGCTGTTTTTATATGTGTTTATATGTGTTTAGGCCTGGCTTTTCTTCCTGCCTTAGAATATATGCTTACGGATCAGAAATGATGTAGTTGTCAGCAGCAATGAGGTGTGGATGGAAGGGGATACCACGTAGAAACTGCCCTTGACCTGTGTCTAGGGCCAGAGTGACAGATCCCAGTATATCCTGTCTGAATTACTGGCTCCCTCTTTCTTCTCTTTTCTTACAGCTAAATCAGAGTATTTATTGATTTAATACACATGCCATTGAGATCCTCTTATGTCCAGGCACATTGGAAATTCAGATTTAAAAAAAAGTTCCTGCCCTCCAGGGGGCTAGAGACCAGTGTGGGACACAGACACGCAAGTCCACAGCGATCATTAGGGAAGGAAATGTCACATGGGTGTCAGGCCGGTGATTATAAGCACTTGGAGGCGGTGTGTTTCGGGGGGTGGTCTGAGGAGAATTGAAGGCCCAGGGGGAACAGTGTGGACATGTGGACGCCGGTGGGTGGGTGGGGGTCCAAGACCTCCCACGAGCTAAGCACTCCTGGGGCAGGGGACTCGTGAGAGGGATGGGAACGAGGACTCCAGCATCTGTTGGACCTGCCCTGTGCCCACTTGACCCCACAGGAAACCACCACTGCCACACTGGTTGGGCTTACCTTGTGCCATTAGACAGTTAGAGGCAGCCATGTCATCCTCGCTGCGGCCCTGTGAGGAGCTGTTATACTGTCCTCACTTACTGGGAAGGCAAATGACTTGTCCAAGGTCACACAGCCCGTGAGTGGCGGAGCATGAATTTTTGTGCTTGTGTGCAAGTGTATCCTTTTCCTTGTTCAGCTTCCAGTTCCCCAGTGCCTCTCTGTGCCTGGCCCTTGCCCCAAGGAGCTTTTGGTGCAGGGCAGGCGGGCCTAGCACAGGTACAAGTGGTGGCCTGTGCCGTGGGGCCATGCCTTGGCTGGGCTGGTGCCTCGGAGATGGCCTCCGGGCTGATGGAGGTGCCAGCCACCCCACCCGCCCCACCTCTGGTTGGAAGTTGGCAGAGGGCAGGGACGAAGTCCAAGGAGGTTTCCCTCCCCAGCGAGGACTCCATTGGGAGGGTCTGATGGGAATGCGGCCGGATTAGCTGGGCTCTGTCTTGGTTTGTCGGGAAACATTTTCATTGGATGGGTACTCCCCTGACATCGCTGCCCTTGGCGCGGGGTATTTCTTCTCTCATGGCCTTTCTCCTCCTTTTTCAGGCCTTTCTAGAACGTTACCTCAGCGCGGGCCCCACCCTGCAGTATGACAAGGAGCGCTGGCTCTCAACGCAGTGGAAACTGGTTAGTGATGAGGCTGTGACCAACGGATTGCGGGATGGAATCGTTTTCGTCCTGAAATGCTTGGACTTCAGCCTTGTGGTCAATGTGAAAAAGATTCCATTCATCGTCCTCTCCGAAGAGTTCATAGACCCCAAATCTCACAAATTTGTCCTTCGCCTACAGTCTGAGACATCAGTTTGAAAGTTTTATATTTGTGGCTTTATTACAAAAAAAGAAAAGAATAGAGAGATATATATAGATATATATATATGTATACCAGAGCGGCATCTTTTTTATTGTTATTCCTTATCGCTGACTGAAGCTGGCAGAGGAAAGACCAGTACCCTTCGACCGTCTGCACTTTACTTGGAAGGAAGCAGGGGGTGTCCGCCCTGGAGAAAAGCGACGGACGACATCTGACTTGTGCGGATGGGACGTCTCTCGAAGCTGTTCGCTGGCATTGCTGTGACAGCTGTAAACCAAAGCGGAGCCGGTGGTTCCTGGGAGCCTCGCCTGACGGCAGCGAGCCCCCGCCTTCCGTCCAGGGCCACGCTGTCCTCTTGCTTCCGGCCCACCCCCCTCATCGACCTCCAGGGGGACGCGTCTTCATTCTGTGTCGGGAAACCAGACACGACGTGTCCACTAGATGCTTGTGTCTGCGAATGTCTGGTACCACGTCACCCACGGGAGCTGCGGCCCGTTCCGGACAGGCCTGCCTTCATCTTTGTTCTTTGTTGCCTTAGGTTCTGCTGAGAAAGGTCACCACGAAAAATGGGCACTATCAGCTGACAGCTCCGAATGATTTTATTTTGTTTTCTCCCCAAAGAGAAAAGCCACCCGTCCTGTTTCTGACCCTGTTTCCCTAGGTTTGAGCAGGGGGCCCCTTCTTGACCCCGTGACGGTGTGCGCATCTCCCTCCCTCCGCCCTTGCCCGCACACACCCCACCCCCGGCTGGCTGGTGTCCCTGGCTAGTGAGCCCAGCCTGCAGAGCTGCCCAGGACCCGCTCTTGTGTGCTCGTGGGTTCTGCGCGCTGCCTCCCGTGGGTGTCATGGAGTGTTCGCGTAGGGAAGCGTGGGATGCCAACCAGGTTGAACACAGGGACAGCAAGCCTGCCAGACTGTCCCTTTTAGGCTGCAGCAGGAGCCGCCCCCCTCCCAGTTCTCCTCCCCACTGCTCGCAGGGACCAGCGGGGAGGACTTACACCTCGACTCAGGGACTGGCAGGTGCAGCTTGGAGCCTCCCGTTTCCCGGGGAGAGAAGTCCTCACAAAGCTTCGTGGCGAGCTGCCCTGCCAAGGGAGACCAAACAGTGCCCACTGCAGTGACAGCTGCTGCTGTCCGGCCCCTGATTTCTGACCACCATCACTGTGCAACTCATGACCTCTGCCACTTACTACCAGGGAAGGGGCTGCTTTGGCGCTGGTGTTGGAGGTCCTTTTAGTTACTGGTGAAGTGGGGAGAGGGAATGGGTAAGCAGCAGAGCCTGGGGAAAGGAAAGGTAGGGAGCCAATCTTAGGATCCTGGGGGGGGGGTGGCAAGGCGTGCTCGCGGAACCCCGCTGTGGGGGAGCTCTTGTCTGCCTCCATTTGCCTTCTTGTATCCATGGCCAACCTTTACGGAGTATTTGGCCTTACTTTTAAGGGATCGGGAGTAGCCAGTCACCTCGCTTTAGACGAGGAGGACACTGTCCATGCTCTCTGAGTTCGCGAGGACCCTTCCTGGTTTGTGCATTCCAAAAGTGGTGCAGTGTTTATGTATCTTTTTTTAAAATCAAAATGGGCTTTGGATATTTGTAAGACACCTGTACCTGCAAAAGTAAATAACATTCTTGAACCAACAGCCTGCAGCTCGAAAAGATGTGTTGGAACAGAAGAAAGGAGGAGCCGGTCCTTATGGCGTGGAGCCAAGATGCGCTTTGTGGCGACGTGGTTCTGTGGATGGAAACACATACCATGTAACCATGGTGCTTTTGTTCTTCTTCGTTTTTGAACTGGACATTCCTTAGGCCGATGATGTCTTTCTCAGGAAATATATTTTGGGAGATAGGGCAAGGGATGGTGAAAGCGTCTGGACTTTGGTTGGGTCATGGGTGTCATGCCCCAGACCAAGCCTTCTGCATCAGGACCCCAGCAGCTGGAGATGCTGTCAGTACGTCCTCTAGGTCATACACAGAGCATGTAGTTCACGACAACACTATTCATCTGCGTTCTAAAATACTGTGCTCTCGCCCTGTCTTAAGTTGCCAGGCCAGAAGGGGTTAACGTGGAGTCATTGCTCTGGTGCCTGTATTCCCAGCAGGGTGGAGAAAGGTTTAAAATAAGGAATTTCTTTTCTCTCTACCCCCTTCTTTCTCCCCCAGTTTTTGCATAGGAGAACGTCAGACTTTCTGAAATTATTGTTTCGGTTTTAAATTGGATATCGATTTTTTTTTTACACGGACTTTGTATTGAGTCCCTTTTGAAAGAATAACAAAATAAAATGCAGGATCTTTGTATAAAGCCTTTGCACTTTCAAAATCTTAATAATCTGAGTGACTGGTACAGTGGGAACAGTGTAAATGGCATTAAAAAGATTTAAGGTTTCAGAAAGCTGCATCACCCAGTCGAACGTGATGCGTTTTTATTTCAGTCCTTGGAACCAATAGGCCATTCTTTTTAAAAAGAGGGTAAACTGCCCTAGGGCTAGTGAAATATGTGAGACTTCACACTGGAGGAGGCAAGATTTCATTTGCCTTAAATGTTTATAGATTTTCTATAACTTTCAACCCAAGTTATTAAAACGTGAATGTTAAATGTTCGGAGTAGGAGACGAATGACGAGCGAGCGCAGGCCTGAGATCATTCCCTCCCCTGGCGGTGTTTTAACCGGTGGCTAACTATTGTTCCTTCGTGTATACTTCTGAAGGGGATGATAATTTTTAATCATCCAGGAACTGAATGTGAAAACATCTGCATGCTTAGCGTTGGAAGGAACTTTCCCTTTTTATAGTTCACCCATCCTTTGCATTATCCGTGAGGTCAGAGTGTGTAGTACTTTCCCTAAAGTTCACCCTACGGTAAGCCCTTGAGAAAATGCTTGAGCAGGTTTTTGCCCAGCTGTCATCATCCCCTTCTCCCTCTCTGTCCTTCCCTTTCAAATCTACAGACAGGATGAATTCTGTACAGAAGTGCGTGGAGGTAGGTGGCCCCCCTGGGGGGGGGATGTCTGTGCGAATGCGCGCATCACACTGGGGTTCTTTGCTGGAGTTGGAGCTCCTTTTCCATGGGGAGGTGGTGGCTGGGCTGGTGTGTGGGGGATGAGATGAGGTGTCCCCCTCCCCTTTCACCGTACTTGGTGGCTTCCCTTCGTTTTGCACACATGTATTTAGATACAGCTCTAGCTCTGCGGCAAGCCCCCTGCCTGTGGGGGTGCCAGACGTCATGACCCTGCCCCCCTCCCCCCACCCCCATCCACACCGGGGGACGTGTTAGTCACTCTGTGAAACCAGGAGAATCAGGTCCTTTGTTCACACTCCCTCTGGCCAGGTCCTGCGATGTCAGGCTCCCTAAATGGGGACGCATGCGTGTTGGTGGGTGTGCGTTTCCATACATGTGTGCATGGCTCTGAGTGTAATTACCACATGGACGGCACGTCTGTATATTAGCGGTCTGAACATCTGTGTCGTCTGTCGCTGGTGGGTGTCATGTCAGGTAACACAATGCATGTGTTTGTATGGGTGTCTTCAGAGTGTGCCCTATGCTGGAGAGATTTCCTAACGGCACCCGTCTTTTGGAAGGCTGCTCTAAAGCCGGTTTACTTCTCCCTTGGCTCCTTTATTCCTTTCCCTTCGTTACACTGGCTTCTCCCCAGGAGTAAATGGCTTTAGCCTGGAAGAGTCTTCTGGAAAGCTTGATGTCCTGCAGGCGATCCATTAGACTCTTTCTTGCCCATCAGGACCCTATGACGTGAAAACAGCAAGAAACAGAGAAAGGTCAAGCTCTGTGATAATTACTGCTCCAACTTTACTACCCTGGAAGCCTTACTATATATTTCTCAATATAACTTAAAAATTGAGCTTCATAAAGAAAAAATAAGACCGATGACTAAAAGCACAGAAATGTTAACATAATATTTAAGTCATCCAACAGAGATACTTCCTGCGATTGTAAAGTGATGTAAGTATTTCTAGGTAGCATTTATGCTTTATGGATCTTGTTACAAAAAAAATAATAAATCACTACTGTGAATTTACTATGTAACCTTGTGGTCATATTCCATCACAAATAAAATATGAATTGTTCTGAAGTCCACAGCACAGTTCTTGCATGGTCTTCAGTGTGGTAGTGAGCCCGGGTAGCTTAGACACTACGCTGAAGTTGCCATTTGCACTTTAACCAAGGGGATGCTGAGATCATTAGATCTCAGGTCATGTTTTTGACAAAACGTATTCCGGTCAAATGAGGAAGAGAAGGGTACCAACACATATTTATCTGGTGTTGTGTGTTTAGGTGCTGTTCTAGAATGTGAACTCCTTTGAGGCAGGGTTCTCTCAATTGAACAGGTGAGGAAGAAGATGATCACAGAGGAGGGGACTTGTCTCGGATCTCCTGGCTAGTGAACGGGATTTCAAATCTAACGTCTGACTCCAGCCCCTTGCTCACTGCACCTTGAGGTGTGATCTAAATGATCTGGTGTTTTGGAACGTGAGGACACTTACCTGGAATCAGAACCTGGGGTGAGATTTCCTGTGAGGTGGTGGGATCCCGTCTGTCCTTCCACTTTGCACCAGAGCTGTGGCCCCAGGGGAACCTCTCCATTGTGCTGGCAGATTTCTCGGGATTTCTAATTGAAAGAACTTGAGAATGCTTTCCCCCAGGAAAACCAGCCCCGCCAGCACCACACCTGCTGGTAGACCCAGGGACTGTGGCTCGGTGGCCATCCTTTGCTTTTGCCCCTCTGACCCTCCGCCCCGCCCCTGCTGGCAAGGGCAGGCAGGCATCTCGGGCCTTGGGCGCAGGGAGCTGGGCAGGGGCGGACCTGGCCTCTTCCCAAGCTGAGGAAGCTTCTTGTTGGTGCTCCATTGCCCTGGTTAGCAGGCGAGAGGGACCACCTGCAGGCCCAGCCCCCAGAAGTCTGGAACTGGGGTCCCCTGGCCTCCCTCCTTGACCTTTGTGTTCTCAGCAAGTACTTGCATCCCACTGTTTTCCCCCACATCTGCCCTCATGAGTTTTAACAGAATAGACATAAAACAGAAGTCTGAAAACACGGTTTTCCGCTCCTCCAAGGTCTTTAAAGTTTTGTTCTGTTGCGCACAAACTGCCGTTTTCTCCCGGGCTGTTCACTTTCCGTGGAGCACAGGAACACGAAGATGATACTCACTTCTCAGCGTGGCTGCTCATTTGGAATCAGGACACATTTTCAAAGGGTAGAAAAGACATGATAAAACTGATAAAATAGAATCTGGGGACTCGGCGACTCTCCCTTGCCAGGCCCTTTCCCATTTCTATTTAGATAACCCAATCTGCTTTGTTTCACCTGTAGAATAAATCTCTTTAATGGGTTGTTTTCGAGTCTCCCCAGTATAACAACAGATCTCTAACATCCGAAGCAATACAAGAAAAGGTCACTTCCAATACGACACTAAAAATCTACAATTTATATGTCTCGCAGCTTGAAAACACCAGTGTTTTGTCTTAGTGGGATAAAAGTACTCACTCATCTTCAGCCTGGGGAACAAATGTGACAAAGCCCAGACTTCTATCTGAAGAGTGTCTTTGGCACTTCTCTTGGCACTAAAATAATATTTTCATAAAAATATTTGAATGTACGTTTGTCTGGTTTTGTATTCGCTTATATTCATCGGGGCCTTCCCTTGTACCATGAGCTTTTGCTCTGAAGGAGCTGATCACTTAGGAGTTGTTAAGCCCAAAGCCTAGGAAAGCTTCATCTCTGAGGCCCAGCAACTGTTTCTTGGGGAATTCGCATGGGACGCAGGCAGCTGGTCTGTGGGTGACAAGTCTAGTTTAACTCACGTCGTAAGGAATTTAGACCGTTGCACATTGTCACCATTCCAGGGGCCAGGTAGAAAGAGGTGGCAGTGGCTTTTCATCTGCCAGTGCCCCTCAGTCATAGAAATAATGGAATGTTCACTTAATGTTGTTCCTTTTTTTTAAATGTTGTTCATCATTCTTAAAAGAAAAAGAAACGTAAAATTCAAACGCTGGTAATTCCTTATTTTTATAATGGATTCACTGTGGGCTTTAGTTATATAGCGCAGTCTCCCGAGACCCCTGAATTATGACATTAGCCAAATGTGATTTCCAAGCAGTTGTTTCTGAGCACAACTGTTGTGGAGAGTACAGGACGCTAGCCAGAATGAGGACGGGTGGATACTGGCTCACTGGGGTGGTCAACATAACTCGCCTTGTGAATGACAGTTTCTCAACCAAGATGCCAGAGGGAAGGCCAGGGATGCCCAAATCAGGTCTTCTTCAGAGAAGTTCATTGGACAATTGCTGTTGTGTTGAAAGAACTTTTCACTTCTGGGTCTCAAACCCAGAAAATTCCGCAACAAACCATCTGTCTCTTTCTGATGGAGTCAGCACTGTTCGTGCAAAGATGTGGCCAGAGGTCTTTGTGGTCTTTCTTAGTAGTTAATACTGCACTTTGTAACCAGGAGGGGCAGTTCTGCTCATCAGTCTCTCCTCCGTCAGTATGTATGTAGGATTACTGGCATAAGCGGGTGGTGGGCTCTGCTGCAGCATTTCAAGCATCTAAATGAATGATTCTACCAGCAGCCATCTGCACAAGCTCGTTTACAAACGTTCGTAAGGTGTATGCTATGAAATGTCTTCTCATTGTGACGTCCATCAGTAACAATGTTAGCGTTTACAACTGACGTGGTGTACCTGGCAGCCAAGTCACTTGGTCCCCTTTTGGGTCCCCCTTCTCAATTAACTATAAAACATTTTACATGTTACATTTTTTTATACTGTACAACTTGAAAAATAAACTGAAATCCCAAATTGTATTTTGCTTCTTTTTTTCATGTGATTATTTCGATGGAAAAAGTTGTTTGCTTTTTTCGGGAGCGTGTTCACTCTTGCATAATTTTCATACCCTCTTAAAGACAGCCTGTCAAGGGGCGCCTGAGAGGCTCAGTTGGTTAAGCGTCCAACTCTTGGTTTCAGCTCAGGTCATGATCTTAGGGTCCTGGGATTGAGACCTGCATTGGGCTCTGTGTTCAGTGGGGAGTCTGCTTGAGATTCTTTCTCCCTCTGCCCCTCCCACTCACTCTCTCTCAAGTAAATAAATAAATCTTAAAAAAAAGGTCTGTCAAGTTTCTATGAAAACCAAGATAATTATGATAGATTGAATCAGAAAGTGGATTGTCATTGTAACAAAAATGATCTGTTGCAATCATTATATGCTTAAGAGAATATTTTAAATGAATAGATTACTGAAATTTAAAATCTTAGGCTCTACAAATGAAGATGAAATGGGCCTTTTGAATAAATCAGCAAGTGAATAAAGATCTTTGAGTCCAGTAAGGAGGAAGAAAAGTGTCAGACCCTGGATTTGTGAGGGGGTGAATATTGGATTGTTTTGGTGAGTGGCTTGGTAATTCAATTTTGATTATCGATGGATTTTAAAACAGGTCTATTTAAAAGGAACTTGATAATATGACAAAGAAATGTTGGTGGGGGTAGGGGGCACCTGGCTGGCTCAGTTGGTAGAGCATGCGACTTTCGATCTTAGGGTCGTGAGTTCAAGTCCCACATTGGGTGTGGAGCCTACTTAAAATTAATTTTAAAAAATGTTGGAACTTGCCTTCTGCTACACTCAGCTATTTTTTATCTGTATAGGGTACTGATAGCACACAAATTCTTATCTATTCCATGGACAGGGGCTAGAGAAAGCAATTGATTTGAAGATATTCATTGTATAGGTTATCGATAAGCTCTGTTTCTGTGGGCCATCGGCCAAGATGTGCAAAATTTATATCTGCCCAAGCAAACCCTGCTAGGGAAAAGATTCGAATTGACTGCAGACATAAGCCAAGGACTCTTCTCTTTTTCATTCATTACTCTTCATACAGCTATAGGGCTTTGGAAGAGTTTTGAGACGACCAGACGATAAACTATCAGATTATGGACGTGGAGTGAGGGGTATCAGGATGGCACCAATTAAGTCACTGTCGGTGCACCCAGGGACAGAGGTGGGGCCCACTGGCTACAGCATAGCAACGGCCAGTACCCCAGCTTCCAGAGACTGGGCAATGCCCTGTTGCTGCCAACGTGTCATGCAAACATCTTCTAGTTATATAGGCTAACGTGGACATGGAAAAACAAAGCTACGCTTGACCTTTGGGTGTGTTCTCTGTATTTACATCTCAACGAGTAACTGAGGTTCTGAATATTTGTAATAGTTCAGACAAAATAATGATGACACAAGGTACTTTAAACATTTTCCTTTTCTAGATGTTTGCTCAGGCCTCCGATCTCACCTTTGCCTTCTGGGATCTGCATGTACTAAACACACTTTAAGGGTCCATTTATTGACTCTGTGAATGAATGAGTGAATGAGAACATGAAGATGTACTCAGCACGGAACCTACCATCTGTAACCTAATCATCTATGGTTATTTTAGGGGAATCCCTGAGATTTTGCAGGATCCTAAAGTTAACAGTAAGAATTCTAGCCGTCACTACTCTGAAGAGTTCAGATTGGTAAAATACCAGGTTCATTCAAAAGAGGTCCTTGCAAGCATTTGGGCCTGCAGATAGAGTAAAATAAATGTATGGGCACTTAGGTGGCTGAGGGCATTCTGTTCCCAGGGAATGGGGCCTGGGACTTCTGCTGTCAACCCCATGCTGCTTTGCTTGCCATCGTGATGCCTGTATTTCTAGGAGACTTTGCTGACCTGGATAAAGGGCATCGCACATCAGAAACTCCTCACTGAGCCAAAGAGATACTGTGTTCTGATTTTTTAAAATAATCCCAATTTGCTATTCTAAGCAGATCTGAACAGATGATACCATTGCCAAAAAGGTCCTGGTTGACTTTTGATAATCACTAGCATATTTTTAATGGTACTAAGAGCTTTTGATAATCACTAGAATATTTTTAATGGTACTAATCACTGTTAAATTAGCTTTACATAGGGCTTAGAGAGTACTTAGTCAAACAAGTTTACTAAGTACCTATCAGAACTTAGGCACTGAGGCTAGAACAGAATCCCCTCAAGTCTTTTCCCTAAGCAGACACGCATGTGTGATACATTGTAACTTCTGTAAGAGCTTTCTACACACACAGTAAGTACAGTGAGGGCTCAGTGGGTGAGTGGCCAATTCACCTGGGGTACGACTAGAACAGTCACAGAATGTACCTTAGTTTACACTTCAGGTAATATAGGTGGGAGTTTGCCAGGCAGGCACAGATGGGGAAGGACAAGCATTCTAGTGGATGGAATAGCATGAACCGAGGCTTGGCGTTGTTAAGGAGCCAGGCAGCTTCTACCAGCTTCTGATTGTGAGAGTAGAGGAGGCAGGTGGCTGGGAAGCATTGTGAGAGATGAGGCTGGTGAGGTGGACAAAAGGCAGCTCACACAGACCTTGAGTGCCCTGCGAAGGAAATTGGCTTTTACCAGTTACATTCTACACCCGACTCCCTGGCCTGGTGCCAGGGGTGCTGACTCAGCTTCTGCTAAAATAACAACTGGGTGCTATATTCCCAAATGAGGCATGTGGACGCCCTAATCCAAGACAAATACTCCATGCATGCAGCAGAAAGTGCCCCATTCAGTCCGATGCTTTCCTACTCCAGGAGCCCAAGCATCGCCAGCAGCAGCAGCCCCACTCAGACTTCGCTTTCGTCACAGGGAGGAGAGGCACTTGGAGGACTTTTGGTTTTACAAGACCGGTCCCTTTTCTCCTCCCCAAACTCCCACCACATGGCCCAGCTCTACATTCAGCAGTCAACAACCTCTCCATTCATAGCTCACTCTTCGGCCACTTAGTCTTAAAAAAAATTTTTTTTTCACACCTTCTGGGAATAGAGAACCATTGAAGAATTTGAAGCATGTGTGAGACACGATCAGCTTCTCGTTTTAGAAAGATCACTTGATGGCAGCATGCAGCTGGAAGGGGGACGCGAGAGCAGTTGGAAACTTGTGGCAAGCCAGGTGAGAGACTGTAAAGCCTCCGTTACGCAGTGGGGTGGGCGCAGAGGGGAGCACGGCACCTGCTCCCTATTCAAGGCAGAAGCGGGACCCAGTGGAATGGCGCTAAGGTTTCTGGCTTGAGCACCGTCGGTGCGGGGGGGGGGGTCTCTTCCCACCTTCTCTGCTTCTACAAAGACGGATCTTTTCCTAAACGCTGCGGTCCTTTTGCCTAAACCTTACTCCCGTCCAGAGGTACAGTGAGTTACCTGGTTAGTAGGCAACAGCCCTTTGTCCATGTTTCTTGGGGTGAAATTTTTGGGGTGAAGTGACAGTCTGGTTTTTTCCTCCTCCCTTCCATCCTTGCCCGCTGAGCGGTAATGGCATGGGTCCGCTCTACAAGTCTGACACCCTTGAGTGGCCTGCAATTGGAGGTAGGAAGCTGGGAAGCCCATTTGCCTCACCTCTAGTCTCCAAATTTCTGTTCTTCTATAATAACGGTGATTATTACCTATTATTATTAATTATAAATGTTACACTGCTGACTTCTTGACCTAATTTTGGGGGGATCCTAAAAGCCCAAAGCTGTGTTGATCCAAGGTCCCTATGGGAACTCCAGATGAAGTTGTTCCGGAGAGACAGTTGGGGTGAGGACTTTGGAAACAGGACGGCCTGGCTAGAGACGGATGATGTTGGTAACCACAGGCTGGGTGAGATGACCTGGGGGACTGGACGAGCTTCAGTCCCCGCCCTGGCTTGTGTCAGTCCCCGGTGACCCATTCTAAAATGCAGACAGTCGGGCCCCAGCGTGGAAGTGGCATGTCACGGTGTCTGGGCTGGGGACAGACGTCTGCGTTTGCTAAATTAGCTCGGCAGACAGTACTCTGATGCTCACCGAGCGGGGCTCAGACACCCTGGGGAGAGTGGGAAGGTGGAGGGCAGAGCCCCAGGACCCAGCCGCACTTCGGAGGCGGGTGTCTGCACGTCTCAGGGACTGGTGATCAAAAGCTACTTAGTAATGATTGATGACAAGTGACATTATTACCTGTGTGGGCTTCTCGCATTATAGGAATTAGGGCCTCGACAGTACAGAGCCTTATGGAAACAACAAGCTTGTTTCGAGTTATGAGATGTTATTTTTTAAAAATCCACTCGGGGGTGGGGGGGGAGCCTGGGGAGCCCAGTCAGTTGGGCATCTGACTCTGGTTTCGGCTCGGGTTGTGATCTCAGGGTCCTGGGATCAGGCCCTGCATCAGGCTCTATGCTCAGCAAGGCATATACTTCTCTTCCTCCCCCCGTACACATGCTCTCTCTCTCGCTCTCTTGCTCTCGCTCTCAAATAAATAAATAAATAAACAAATAAATCTTTAAAAAAAAATACACTGAAAATGGTGGTGCATTCTTGGTAACACAATGAATTTTTTTCCCCAATAGGATGGCCAGACCTTGCAGTTCTAATTAGCCTCCATTTCCAATACGGGATAAGGTGATTATGGCCTCCTAGAAGGAAAGGAGAAAGAGTATCCTGGAGTAAGCAGTGAGAAGGATTATGGGAAATTCACTTGAGTCCATCTCAGGACACTATCTGAGGAAAAGAAATGGAATCCTTTGATTGATTAATTTAAGGAATTTAACGTATAGTCTAAGTCCTTGATTTAAGTATAAAAATGGGGTTATATTTATACTCCTCTAAAGTGTTTGTGTGACCCAGGGACAATTACTTGGGCCCTCTGCATCTTAGTTTCCTCAACTGTAAAATGGGGATAATAACAAGACTTATTTCATGAGAACTTTGTAAGAATTAAATGACACAGTACTTGTAAAGCACATAACCTAGTGCTCCAGGCATGTACCAAACATTCAATAAATACCAGCTTAAAAAGGTTTGGACCAATAACTAAGCAACACTACTACTTACAGAGAGTACTAGCTTACGACTCAGTACTTCTTTTTTTTTTTTTTAAGATTTTATTTATTTATTCGACAGAGATAGAGACAGCCAGCGAGAGAGAGAGGGAACACAAGCAGGGGGAGTGGGAGAGGAAGAAGCAGGCTCATAGCAGAGGAGCCTGATGTGGGGCTCGATCCCGCAACGCCGGGATCACGCCCTGAGCTGAAGGCAGACGCTTAACCGCTGTGCCACCCAGGCGCCCCTCGACTCAGTACTTCTAACATGGGAGTACCACAACACGATTTAACTTAATGCATATTACTCAGGTCTCTGAACAAGGGAATTTTCCTGGGCTGGAGAATAGACCACTTTCATGACAGACCACATTGCTTGGCTATTTGAAAGAGTAGCTTCAAAGATTATTTTGAAAATGTACGTCCCCAGGAGCTTATTAGAGGTGTGGTTGGATCTGGCTAGACGGCAGCACAGTCCAGCTGGGGAAGTGTTTGCCTTGCTTTTGGAGGGAAAGAAATAAAAATAAGGAGGCTTGTAAGCATTGTTACCCAACAGTGCTGGGGAATTATAAATATTCTGGTTATCAATTATTCACCTACCAATTCAATAAATGAGGGTCTACTTTGTGCTGGACAAAGTGCTGGCTGCTGAGTATACAAAGATAAATAAAGTCCTTGTCTCCGAGAAGGCTACAATTTAGCGAAAGGACAGACAGGTAAATATGTACTACAGTTTAAAGCACAATTTCCATGATTGGGGGTATGTGCAAAATGCCCCTTCCGATCACCTAGACAAGTGGATACGTGCTGATATCACTCTTCCGATCTGGGACACCATGAAGAGGAGGAGAATTTAGGGGAGAAGGTAATGAGTTGGGGTTTCGCTCTGTTGTTTGAATCACTTGTGCAATCTCCAAACCAAGATGAATGAGTGGATCTAAAACCAAGAGAGTGGTCAAGTTTAGAGACCCAGACTTGGAGGTCATTAGCACACAGGTGGTAGCTAATGGGCATGGCAGTAGTAGTACCCGGGAAGAATGTTAGAGTCGAGAGATACTGTGAAACACTATCATTTAAAAGGCAGGCAGGGGAAGAGGGGCCGGAAAGGAAAACAGAGAGGGAACAGAGAGGTAGGTCGGGAACCAAGAGAGAATGAGCAGGGTGGGAAAAACCAAGAGAGGACTTTTAAGATAGTCTTAATATTTTCAAAGTATAAGTTTAATGACAGAGTTAGTTGGCTACTATTCCATAAAAGGATTACTCTATTTCCAAAGAATTTGCACAGTGTCTTACACATGTGTTGAAAGATTGAGAAAATAAATTAGAACATAATAAGGCACACTTAATGCTAAAACTACTGAGCACAACGTAACTTCTAGATAGGTTGGAAGGCACTTGGGGATTTTCTCAGTACCTCAGGGCACCATTTTGAACTCTAGCTGTTGTCCTGCTCAAGTGTGGGAGGGCTGACAAGTGGAACATTGATTGACCTCTGGATAAACCAACTTGCACTCCCAATGGGAGGACTCACTAGCAGCAACAGAAAAGGGTATCCAGATCCCAGCTCAGGCTAGGAAGTCAGCTGACTCAATCAGGGGCACGAATCCAGCAGAAAAAATTAAAAACCTTTAATCCTTCCAGTTCTCCCACTCTCTTGCTTATAATGTGAGACTCGTCACTGAAGGGAAGTTCAGAAAGCAAATCAACCTCCTGCCCATACCCTAACATACTAGAAATAATTGTGACACCTGTACACATGGGTTTTAAGGCCTCCTGATAGGTATCCAAACACTTGGATCTGAGTTCATAATGGTGTGACATACACTTGAAATAATAAGTTTAATAGAGCCAAGAGAACCTGATTTAGAAACTTGTTTCTAAGGCTGAGCCTTTCCTAAGAGGGAACCTCTTGCCTTAAGGTGGGATCGTCACTGATGTTCTAGGCACAGGGGCTAAATGGATTAATCGTGGGTCTCCCTGGGCTCTGACTGTTAGGTCACTCTATGCTTGAGTTTGCCAGCCGTCAATTCTGTTACCGTCACATCAAAGACAACAAGTAAACTTGAGTGGAGGTGTCAGGGGACTGTTGGCCCCAGACCTCCAGATTCCGGCACTGCCATGACCACTGATGGTCTGGCTTTTCCAAGACAATCAAGACAGTCCACATGGGAATAATTCCCTGATTGTCCCTGCTGAGCGGGATTACTATGTTTAGAGGCATTTGCTGAATGGTACAGCTCCCGATGAGAAGGGGGTAGGAAAAGGGATGGGAAAGGGGGATGGAGCTGGTGGGAGAGGGCTGGGGCTGCTGGCCGCCCCCGGTGCTGTCTGCATGGGAGTGGGCAGCTGTGATTGTGCTTTCATCCACCACCCAGAGTCCGGGCTACTCGTCATCGTCATCACTGTCGTCATTAGACTCCTCGTCAGAATTCTCGCCATCATCATCGTCATCCTCATCGTCGTCATCCTCGTCATCCCCATCTTCATTGTCGTCATCTTCAGTGTTTATCTTTCCAGAAAGCACATCCTCGATCCAGTCCTCCAGCTCCTCAGCCGTGGGCAGGTCATCATCATCAGGGATCTCCATCCAGACACTATCCGCCTACAGCGAAGGACAGAGTGAGTGAGTGAGTGAGTGAGTGAGTGAGTGCTGGAAGGACCAGCCAGACCAGAGGGTTCCAAGCAGCCGGGCCCAGTCATCAGGGACATGGGCACACTGTTTCATGGGAACACCTCCATGCAGAACGCTATGTGTAGCAGCCTGCTCGTGCAATGTCAAAGGAAACCTCTATTCCAGTGTGTGTGTGCGTGTAATTTGCCCACAAAGGTCTCTGGGGAAGGAGAGGGGTGTGGAGGCAAGGTTGTGGAAGGCTGGCAGGTGAATGAGCCAGGCCCAGCACACTACGACCGGCAGTTGCTCCCACCCTGCCCTTCCTTGAGATGCCACCTCCCCTACTACCCATCTCGAATGTCTGCCTTGCCTCCCCACCCTGGAGTAGTTCCACCAGATCACAGCCCTGCCTGGTGGATTCCCCTTCCCACGCTAACCCACCTGCCCTCCTGAGCCCCGCCAGTAGGGTGATACTGTGGAAAGTGCTGGGGGGTGGGAGCTAGCCCAGGATTGGGGCAATTCGCAGGGGTATTGAAATCAAGTATTATTATGAACCATAACCATATTTGCACTGTTTTTTCCCTTCTGATGTCATGAGCATATCTACAAGATACCTACATAATAACAACAAACATGTCTATGACGTTTCTGGTGGGATAGCCGTGAAACTATCACCAAAGCTTCCCTCGGGGAATGGGAGTAGGAAAGGGATCAGGGCAGTGGGAGATGCTTCTGCTTTTCACCTTCCAGCCTACTGTTTTATTTACAAATGTTTTAACTGGAGTAAATTTTTAAAATTATTAATTATTATTATTAACTTGAAAAGCAGTGTACAGAATAAATACATGTAGAATGCCCCAGGTGACTGGACACCTACCAACAGGCTAACAGGACATTGCTCACTGGCCCCCATCTGCAAGCATTTCCACCACAATTAATTATGGCTCTACTTTTTTTAAGTCATCTTTCAGCTTTTATGTCCATGTTTTCCTGTTTATCCCCTCTATTAGCTTTTCTTTTTTTATTGAAGTACAATTAACATACAGTGTTATATTACTTTTAGGTGTACCATATAATGGTTCAACAATTCTTTTTTTTTTTTTTAATTATGGCTCTAATGACTTCTCTGTGCCCATCTCTTTCTGTCCATTGCTTGCTCATTATCTGCTGTATCTGTCTCCCCTTCTGTTTTGCTGTGGTGGGGCTGTATCAGCCGTCGAGACTGAGGTCTGAAATTCCTCAGGCTCTGCCGGTCCACACCAGCTGTTCCCACCCTCACTCAGTTCAAGGGTGTCTGCACGGTGAGGAGCAGCCCCCCTCCTCCTCCGTGATCTTCCTCCTGCCCCCCTGTAGCCCCCCCCAATCACCCACTGTGCAACTGTATCTTCACGTGTGGGCTCCTCCGCATAAAAAGAGTTTGTTGTTGGGCTTTAGGAGAAAATACAGTTTACTTGGCTGGAAAGTTCCAAACAGTCAGTAAAACAGGATGGGCTGGCCTCACAAGCAAGAAAAGGTGCCCATGCATTTCCCAGGAAGTGCCCATGGAAGACAGTCCTGAAGCCATAGACTGGGACTGGCTCAGAGACTAGGCTCCGGGCCACACTGGCAAGTTTCCTGAGCTTGGGCAGGGCCGAGGGTCCTGCTCCTTTCAGGGGAGGCTAGACTCCTGTACATGGTGTCGCAGCCTGGGCTGCACGGCAGAAAACAGGACAGGCTGAGGGTGACTGATGAGCACGTGCTCATGGGGTATACTCACGTCTGTCACATTCACCACCCCAATCTGGGGCTTGAATAGATCGATCTTGAAAGTCTTTTCCCAATAGGCGACGAGCTGAAGCAACAAAAAATAAGATTAGACAGCAGGCAGAGGGCATTCCCTGTCGAAGCCACGTGCTGTGGCTGGACCCATCTGCCATCCCATCATTGGTCACCATTGCTTGAAGGTCTCCAAAAGAGCTGTGGGCACTTCTGAAATTGAAGGCTTGGCCTCAGCCCTCAAGCACTTTAAATAAGTATGAAAAAAAGAGGTCCAACACCAACTAGGAAAACATGTAACATAAAAGCTTCTACAGCTGTAAGGAAGAATATTACAGACATGGGCCAATGTCGATTCCCAAATGACTGTGGCTTTTTTATAGTTCATGTGCGGTGAGAGCTATTTTCCTCCACTTCTCTTTCAACGTCCCATTTAAAAATCCCTTACCTTGCGCTACTCGGATCCACGGGATGGCTTGGGAAGGCAGTGAAGCGTCATGCAAGTGAGGAGAGGACTTTTTCGCTCACTAGGCTTGGGATACGTAAGGACTAATCTCTGACTGGGGTGGGACTAAAGCAGTCAGAGGCCATCGGCTAAGACAATGCTAATGTTCAGTGGCAGAAAGTTTCCAAGGCAGATATATGGCCTGATGGGGACCGGGATAGTCAGGAACCTGGAAATCCGAACGGTCTGAAGATTTCCCCTTTGTAAAAACCAAGGCAAAGAAACTATACAGCAGGTTGGGACAACTGCAGACAGTCCAGACAAACTCAAAATACAGCCAGGCAGAGGCTAACTAAAAAGTTATAGCAGGAGCTCCTGGGTGGCTCAGTCAGTTAAGTGTCTGCCTTCAGCTCAGGTCATGATCTCAGGGTCCTGGGATCGAGCCCCACACCGGGCTCCCTGCTCAGCAGGGAGTCTACTTCTCCCTCTCCCTCTCCCCCCCCCCACTGTCCATTCTTTCTCAAATAAATAATTTTTTTAAAAGTTATAGTATTTAGAGTCTTATGAGGCCATGGCTTTGTTATGATTACCCAGAATTACAACATCGGCTTCAGGTATCACAGAAGTCTCTGCCCCTGACTTATTCTGTATGTGGGATTGGGCTTTGGGACCCTTGAAATCATTAAACTCCCTCAATTTTGACCATTTAATCATGATATGACCAGTCCCATCTTATGCAACAAATGATAATTCCTGGAAGAAGAGAAGTTATCATTTGTAACCTAATGATAACCAAACTTGTACCAATTACCAGCAGTTAGTTAGCTCAACCTAACGTCTATTGACTGATGAGTAGACGAATCTTTGGCATCCGACAGACCTGGGTCGGGATATCCCTTCTCCCACTTAGTAGCTTTAACCTTGCCAGTGGTTACTGTTTTATCTGTCAGATGGGATTATGACAGTCCCTACTTCATAGGGTTGACTGGACGGTTCGATGAGGTGGGGCCTATAAAGAATTTACTACAGTGCCAGGCATACAGAATATTAGCTACATCCGTTGTCATCACCACTGGGCTCGTGTACCATACACATTCTCTTTATTCTCTTTAAAATTCAGTATAATCAAGGCTTTCTGGCCATTGATCACTGACACTAGCAAGAGTTTGGACTTCAAGTTTTTTACATATCCAACATGCTAGGACCTGGGAGGACACAATGAACAAGACCGGGTCTCTGCCGTCCCAGAGGCTGCTCCTTCTCTCCACAGAGTTTTTCACTCTATGCAAAATGGTTAAGTCCGATTTTTATTACTTAGCAACTCAGGCTGCCTGAGAATGACGGTCCCCACCCAGCACATGAAGGAGGTTGTAGCAGGGGAGGTGGTGGGATGGGGAGACAGGAATGGAAATGCCAGCAGAAACTTCCCCCAGCTCACTCATGTGGGCTGGGATCCCGGGTCTCCAGGGAGTGAGAATGGTGGGTCTAACCACGTCAGCGCCAGCACCAGGTACGAAGTTCAATGTCGCCCCACAATGTGGCCAAGGTCTTCCCCACCGGATGGGGGGTTACTGTGTTTCTGCACGTGCTTCAATTTCACACCCCCCTTCATGCATCCGGGTCTCACACGGAGCACACACTCACCAGAGGAAAGTCATCTGGGTCGATCCACACAATGCTCAGGTCGGGGTTGTCGGTGTTGTCCCTGGCAACCTGTTTCAGGATTTCCAGGAACTCGTAGCCATCTGAAGCAGGATTCGAGAAGTCTGAGTAAGCCCTGCACATACATGGCTTCCGGCACGAGGAGCAGGGAGTGTGGTTTTTCCACGAGGGTTTCTTAGGCCCTTTGGTGTATACCCGCAATTATAGGATTATTCTATAAAATGAGTCAGATGAGAACTCCAGCCACGAAGCAGCTTACTCAAAGGAAACAATAAAAATTTTAAATAAAAAAATATTAAAAGTTCACAGGGAAGTGGCTGGTTCTTAACTCAAAGCCCGGCTGCATTTGCAGATCTGCACGCGAAAACCGACCAGCCTTGAGTCAGCCAAGTGCAATACCAGATCATCAGAACCCCTGCCTGGTCCTCAGTGCTCTGTGCCCTCTCTTGAAACCAATAATCCCTCAGAACTCTACGGACCGAGAACATGTAGTCTGGACCCTTAGTCTTCTGCAACCTGGAATTTCTGAAACCTTCACACGAAGCTTCTGATTTATAGCTGGCTTCATAGCTTTGAGATAGTAAATGGGGTTTCCCTCCCTGTCTCACCATTTCCTTGTATGCTCTGCCCTCCCCCTCTTCGGGCAGCAGCATTTATGGCCCCCAGGGGAGGGATGATTCATAAGAAAAGCAGAGACAAGCCTTGTGAGCCTCAAGAACGCAATTTTTTTAATTAAAAAAAAATGAAAGCCTAAAGCTTTATGGACTGGGAGTATGAAATTTATACCATAAACAAAAAGTTTTGGGAGAACATTTAGTAAGAGAAAGCACACCCTAAACCCTCAACATCCCCACCCCACTGCCAACTAGAAACAAAGCGTTGAGATTCTGGAAAGTCCCTGAGAAGAAGCTCTGGGCCTGTGTGTACGTGTGTGTGTGCGCGTGTGTGTGCGTGTGTGCGTGTGTGCGCGTGTGCGCACGTGCGTGTGCGCGGGTGTGCGTGTGCGCGTGTGCGTACGCGTGTGTGCATACACGTGTGCGCACAGATGCAAGCCAGTGTGTGCATGTGCGTCCACACACAGAAACTCCATAGTTCCAGGGGACCTCGGCGCATAGGGCACCATGCTTGTTTCAGAATGAAACTCTGGGAAATGCAAAGGCCTCAGAATTTCTTGGAGAACCCCTTGGTGCAGGAGCATGGGGACAGAAAAGTCTGTCGGGAGGCCCCACCGGTTCTCTGTGGCTCTGAGGAACACAGATGAAGCCACAGCTGGGATGCACAGGACCAGGACCTCCTGGGAACAAGGGCTAGAGGCCACAAGGAACCATAGCCAACTCCGACCAGATGTATCCCCCACCCATCTATGCCTGGGAAGCCGCGAGACACCAAACTTTTAGGGACAGTGGGGTGAGGGTGGGGAGCCATCCATGCAAGACCCAGTTTCCACTGGATACAATACAGGTTTGGTTTCTGGCCTGGCGGAACACGTGGCCTGAAATGCATACCTTCTCAACCAGCAGCTCCCCACCTGCCTCGGAATTCCGTCTGGCAACTGCCCTTCCGTTGTAAAGGTTTCTTCTTTTGCCTGAGGTCCCAGCCACTTTGAGCCCTTCTGTTTAACAAGTCTTTCCTCTCCCTAAGAGCTCTAGCCTTTGTTTGGCTACTTGGGGCCTCTGGGTAAAGGTTTTTCTCTGCACTTCCTCATCTCCTATACATTCCGGGCAAAATGCACACCATTCTTGGCAGTTTTGCTCTGAGTGGGTGTAGTCACTTCTAATGTCGCTCACTCGGACTGCTAACTGTACGATCCAGGCTGGGGCCCCACGGGCCTTGCTACCTGGAAAGCAGAGACCACAGCCCCTTCCTGCAGAGATGACCCCTGGCTGCGTGATTTTTCCATCTATTTCTGAATTACAGGTTTCCCCTGATAACCAAAAGTAGAATGTTCCTAAGAACCAAACTGTTGTATAGTAAAGAAGCAATGACATGTCATAAAATCAAAAATCCTCTTTGGACTTCTTTTCATCAGCAAAAACAGGTACTAATATAGGCATTTTGTAAGAGCAAAGTGACTTAATGAGAAAGTTGTGAGAGGGAGGGAAACCTGTATATCACGAATCACCATGTACGACAGACACCTGAAGTGAATAGGACCACACGCTTCAGAGTTTGGAGTGGGATTTGGGGGATATTAATCCTGCTGCTTATAGGAGTGGCTTAGAAGGTCAAGCCCCCCCAGAGTGCCACTGGCCCCTGCTATCTGAACACTGTGGATCCCCCTTCTCTGGGCAGAGAACTGTGTCAGAACAGGGAATCTGGGGGTTGCGTATCATAATACACAGCCCACAATGGGGAATTCTCCAAAACACTTTGCATGACTACTTTCAGTAGCCAGAAGGAAGTACTCTGGTAGGTGAGAACCAAATTTAAAAGTGAACTTGACAAATCAGAAATTCACGAAGAGGATAAAATTCAAAGACAGACCCTGATTCACATAGAAAGTAAATCTGAGGTGCAAAAAACTGACTTGTGTAAAGGGAGGGGAGAAGTCATCTAGGCACCGCATTGTAGAGGGACAAAGGTGTCATCGGTACTACAGCTGAACATGCATGACAGTGCTGTAGGTTTCTGATGGAAAGCCCCACAGAGGGTTGGAATTAACGAAAAGGAATGCTACATACAAAACCCTTTTCTACTCTACACATGAGAGCAGGTTTGGAGATAAAAATGAAAAGCCTGATGGGGCGCCTGGGTGGCACAGTCGTTAAGCATCTGCCTTCAGCTCAGGGCGTGATCCTGGTGGTCTGGGATCAAGCCCCACATCAGGCTCCTCGCTGGGAGCCTGCTTCTTCCTCTCCCACTCCCCCTGCTTGTGTTCCCTCTCTTGCTGGCTGTCTTTCTCTCTGTCAAATAAATAAATAAAATCTTTATAAAAAAATGAAAAGACTAAGGGAATAAAAATTGGGTTCTGCTGGAAAAATCAAATGGGTGGCAGTTTTTACGTAAACAAGAGAAATCGAGATTTTGGCTTAGTGCTTAATTTTAGGAATATGAAAGGTTTTTGCGTCTACAGAGGAGTAAGGAAAACTCAAAAAAACATTCACAGACTAAATCGATAAATGAGGTTGACATGAAAGCAAGAGAAACCTCATCCAGATCCAAGGACAGCTTTTCGACTTTCAGAATGACAAATTCCGTAATGGACATAATCCTTCCGCATCCCTGTATATTTTCAAGAGCAAAACAGAGGGAGGTGGCCCAGCATGATGCTTAAACACACAGACCCGCGAGGCAAACATCCTTGGTCCAAACCCTGGTTCTGCCACTCCGAGTGTGACTTCGGGCAAGTTATTTAAGTCTTGGTTCCTCATCCATAAAATTGGGATGACGATAATAAAAATACCTATTTCATAAGGGGGTTGTAGGTTACATGAGTTAGGACCTCTAAGTCCCTGAGACGGTGCCTGGCACAGAATAAACTTTAGCCATCATCCTTAAATGATCTGGTTTCTTCTGCCTGAATACAAGGAACCTGGCCATTCATCTCTCCATTCAGGGCACAGGTAATAAGTACAATGATCTGGGCACAAGCAGTGTGTTTGATACAGTCTTGGCCCCACACGGTAAAGAAGACAGGTTCATAGGAAGTTAAGCCAGGAGATAGTATGTCATGGGGCAGTTCCTTCTGGCCCCTGCTCATGATTCTGTGACTGAAGGCCTCAGGGGTGGCCGTGCCAGCACATGTGACTATGAGAACCTTGCCCCAATATGTGGGTTAGAGCAAGGTTTAATTCCTTTGTTTTAAAATCTTTAAGCTAACTTGGATGTTCCTGATTCAAGGTTCACAAGCCCGATACATTCTATTCCCTTGTATTCCCAGCCTTGGATGCGGACCTGCTGGAATGGAATCTCCCGCATCTGGGAAAGCTGAGTTAAGGCAGCTAAACAGGTGTCCCAGGTATTTAGCTGCTAAAATTGCAAGTTACGAGTTCAATTTCCTCTTAGTGAGAGCTTCCGATTTCTTTGTAAAACAGGTGTCCAGGCAGGTGTCTTGGAAAAGGGAAACAGCCACTGAGGGCTCTCCCTTTTTGACCAGGAAGGCAGGGCAGGAAGTCATATTTCACTTTTGTAATTCAGTGTAAAGCCCAAGATGAGGCCACAATTGCAACTGCATGAATGAATGGATGCATTTGAAACGGATAAATGTTTCCTTGTATCAGTGATGCACTAAGCTTAGAGGCCTTCTAAAATTGTGGCCATGTATCTTTCAGAAGGAAGAGTCCATAATTTTTTTCAAAAAGCTAGATTAAAAAAAAAAGGAGGAAATATTATTCCGTGATTTGGGGGTTAGCAATTATTTAGCCACCAAAACTACAGGACTAGTCAGTGCTTTTAATCTTCACCTCTAGTCCAGATGGAGGTCCAAAGAGGGTGCAGTTGAGACCCAGGGAGAGTATGGGGCTTGCCCAGCCCCGTGTGGGAGCAAGTGGCAGAGCCAGGAATCTAACTCAGTTCTTTGGTCTGCACGTCCAGAACCATTTCCACGATCACTGTCCCTCTGAGGTCTTGACATTCCTACCAAAGCTGTTGCCATCTTCTTTCCTCAAGGTTGTGCTTGAGATCTGTGAGCCGAGTGTGAAAGCTTCCATAGGAGGAAAGCAAGGGGTTCGAGAAGGCGGTGCAGGGGCAACATCCTCCAGAGGACGGAGCTCCCCCCCACCCCTTCCTCCTCCCGGCCACACTGTGCTGGGTCGGTTAACTCAGTGAGGTCCCTAAGTGACTAGAGTCTCAGAGATCAACCTAAATAAAGAAGAGGGACCTGGTGCTGTGAGAACTGCGACTCCCTCCCTGCCGCATGGGCTTGGAACCTGAAGTCCCATGACACAGGGCTGAGGGCTCGTGTGGAGCCAGGTTTCCCACAGCAAGCAAGAGGCCTCTGGGAATCACATCTCTGTGGGAGGGGAAACCGGTGATTATACTCTCCTCCTTCCCAAGCAGGGAAGATCTGGTGGGAATGAGGCCACACCAAGTCCTGGGGGACCAGTTCCAGGCGGGCCACAGCCCTGTCAGGAGCCAGGGCCGTGTCTGGCAGAGACGTGTGTATCTCGGGGTGCAGCCTAGGGGCTGGGAGCCTGGGTTTGAATCCCAGTTCCACCACTTAGTAGCTATGTGACCTGGTGACATTAACTTCTCCATACCTCTGTTTCCTCATCTGTACATGGGGGAAGACCGTAAGGATGGTACCGAGTACGTAAGGTGCTTGTGAAGATCACATGCACGGGTAGCACTCAGCATGAACCAAAAACTTAAATTTGATAAACCAGATTTACATCGGGAAGGTCGAATAAGCAGTCAGCACTCCTACTTGAGACAATTGATCTCAAAAACATTTTCCAAGAACCCCGGGTGGTTGCAATCCGGTTGGAACCGGGCTTGGAGACGTTCATTCCAGGGCCAGTCCGCGCGCGCGTACAGCCGCCTGTCCTTGCGTTTCCAGCTTGTTAGTGCTAATACTCCCTGGGCCCTTGGAGGATATCCATCCAGCATGCGCTCATGTAGAAATGCCGCTCTGCGAACCTTTCAGCAGGTGTTGTGAAGAAGACGTCAGCCTGATGCAGGCACATCTGGGGGCGGCAGAGGAGAGGTGTTCATTTTCAAACCTGTCAAACAGCGGCTCCGGGGGGCATCCTGAGCGCAGGAGCCGGAGAGGCTCTGGAGACGGAAGACCGAGCAGCTCGCAGGGCCCGGGGCAAGAGCAGAGCCCCAGACCCGTCCTTTCGGGGCCCCGAGAGCAGACAGTGCAGCCTGGGGAGCAAGCTCGCAGCTGGCAGTGTCGGAACCGCTCGGAGAAGCGCCCTCGGGCGACTCAGGTCACTCGGATAGTCGCTTGTATTCCAAATCTGGGAACGTCAGTGGACAGCAGGGAGGACGGCTGACTTCTCTCCCTTAATTGGCTCTCAAGCCTCCAGGCGGCTGCGCCCTGTTCTCACTTCCCGCGGTCTCCCGCTCTCCCTATACCCCCCCGCCCCCCGTAGTGTAGCAGCATTGCTGCGCATGCTCAGAGCTGGCCTGGGGCCCGGCAGCCGGACAGGTGCTGTGCTCAGCGGCACTGTGCCCAGAAGAGCCCGCAAGAGATCTAAGCTCGTGTGTCTGCTGTGCGCCCCAGACACGTGATCTTGAGCACCCCATTGAACTTCTCTGGGTCTTTCACAGAGTGCAGGGGGTGGTGAAGGGCAGCAGAGAGGAGGGAGGGCGGGCTGAAGGATCAGCGGGGGAGGGCGCCAGGGGTAGTAACTGGGAGGGGCCCACACGTCTGCAGCAAGGCCTGGTGCCACGGTGAAGGAAGCCAGACCACCCTCAGCTTCGTTCCTGCTCTGCTTTCCCCCAGCAGGTCCCCCTGTCTTGGCCTCAGTCTCCTCACTTGGAAATGGGAATCAACCAGCAGCACCCTCATGGGGTTCTGTCCCATCAGCGTACAACAAGTGATCATCGCCATCTTCATCATCATCAGGGCGAGCTCAGAGGTCAAGAAAGCCTGCTGGAATGTGAATCCTAGCAAGCGATTTGGGCCCTTTAACCTCGAAGACCCACTTTTCTCCTCTGAGCTGGGATGGTAATAATCATGCACTTATCACAGTGTGGCTTTAGGGACCAAGTGAGATCATCTCCGTACAGCACAGTTCCTCAAGACTGTTCGCTCTTTAAGGAGAGCTGTATGGACTTCCCGGATAGATAACCTTCTTTCTTTGGCCAGTGAGCAGGGGTCTGGTTGGGGCACTCAGCCATGTCCAGCTTAGTAGCAAGAGCAAAGGTATATGAGGTACCGCTGTCTGGGCAGGAATGAAATTCCTCGTCCTGCAGCCAGGCCCCTCCGCCCCGGGTCACACATCAGTGACCTTCGGGTAATGAGTGACTAGCTGCAGCTAGAAAATCCTTTCCCTTTCCTAGCCCCAAGTGGGCCAGGCCCTCCCTGGATGAAAAAATATGCTTCGATCCCCCACGCCCTGCCCCCCCGCCCCCTTCAGTGCGTTTCTTGCAGCTTCCCAGGAACAAGCCCCAGCTTGGGCTCCTCTGGGGAAAGACACAGCTTCAGGCCCAGGGATATTTGTGCAGGGAGGAGGTGGAAGTAGTTTCAGGGGCTCCATTCATTAGGGCAGCAATCTCGGTCAAACAGGTTCCTGCAACTTCTTGGAGGCCTCTTTGTTCCATTGTTCCAGAGAGCCAGACAGGCTTCCCCACAATCCTGGAAGGGGGCAGGTGGGGCGGAGGGAGGAAGCCCGCTGGGGTCTGGCCAGCAGTCTGCTGCTGATGGCAATTTCATCTCTGTTCACACAACACCAGGGATCCGACTCTGTTTGATTGTAGCTTGTAAACCCTGGGCAATTGGCTTCCTTCGCTATTTTCCCCTGAGGGGACAGAGGAGTGGCCAGAAACTGCTAGAACCATACTGGCATTTTTTTTTTTTTTCAGACAAAGACTAGATATCCTTGAAGAGTTTTGCCAACTCTGCAAGTCAATGTTGGGAAAACTGAGACATCAATGAGCATTCAAAAATGTTAATAAAACAAAAGAGGAGGAACCCTTCAGATAACTTGGAGCATCAATTTGGTTTTGATACAATGGAACACTGTTTGGCCCTGAAACGGAGTGAATTACTGATACACACAACATAATGGGGGAACCTTGAACACATTATGCTAAGTGAAAGGGGCCAGGCACAAGAGGCCACTGATTACATAATTCCATTGACATGAAATGTCCACAATCATCAAATCCATAGAGATGGAAAGTAGATTAGTGGCTGCCAGGGGCTGGTGGAGGGGGGAGAAATGGGAGTGACTGCCAACGGGCATGGGGTTTCCTTTTAAGGTGATGAAAGTGTTCTGGGGTTAGGTAGTGCACAACTGTGTGAATATACTAAAATTACCACCGAATTGCACACTTTAAAAAGGTGAATACTGTCACGCGTGGATTATCTCTCAAGTTTAAAAACCGTATGATAACAGCATTTGGGTTTCTGTCTGTAAGAACAATGGAGGCTGATAATGTATTAACAACAACAAAAATGGGTGTGGCGGTGAAGTGTTGGGGTTCAGTCTTGGTCAGTCATCCCCTTATCCGACCACCTCCCGACAGCTGTTTATTGAGTTCCTACTATGCGTCATGGTGCTGTGCAAGGCCCAGGTACGTACTTATGACCAAGACCGCCTAGGGCTCCTTCATGACCTACCATTAACTCCTCGTGCCCTCTCAGGAAGTGTGCTCAACTTCTTGAAGCTTCCTTCTCTGTCCCTATGAGTGTACAAGAGAGCTCAGGCAAATACCACAGTTCTGCGTTACCTGGGCCAGCGGGTCCTAATTCTGCTGGTGTCTTCACGCTCACCTCCGAGCTCCGTGAAAAACCAGGTTTCCGAAGGTCATGTTACACTCAGCCCCAGGCGGCTTTGGTGCTTGTGGTTCTCTGCGCTGTCAGGTGTGGGGACCCCGGCCAGGCACCTCATGGCCCAAGGCCTGGCTCCTGAGCCATCCTAAGTGAAGTTCCTTGCCTTCTACGTGTGCGGTCTCGATCGTGCCCAGTCTCCCCATACGCACCTCAGAATGCCCACTTATGCTTTCCCTTTGGGGACCCTTTCTGTCACAGAGCGTTGCCAAAGGGACCTGGCATTTTACTGGCCACCAATATTGATTTTTCCTGCACTTTCCTCTCCACCGATGCTAAAAAGATTGAGGCCAGGAAAAAGCCATCCAGGTTCCAAAATAAAACAAAGCTACTCATCCATTTATAGGGTCATTTTGCACTTTAGAAATTACCAGCTAGTTTTGTCCAGGTGTCACTATTTGAGGGAATATTTTCTATTAAGTGTCCCAAGCACAGACCGTATTTTACAAACCAAAGCATATGTTGGTTGTAATTGTAATGTAGAATTGTTATTTATGTAGGCTAGATCACAATACTGTTAAATAAACTTTTAATGTGGACAGAAGTTCTCTCTCTCTCCACACACACACACACACACACACACACACACACACCCTGTAAAGTTATAGTGTTTTTATATCCCCCCAGAACTCAGTGCTTCTTCCTAGCTTGGACAGCTAAGCAGACTAGAATGAGGTTCTGATCCATCCACATTTCTGGTCTTAGCCTGTGCACAACTGACAGCGGAGTCATGCCTAACTGGCAACCACCAGGGGGTGCCCAATATCTTGCAGTGGCCTTGCAGACAGGAAGTGAGGCAAGAGCAAGGAATGAGGGCTGGCAAAAGGGAGAAGTCAGATCTTGCTTAAGGTGGCAAGGGACAGATTGGGGGTTTCCTACCTGGGTCGCTCCTCTCTGCAAAGGCCACAATATGGATCCCGTTCAAATCATCTTCCTGGAGGAGAGAGGAATCAGAGGTTAACGCTCCCAGGTGGAGAGAGAGAAAGAAACAGGTCAGGGACAGACACAGACGCTGGAATGGAAATGGGCAGTGGGAAGGCGGCAGAGGGGCAGTGGACACAGGGGGCAGGGGAAAAGGGGGGCCCACGGTAAGGAAGGAAATATTGATGAGCAACTGGGAGGAATGCGTGCCGTTTGACACATGGGTTTGCGAGACAGGAAAACACCCACTACACACAAGACATCAGCACTGAATGGGCCTCACTCCCGTGGGCTGCAGGGTCCAGGAGAGCAGCAGTAAAAGGCAAAAGGAAAAAGAATATGAGTCTGGTTCATCAGAAGCTCTGAGGGCAACAAGCACTCTGAATATAGCTCCGTAAGTGCAATTGTCAGTCCGTGTTTTGAGAATTCACCACCAGCAACCAGCAATTACAGGAACTTCTGAATGCTGCTGACAGATCCTGAAACTGTCCCCAGACTGGCAGCAGGCAGCAATCTTCTAGGTAAATTAGGACATGGGTCTGTTCTGTGCACACAAGAATCATATATGAGTGTAGGGCTTCCCCGTGAACACTCCTCCTACTGAGGAACCCGTGTGGTCAGTAAGGGGCGCCGTGCTGGCTGTGGCTTCTAGGTTCCTTCCTTGGGGTCCTTGCTGCTCCAGTCCAAGGCTTGCTGAGGGCCTCTAACGCATTTCTCTGAGTGCGGGAGGCTACGGGAAGAATGGATTTGGGGGCTAGGGAAAGTTGAGGGTGTGACGGTGACAAGTGGGTGTGGCAGTGGAGGCCGGGGTGGGCTGGGGGGGCAAAGCCAAGAATCCAGAGTATTTCACATCTCTGGGCAAGCAAGCGGCATCGCATGGTTCTATGTCCTGGACAGAAAGAACCATACACCTGTGTCTCCTTTGCATCAGTTCATCCCCCAGAAGGAAGAGCAGGAGCTTTGGCGGAGGCTCTGTTATGAGCGAGGTGATTCCCCAAAAAAACGTGGAGAGGAAGATGTGTAAGGATGAGGCACCGGGGACAAATCTGAGTGAATACAGATTATCGCTGACACAGGGAAAGGGAGTCACTGGGTACCCTGGATGTCATATCAGAATCATCCTATGGAAAAAAACTCCAGGCATCTCCACCCTCCCACGATCCCCGTTTCCATTTCAATTGATTTTAATGCTGGTGCAATCCTATCTAAATGCTAATTTTTCCCCTTTGAGTTTGGAATGGACAAAACCTCCAAAAATTCTGAGAGATTAAATGGAAAATATTATTATTAAAAACAAGAGAGTGGGCACGGGCTCGGTCAGATGCTCTGGGGAATTGAATTTTACAGATATATACGTGTGCGTGCGTGTGTGTGCAGGTTTATTACACAAAACCGACAGCGACCAGAAGGGGAGTCCGAGGTTTCACTGTTTTACATTTGCTATTATGACCAAGCAGAATATCCTGATCAGTTCTCATTAGGCTGCCCTGTGTCTCTGTCTCCTGCCATCAGCTGGAAGTTAACTCTGTGAAGCAGGCTTCATTTCTGTGTGCCCTTCTAGAATGCATTTGGAAATTGGTTTTGGAATTAAGAATCCATATTCGTTTGCTAAGAGGCCGCTTATAATGCGGCTGTCACTCCCCACGCCTGAGATGGTGCCTGGATGGAGGGCTGTAATCAAGGCAGAGTCCTTCTCTTTGTGGGGATCAAAGAGTCAGCGTGCAACCTGTACTGAATACTTGCAGAAAAGCAGGTGCATGCATGGTGCCAGGTATTTTCAGTAATAAACTCACAGAGCAAGAATCCACGGGCAAATGTATAAGGCAGGGTTACTCAGTGAGAATCCGATGTGCAGGGGTGAGGAAGAGCCAAGCTGACCATGCATAGGACGGAAACCCCCGGGGGCTTTCTCGGAAACCCACAGCCTTTGCTTCAGATCACCCATTTGGTCTTTGGATCACATTGCCTTGGAAACTATCTTTTTAATAGCACAAATCTTCCCTTCTCAACCAGATGGCAAGCTCTCTGAGGGAAAGGATCATGCCTTAAAATAACAACGATTACGATGGCCACAATGGGATCTGCCCCCTGCCCTTCTTTGTATCAGTACTTTGTAAGTACGCTATTTCTAAATCTCAAATGGAAGTCTTATTCCTATTTAGTGGTTAAAGAATTGAAGTGACTTACCTAACGCCACAGAACTAGTGACATAACTGGGATTCAAGCCCGTTTTATCTGGCCCCACGTGCTTTTTCTTTCTCACCGAAGGGGTCCAGAATAAGCCATGGCATAAAAATTATTTTGAGCTGAAAGCATATGAATTCCTGAATGCCTTATCTACCTAAAAACAGAGAATCCCAAAAGAACTCAATTGTCATAAACCCGTCCCCAAGAGCAGCTCTAATTTCTCTTCTCAGACGGACATCACAGAACTTGCAAATCTCCCATCTATTCCCCAAGGCCCATTTCTCTTTCCAAAGAAGTAATTTGTTTTTCCATAAGTTCCCTTTCTCCCTAACCTTCTAACAAGTCATTAGTTCTCCCAGAAGTGCCTCCTGCCTCTCCCATTTCCAATTAAGATGGTATATAAGCCCTTTCTTGAGTCACATTTCCTTCTAAACGCCCTTGCATAAACAGGTCATTAAATCTGTTTTTTGCCCATGCTAATGTGTATTTTGTCAGTTTAATTTGTAGCCCTTCAAGACCAAACCTAAGAGGGTAGAAGAAACAATTTTCTTCCTTGACATCACCAATAGCAACAGAATGAATCTGTTGTCCCCTGCAGGGTTTGTAGATGTTTCAAACTCAGATTAGTGACTCTTAAGTTAAAGGAGGCCGATAAGGGGCCTTTATGTAAAATGACTGAGCTCCAGACCCCCAAAGAACTGAAGACTTAGGAATTACTTGAGTGAATACCCTACTCTGAATTCTCTTTCACTTTGGATGTCCATCTGTCACAGTATGAGCATACTGGAGTGGCATTGTATGTTTTGAGACTGTTTCATTTGCTCAGCCCTGAACTCCTAAGGACACAACAACAGTGTTCATTTTCATACCCCCGTGCTTAGCGCAATGTAATAGGTTCTTATTAATGCCTTAACTCACTTAAAAAAAGAATATGGTGATAAAAATCTTACACATTAGTTGAAGAAAATAGAAAATATTAGAGAAACCAGAAAGAAACCACACATCAGTTACTCACTAACCAGATATATTACCACTGTTCCTGTTTTGCTCTGTTTCCTTCCAGGTTCTGTTGAATGTTTGTTCTCTTGAATGAAGTGATGCAGAGAAAAAACATTCACTTAAAACTGCTGACTCCCTGGTGCATTGGAACATTCCAGGGGCTTATCTGGAGGTTTTTGGCCCCCTTTTGGAAGTACTCCTTTGTTATTGCTCCAGAGAGGAGTTCTTTCCAAAGGAACTGCTGACTCCCATCCAGGTAGGCTTTTGCCCAAGACTCTGACCACTTGCCAGGATGGAGAGCTGGTTGGAAGGTAGAGTATTGAAGGGGAAGGACAGGTCAGTGCTCAGTCCAGACCACCATGCTCCACCTTGATGCTTTTTGAATATTCTAAATAAACAAATAGCTATTCGATTTATACACAGCAAGTATGGCTAGCCACCAATTTCTTTAGTAATGATCAAGTATGTGTTTTTTATGGTTTGCTCTATAAAACCCACACAATGAGGGAAAGAAAAAGGGCAATAGTTGCTTTAGCTCGACTTAGTTTTCCTATCTTACTTAAATATTTTGCAATGTCTGGGGAAGTGGGTGTTGAAGATAAAGTCTTCCAAGTTCATAACCGGTCACTTTCCCCAGCTTCTGTGGTTTAATTTGCTGAAGCCAAGAGGTCCATGGAGATGCTGCTCTTTGGAGCAGTGCTTTCCTAGGTGGCGAAGGTAGATGGGGAAGGCACATGGGAAGTGTCTCCCCAGAGATCCCTCTGACAGATTGATTTCTGCTTCTCCTTTTTAAGGACAGGAAGATGATCCTGCCTTCCCTCCCTGGTTGGAGACTTGGGACTGGTTAGGTCTGGTTACAGCTTCTGGGGAAGTCATGTGGGTATTCCGTGATGATGTGCAGGAAGGAAGTAAACCAGTCTAGGTGCTCTTTTCTCTACCAGGTTAAATTTAATTCACAGCCCTTTCCTGATTAGGAAACAATTGAATATACAATAATGTGGAAGATATGAGCCATCATTGTTATATTATAGCAAAAGGCTGTAACTTCTCTTTTTCCTTAGGTGAAAAGGAAGCAGAGAATGAGTTCCAGTGAATCCAGGGAGTGCACTTTCTTTCTGAACATCTGCCTGTGATACATGAGAGGGAGCATTTCTGCCGGGCATTGTGGGGGACAAGGGGTGTTTGTCAGGGGGAGGGGGCAGGACACATGCTCTCATGCCATGGCATATGGTATCTCGAATGTGATATTGCTGTGTCAATAAGAAAAGGCCTGAAGGAAAGTCCTCTCTTAGGGATGAAGAAAATAAAAAGAACTAAGAACAGAGACATAGCAGAACAGAACAGTGATAATCACTCTCAATTTAAAATGGTACCCTGTGTCATGAAAGACAAAGAAAGACCAAGAACTTACTCCAGGTTAAAGACTAAAGAAGCATAACAACACACTACAATTGTGAGATCCAAGATCAGATCCTGGGCCAGGAAAAAAATTTTTTTTTCTTGTGCTATAAAGGACATTAGTGGGACACTAGTCAATTTGAATAAGGACCGTAGATGAATTTGAGTTATACTAATTTCCTGATTTTGATAAGTATACTGTGGTTATGAGACGCATTCTTGTTTTTAGAAAACACCTGAAGTACATAGGAGTAAAGGGAGTTGCGTCTGCTACTTACTCTCAAATAATTCAGGGGGAAAATGTTTATATCCACTATCTGTCAAGAAGTATGTGATCAAGCAAAGAAGGTAAAATGTTAACCTTTGGAGAATCTGGTAAAGAGATCATGGAATTCTTTACATTATTTTTTGTAAGTCTGAAATAATTTTAAGTAAAAGGTAACGATATTCTTTAAAGGAATATTATTTTTAAAGCCCTGCTACGTTCTTTTTAAATCTAGTAACAAGACCTTTTAAAGATTACATTTTTGGAAGGTTTAAATGTTAGGGAAATAGGTTGCCATTGTGTTGGATTGTTCTTCAATAGTCCACTGCTCCAGACTGGATTACTTGCTCTTCAGTGTCTTATGAAATGTTTGTTCTGCCTTCGGACATACAAATAAGTTACCAGCCAGTAAGACATCAACTGTTAAGTTACGTCATGGTTCTGTTCATCTGTCATTTTAGACTCTGAATCAAAGAATAAATAAATAAACGCTTCCGTGTTAATTCCTTTCTTCTCCCTCTCTGGCCCTTGACAAAATGGCGCCTCATAGGGATATGGCTTACTCTGGGGAACTATAGTGAAGAAAACATGAGAATTGGCTCCAAATGATTGAAATTCAAATCCCAAGATCTAATGCTTATTAGTTATGTATCCTTAAGTAATTAACTTAATCTGTGTGATCACCAGTTTCCTCCTGTAAAATGAGGTTAAATAATACTTGTTCTACATCACTTTTTAGAACTCTTGAAACATCCAGGTTAGAAGGACACATGAAATGCTTTGAAAAATGCTCCACAGACTTTGGTTGGTATTGGTTATGGAATTTGTATAAAGCTGGTGTGGGATGGGAGGCTGTGTGTCCCCCTTTCTATACTGTTTGATCTGCCTGACACATCATCTATGGTGTAGAACTGAGGGATAATGTGACTCAGCGCCTTCCGGTGCCTTGAGTTGATATTTATGAAAAGAGCTACCATTGATTGACCAAACACCTACCAGGTTCTGGGCTCTTCGCAACCACTCATCCTCACCAAAAGCCCTGGTTGGAGAAGCAGAAACTAACTAAAGCTCAGAAAGATGACATGACTTGATAGAGGATGAGCCAGCCGATTCTGGATGTGAACCCAAGTCTCTATGACTCCACAGCCTTAGCTCCTTCCATTATGTTACCCTGGGCCTCTGGTAGTCAGCGAGCAGAAGTCAGTAGTCACTGTGGGAAATGGACTCAAAGATGGAGTAATTTTGCCTTGTGGGTAGTACCAAAGAGGCTTAAATTAGATCCACAGAGACCTGGGCTTCAGTTGAGAGTGATGCTGTCCATGTTTCAAATACTCCACCATCTAGACATCCACTTCAGCAAAATAAAGTGTGGTTTAAATTTGGGGACTCAAAGGGGTACTTCTCTTGGGCAATATACTGCTATCTACAAGGCAGGAAGAGTTTGCCATTTCTTACCCATGTTTCAAACATATCTTCTGGACGGAGGCGACGTAGGGTGGGTCTGAAAAAAACAAAGATGAGCTTCCTTGAGTAGGGATTACCAAGGCAGACACCGCAGCCTCAGCATAGGGAAATGTAAAATGAGATGGTGATTCATTTGCAAGGGTACGAAGAGCTCTAGAAATCCCCGCTAAGGAGATGGAGATGTTCTATCCTGCTGCATCACACAGGGAGCTGAGCCTGAAGCTCCTAGCCTTTTTACAGACCCATTTGATCCAAGGATTATATAAAGCTTATTAGAGGGTTTCCTGGGTGACTCAGTCAATTAGCATCCAACTCTTGATCTCAGCTCAGGTCTTGATCTCATTGTCATGCGTTCAAGCCCTGTGTGTGGAGCTAAATAAATAAATAAGTAAATAAACAAATAAATGAAGTCTATTACAAACAATGAGTCAGAGGGTGCAGGGTCAGCTTATTCCTAGGGCAAGAAGCCATTTCCTTCCTCGTAGACGGGGGCCGCTCCTGAGAGCCCGGATCAGGCCCAGAATGAGGAAATCTGGGAGAGAAAACAGAAGTCTTGGTTTTCCCAGCCCAGGACTGCATTGTGTTATCATCAGGACCACCATTCAAAAGCTCTTTAGGGATGTTTGGAGGAACAGGTAAAATGATATTTTGCTCATGGTTTTATTTCGTTCTGAATGTTGGCCAATTGTGTTAGACGCATTGAGATTTGCTTCTTCAAATGCTGCCTCCCTATGGGGACCAGGACAACCAGGTGATGGAATCACAGCGCTCCAGGTGAGCACGTGTTGGAGAGGGTGGGTGGCGTGGTGAGATAGTGGACCCACTACCACATTCCATGTTTCAATATTGTCTCTCCCTCAAGAACAGGGGTCAGCCAACCATAGCTGGTGGGCCAAATCCAGCCAGTGCCTCCTGTGTTTATAAATAAACTTTTATTGGAATACAGCCAGACCCATTTGCTTACGTACTGTCCACAGCTGCTTTCACACTACAACAGCAGAGTTGAGTATTGCAACAGAAACCATCTGGCCCACAGAACCTGAAATATTTATTCTCTGGCCCTTTACGGAAGAAGTTCGCAGATCCATGCTAGAGCTATTCTAAGTGGTATCAAATATTCCTCTCCCAGAAGTTCTATGTATAAAACGTTCATCCGTGGCTAAGTTATTTAACTACTCTGAGCCCAATTCCTTGATCTGTAACATTGGGATAATAATACTCCATAATGTTGAATATTAGATAAAACAGCTTCCATAAGCACCTAGCATGGTATTTGGCATATAATAGGCCGGCACTAAATCTCTATTGTAACTATTGTAGAATTTGACTTGTAACTTACTCTGACTTGGAGGGAATTTGCTGATTGTGGGGAGTGGGTCTACCTTGTTTGCAAGTGTAGACCCATATTCAGAAAAGGTAGCAATATCCCTGCCCAACTGATCAATGACCAACAAAGCCATTCTACTGATTTTCGTTCTGCTGGAGTAGTAACTCCAGGTTGTTGCTCTTGGGAGGCCTAAAAATGTTAGGACTAAGAGGTTCTTCTCCATCCCCCAGACCCTAGACCAACCCCCCTCACCCACCCACCGTCCCTTGCATGCCATCTGGGGCACCTTTGGTGCTCCTTCACAAACTCCACGATCTCCTCTTCTGTGTAAGGTTTGTCAGGGATGGCAGTGGGCTCATCCATAAATGGCTCGTAGAAGTCAACCTCATTCATCTTCAACGACAATTTCTTTGCAACCTGTAACAATTAGAAATACGACAATAGTTTCCTTGAATGCTAGTCTAGAGTTGCCCATCTATAAGGAGTGCGTGTGTTTTCTGGCAAAGATAGGAGAACCTACCTACAATTTTAACTTAAATGTTGAAGTGGTAGAAACTCAGTGCCTGGGCCCTAGCTTGACCAATCAAAGAAGGACATAGGAAGGAAAAACCCTCTCTGGCAAATGAGGTCCAAGCAGGAGCAGTAGGAATGAAAAGTGCGGAATCTAATTGTACAACCATCATCACTCCACTGTATGTGCCAGGGCTGGAGGAAGAAACAAATGTCAAGAGAGCAAGTTCAGTGTTCTGAGATGCATGGATTTAATTGAACCAATTTTGATAGCACAGGCAATTGACAGAAACCATTTAAAGCATACAAGTCCTCCAAATCAGAGGTCAACCCATTAATCTGTCCTCGATCAGCTCCCAACCCCGACTTGTGATTTAGGTTGAAGTGCTGGCCCCAGGGTTATTTCTCAGTACTGGCTTGTCTGATGGTTTCTTGGACTCTGGGAACTGCCTGCTTTGTTACCAGCCAGAAGGTGACCAACCATCCTGCTTTGTCCAGAGCGGAGGGTTTTCCCAGGGTTCAGATTCTTAGTGCAAGAACCAGGATAGTACCCAGCAAACTAGGAGGAGCTGCTCACCCTCTACCAGATAAAAAGCTTGGGGGGCCAGCCTGCAGCCTGGAAGACATCTGCTCTCTTGATTAAAGTGGCCACAGAGTCTGCTGTTGGAGCAGAATGGTTGCTGTGTTTGCCTGCAGAGCTGCTGAGCTCAAACCTCTTTTTGTGAAATGATTTGAGAGGCTTGGAATGTGCAACGCTTTGTAGAAAACCAAATGCCATTCTTTTCTCGTTTGAGCTGTGGTCCAAGAAAGCACAGGGATGAACAGTGGTTCCCTTGAAACTAAAGGAGAATTGCCTAAGAGCTGACGGCCTGTGGTGGTAACCCACGGAGCAGAGGCCCAGGGCAGCCGTGACTAATTGGGGAGGGGGAGGAACTGGGTATTACATAAGCCGTTACACAAGGAAGGCCCATTCGGAGCAAACACTGGTGTCCCTATGGCTTTTGTCATCAACTGCTATGAATTCCAGGTCACTATATTCCAAAAGACATTTCTTACAGGACTTCGGGGAAAGAACCTCCAGCATCCTATCCAGAGCTCAAGAAAACAGGCCATGTTAAGAGCTACTGTCAGTCAAAAGAGATTTTATCACCATGTTGATTTGGTTTTAGGGGACAGGAAAGTGTGGGTTTTTTTTCTTCCTTTCCCTCCTCTTCGGCAGGGTGGGGGTGGTATGGATAATGGGGTGGGAACGTGGGAAGGAACCAGCAACCACACCACCAGTGTCTGGGTTTTCACACTATTCTTCACAAAGGTGGCCCATCATAGAATGGGCTTAAAATGACACTGGATTTTGGATTTCTGACTTCACTGACTACATATTTTAGGAATCAGGAAACTGCTTAAAGGAAGTAGGGAGTGACCAGATGAAGGAAAACAGTAATAGTAGTAAGTTCGCGGAGTGCTCACTCTGGGTCAGGAGCTAGGACAACCGGTGATGTCGCGCACCCTCACTTGGCTTGCTGAAGTAAGAACCATCACCATTACTTAATTTACAGATAACGAACCAGAGGCCCAATCTGTGTATGCAGTTTGTCAGGCTCTCATATGCAGAGGGGATAGAGCCTGAATCGAAACCCAGGCAGTGGAGTGTTCTAAACTATCACCTTGAATAGGAGTCTCTTTTCATTCTCAACTTCTGATATGTTTGTGTGTGTGTGTGTGTGTGTGTGTGAGTGTGTGTGTGTGTGTGAGTGTGTGTGTGTGTGTGTGTGTGTGTGTCTGGTCCTTGAATGCCAGTGTCTGGGTCTGCAATGTTAAGACTACGAATGTAAAGATGGACTATGATATTCTGAAGTTTAAGTCCTGGGAAACCCGAAAAAAAATTTCCAGAGGCCTATTCATTATTCCCTGCCACCACCATGGAGTGCCCTCAGCCTATATCCCAGAAAAGCCCTTTCCTTCATTTTTTTTCAGTTGTATCTTGGCCAGTAAGCATGCCATCTTCAGCCTTCTGGCTCTCTGGTTCCATTTGATTCAGAGATGTTGTGGCTTGGTTTAGGATCGGTAGGCATCGATCGGTGCTGGTCCCAAACCCACAGGCCAGGTAGAACTCCCCAGGGAGCTCTCTGGAAGTGCATGTTCCTGGGCCTGGTCACAACATTAAAAAAAAAAAATCCTACATGTGGGGCCCAGGAATCCATGATTTAAAAAACTCTTTGGGGGAGACCACTACAGTGGTTGGAAACTACTAACTCCCAAATCTACATCAGCAGATTCTCTAACTCATATAATACATTGAATACAATATATTTATTGGTTTGTTTACTTACTGTCTTCCCGTCTTCTCCTTGCCCCTCCCCCACTGCACTAAACTCTAAATCCCACAGGGGCAGGAATCTGTTTTGCTCCGTGTTGTGTCTCTGGCATCTAGAAGAGCTTCTGGCACATAAAAGGCACTCAATAAATATTCTTTGAATGAGCAAATGAATAAATAAATGAAAGATACTTCTAGTCGTACGTCTTCCCCACTTGGAGAAAGAGAACTCATCAACCCCATCATATGTTCCTCGGTACGTTCCTTTCCTAGATTCCCTAATGTTTTCAGGAGCTTCAGAATCTTTGCTGTCTTGAAGAAGAGACTTGCAATCTTGTTATTTTTGAGCCTTCTCTTGGCTTTCTCTTCTCCACCTCAACAGTGACCAAGTCCTCTTATCATCTCCACGTCTGCCAGCTGGCTTTTCATCTTTGGGACTGTATTAGTGCCTCCTTGGCCCTGGCCTCTCCTGACTTCACACCTCCACAAAGCACCTCATCTATCCCTGGTCCCCTCTGGGATTCCCTAAGTCTCAACAAAAGCTTTTTCCAGCTCCCTCTTCTGAGCCAGCGCCCCCTGCTGGACACCACTGAGGCTTCCTTGGGCTCTGGCTCCCTCGCTCCCCCACAGCTAATGGATGTAATTTTCAAGTCCCAAATGGCACTGACTCCTCTGACTGTGACGGCTCTTCTTTCCATGTTCCATGTAGAGCTAGAGAGTGTGTCTTGTCCTTTTAAATGTTATAAAATCCCACAAGGCTACATGAATGGGGACACTTACGACTCAGTGACTTACAGAGTTTTGAGGAAAGAGGCTTCTGAGTTTTTAGTTATAGCCTGACCTCACCTTCTTCATGGGCCACGGACACGAAGCCATATGGTTGGGCTGGGAAGCACGTCTGAAAACAGATACTACCCTGAACTCAGCATCGGGCCACCCTTCGAAGAACTGAGGCTTTGTTGCTTGGCCAAGCCTGTCTGCCTGGCTGTGTTCTCTCAGATGAGTTCTTACACCCAGGAGCCACCTCCGCCACTGCTGGCCTGTCATAACAGAACGTCAGTGGTGTACTCAGTTTAAGCTTCCCTGTACCTCCCCTTCTCTGCTAAAGTTCTTGCCCAACCTCCATTCTCCTGGGCTTCGATGGCTGCCATTTATGCACAAGAGGACTAACTACATTTACTGAATGCTTACCATGTGCCAGATGCAGCTAAGCACTTCACATGTATTTTCCTTGCTCTGGGGTACAGCAGTATAGAGCACTTGACTTTGAAGTCAGGCTGACTTGAGATTATATCAAGCTTTACTACTCACTCGCTATATGACCATGGGCGAGTCACTTAATCTCTCGGTGCCTTGGTTCATTCTCTGTATATTGAGAATACTAATGCATCCTTTATAGGCACGTTGAGATGACTGAAAGAGCTATGTAAAGATCTCAGCACAAAGCCTAGCATGTAAAAAGTACTTAATAGGTGATAGTTATTATTGCTCTCGGTATTCTTGCTCAAGATCTCTCTTGACTCTAATCCATCGAATTAAGGTAAATTTTCTTCAGGTTTAGATTATATTACTCAGATTATAGACTCTCTTCTGGATTATTTTCAATCCAGAGTTTTTAGACCAGGGCATAGACTGGGATCTCAGCACTACCATTAATTCATGGGAAACCTTGGATATCACTTAATCTTTCTAAATCTGTTTTATGATATGGGACATGGGGCTTCTTGCCTCCCAAAATTGTTTAAAGAATTAGAGGTCATATACATACAATATATCAAGTTGTACCCAACACACAGAAAGCACTTGATAAATAGTAGCCATTTTAGTCATAACTGGAGTTAGAGTGGAGTACTCCACCCACCGTGGACCCCAAATAAATTACCCACTGATTCAAGGTCCTTCGTATATGATGTTCTTTGGCTTACAAAAGCACGTGCCACATCCAGAAAGAAAGAAAAATTGAATTGCAGATGAGTATGTCAATGACATTCTTAGAGATAATTGGTAACTTATAGAAACACTCCAGGCTTCAGATGACCAATGGTCCTCCCCAGTCCCTCCCCCATCCTAACCCAACAGAGGCGGGAGTATGCAACCCTGGGAAGGTAGAGAATAGCTCTAAAGACGAGGAAGCACTGACCAGTGTCCAGGCACACTCTGCTCACACCCTGCCCATTCCTAGTGCTCAACGTGGTTAAATGGGGTCATCACTTTTCATTGGCTGTTTTCAGAAATGGGCTTACTTCCTCTAAATTAATCATCTTTGTATTCATCACACATTCAATAGTGACTTATTGCCGTAGTTCTAACACTTCTGGAGAAAGTGTGAATGGATGGAGGATGGCAAATGTTTCTAAAATTTTAAAAAGTTACTGGAAAGTTCAAATTTTCATCCTTTGTGCCTACAGAAGTATTCAAATTGGGGTTTCATAGGAACTTACCCCTTTGTCGAAGGTAGCAAAAAATTTGATGTAAGGTTGGAAGTGTTCAGCTGCCTCTTCAAAAGCCTTGTAATCTGAGAGGGAAAAAAAAGATCAAAGAAAGAGGCCTTTTTAAGATGCATGCTAAAGACAGTTCTCTTTTTAAATAATGTAGAGAGAGTGGGGAGCCAAAATTAATCCTGACTGGATAATTATTTAGTAGATACTATTTAGATAGAAAATTATTTAGTACTATTTAAACCCACAATTTCTCCCAAGGAGTTTGAATTGACTGGTATTCAACTGAGCTAAAGAAGAGCCCTTTAACCATATTTTTATGTGTTTTCAGAAATTGGTAGAAGGGAAGGAGAAAGTGAAGGAAAATGAGAGAGGGAAAGAAATAGAATATTAGACGCTAAACTCAAGGAAGAAGTTAAACCATTAGTTGTAAGTGTGTAAGCACAGCTTCCTATAAATGACCACTAAGTGAGAAGGAAATCCACCTTAGTATATAAAGCAACCTCAATCAAAAATGACTTCACGAACGTACTTCAAACTTCTTAGCAGGAGTCCCCCTTTTGGTAAATCCCAATTTTTCTTCGCCTTTTTTTAAGTTTTCATTTTTATTCTGATCCCTCGAGAAGATGATTTAAACTTAATCAAGCCAATGTTTGACTCTGGTCCCAAACTTGAACCGAACTGGTCAAGTTAAGCATGAGACACATGAGCGTGGCCGTGCTGTGCTTTACCACATCTTGTCAGTCACCTGGTAAAGACACCTTAGAGGTAAGGGTGATGGGAATGGGAATGGTGGTGGTGGTGGTTCTGCATAACTTCTATAATCTGAAAGCTGGTGATCCTTTGATTCATTCTTCAGAAGATTAACCGTTTCCCATTTTGTGGAGTTCCCTATCTCTTAATCTTTAGAGGCACAAGCTTTTGCTAGAGTTCCAGGAGCATGAAGAATTTTCTAATATTTAATCAAAAACATTTAAAGACTAATACTGGCTCAGGGAACACCAAGATGAGTAAGACAAAGACACTGATCTCAAAGGCACACAACCCAGAGAGGGTATGGACCCTTAAAGAACCACAATGTAATGTGATAGTTGCTAGAATAGAGGTATGTGCAATAAACACAAATGCGAGGGGATTGAAAAATTTACAAGAATGCCTATACATACTGATACACAGTCACACAAACTCATCCCCATAAAAGTAATTGGGTAGTCAGAAAATACATCATATAGCCTGATAGTTGGGGTAGAGAACTGGGTGGATGGGGAAGAAGATGGATGAGAGATTTGGAGAATGAATAGAGAGAAGATGGGAAAGAATGGAAGGGTTAAAGCCATACCTAAATCATTTATGTCCATCTACAGCTGTAGTGGTCTCCAACAGAATCCTCTGTATCTTCTTTCCCTAACCCCCTTGTCCCTGATTAATCTGTCCCTACCTCCTTGAACTCCTCCCCTGCTGGGAAGGATGGCCTACACCTGTGTCCAGAGAATTCCCTTCTTCACCTAGGGAACCAGTCTACATCCCTTTTAAGCTGAAAAGGGGTAGAGCAAGGTAATTCTCCAGGGTGGCACTTCAAACTGTGGTTGAGCTTTTAGCCTTGCCCAAACGGCGGTTGTCTTCTAGGATACCTGGTCTAATCTCCTGCTCTGTCTGATCTCATGTGATCCCAGGTGTTTCCTGCCTTCATGTCCTGTTCTGATGCTGACAAGCTCCTTCCTGGCTCTTCCAGTCTGACCCTCATTTTCCCCTTCCAGAACAGGCTCCTGAACATTCAGCCTTCAACCTCCAGCTTACTGCAGACTTACCTTAGCATTTCCTCACACTCCCATCTCTCAGAGTTTTCCATACTGGATATCGGTCCCCCACCTCCAGATTTCCCCCAGTTTGACATCTTAACTATCAGCTGAGTTCCCCCAGGAAGTTCCTGTCACCCTCTCTCAACACTTGCGTCCATAGCTACATGCTCAAGTTGATGTGAACCTTCGTATCCAACTTCCTTGGAAGATGTAGCCCCCTAGTTCTTCCAAGTCCTTTCTAATTTGATCCCAAATTTCTTGGGAGCCTTTCTCCCAAGACCATTCCAGTCTACCTATGTGTTCAAGCCCTCCCATTCTCCACTGTCCCTCCATTGCTCTTGCTCTACAGGATAGCTTGGGATCATTTTGCAAAGCCAATGCCTCCGTGCTGTTAAACTTCCTTGACCCATCAGCCTCAAGCTACAGCAGAAATACAGGACTCTTCATGACTGCTTCCCTGGGTGCCTTACCAACCCCCCACCCACGGACCCTGTGCTCTTTTGGAGGGAAAGAAAAAACAGACAGAGAGATGTGGGTGTCTGATAGAACATCATGATACTTTCAGTCAGTATGTGACAGCCACTGATGTGTCATAACAGACATACATTTTTTTGTGGTGATAAAACTTTCTACATGTTTTCTACAACCATTTAAAATTTTGCAGTGGTTAATATTATATCTGAAAGTAATTGCTCTCTCTATAAACTTCTTGTATTTTATAACAATTATTTTCTGCATAAGATGTCAGCAAGCGTGACAGCTAGAGAGAGAGAGGCTGCTCCCCTGACTTCCTCACCAGGTGTCCTCAGTTGGTGTGACTATGACTACAGTCCAGGCTAGTTTGTCATCAGTGATGTTTTTAGTTTGTGACACTCTGTAAAATATTCAGGGTTTTGGGTTGTTTTTGTTTGTTTGTTTGTTTTGACTTATTATACTCTCATGTTCATATTGTCTACTAACACCAATGGAATGAAGGCATGATTGCTATTTTTTTATCATGTTCATCATCATCATAATCAGTATTATTAACATGATCTGGTATTAGGCTTTCCTAAAGACAAAGTTTGTCAATTTAAAGATAAAAATTCAACCTTAAAAAGGAGGTTGAAGTGGCCTGCTAGAGATTTTATGATTTAAATCTTCAGAAACAAATGGTAAGACCAGTAGAGTTCTACCTGTGTATTCCCAAGGAAATGCTTCGTTATTATTTTGAAATATATAATATGGAAAACTTTGATTGAATTTGAAATCTATTCAAATTATCTTAAGTATATTACATTGGTCGATGAAAACAAAAGTAATAGTCATTAGGACTGAAAGAAGGCTCACACCCTTGAAGGACAATTTAGAAATTAGATTTCCTAAATTCTGTTCAGTGGTAAGAAAAGACTGCTTATCAATCAAAGGAAAAGCAATGAATGTTGCCTTGTCATTTGCCACCATCCACATGTCCAAGCAAAGTCTCTGATCGACTGTGACCATCAGGAAGGGATCATTTAAACCCTTCACCAGGCATTGCATGTCGTTGTTTCAAAAGCTATAGTTTTAGAAGCAAGTACAACATTCTCATTCAAAAAATCTAAAAATATTTTATTTGGAAGATTTATACAATGCAATATTGATAACTTTTCTATTATCTTGCTTCAGTAGTAGTATATAAATAAAACAAAAGAACGTTTTGTTTTGTTTTTCCACTAAGTCCAAATCCCTTCCAGTTTACCCCTGGGCTGGACAAGCATCACCACATTTTGCGTGTGCTATGACCTGAAAAAGTGTGTAAAGTCTTGAAAGTACAAAACAGTGTTTAAGTGTGTAAGCTTATCAAGTCAGATTGCTAGGATTTAAATCTTGGCTCTAGGGCTTACTTACTAGCTGTGTGATAGTGTGTTAATTTAACTTTTTTTGTTCTTTTCACTTCCTCCTCATCAAAATGCTGATAATATGGTAACTACCTTACAGGCCAGTAGTGAGAAAGAAGGTGAGGCATTGATATGGAGCTCCTAGCTTAGACCCTGGTACATGACGTGCGTTGATTAAATGGAGTTGTTCTTGTCATTGGTTTAGTAGGGAGGAGAGGAACTAGAAGATGTGCTCTTTATCCCAATCTTTGCCTTGCTTCCCTTCTTATCTGCTATGCTGAGCTTAATGGAGGGGAGAGAAACAGAGGACAAAACAAATTGAGGGATGGAGACAGAAGAGGATAAAGAGAAACAGGAAGAAGTTAAGGAGAAAGAAGAAGGGGGCAGGTGGGGCACCCCAGAGTAGTCAGCATCTATAAGAAACATAAAAATTGAAGTGAAGTCACCCAAAAGAGGGCTGGACAAACTTCCCTGGCTAGCCACCTTCCCCCAGCACACTGCTAAGGAGGGTGAGGAGAGGCTTTTATATAGCACAGAAGAAGACAGCTAAGTTTGGTCACAGGAGAGAGAAAATGGGTGGCTTGCTGGTGAGATGCCCAAGGGTGCTAGTTGGCAGATGGGTCAAGAAACAGCTTTGCAAATAATCTTCAAAATATTTTCAAAGTATTTTGGAGTATCCAGAAACATCATAAGCAGCCCTCCTTCACATGTCGCCCATGTACTAATGCTACCAGATCCTGTTTCGTGGTTATGCCACAGCTGAGGCTCCAGAAAAAGGCTTACCTCATTGGGCCATGCTGCCAAAGTTGTTTAAAAAGACATACTCAAGGAGTTAGCCTGCCCAGCCCCACCTCTCCCTGACTCCCACTCTCCACCCTCTTATCCCCATATGGATTGTGGTGATGCTATGATGCATTCCCGTGCCCACCCAAAACCTGGCCACAAAGTGTTCAAAGGGATTACACCCAGGGGTGAGGCTGTGCTATTGCGGGCAGCCTTGGTGGTCGGCTGTGGGGTTGGCCAGCAGTTTTCCACATTGTGTGGCAGCTGCTGAGCCCTGCCTACCTAATTTTCCTCTAATCACATCCAAGTGACTGAGAAGCTCTCTGGTTGGTGACCACAGGAGCTGCCAACATCAGGGAGAGAGGCCACTCTTTACCTATTTTAGGGGAGAGTCCCACTGGTAGGTGGGCAAGGAAGACTATTCTCTCTTCCGTAAAACACCCCCCCCAACACCAGAGAACATGGCTCAACCTTAATGCTCTTCCAGCGTCCCTGCCTGCTTTGCATAATTTTTGCAGATGTGTCCCATTGCACAGGGTGCAAGGAAGATTGTCCCTCTATTCCTCCCAGCACCGGATATACTGATGGCCCATCCTCTTTATAGGCAACATTCTTTTTTTTTTTTTTTTAAGATTTTTATTTATTTGACAGAGATAGAGACNGGCAACATTCTAACATATCTGGTCGGGAATCTAGACTTTAGACTCACAAGTGGGGCTGATAGACAACTTACACTCTGAATCCTCACTCTTGAAAAAGCCAATGAGTTTGATCTGGTCCTCAATGCGTTCGAAGGCTTGGACTTCCAGTTTGCTGTTGATGATCTCCACGGGATCTTCAATCAGCTGGAATGCCACACACACGTACACGAGATATGTTCCAATAAAAGAACTGTCCCCTCCTCAGTGGGGACTTCAGACACACATGTAGGACACTTTGGCAGGAAGCTGTGGACCCCATCCTCCCCCAGTGTGCACAGCAGCAGTGCCTTCTGAGGAATTGGCTTAACTCAAGGAGTAGGCTGAGACTAGGCAATTCTATTTCTCTTGACCATCATTGATTTAGGAATGGTGTGTGATCCAATTCTGGCCAATGACTCTTTGGGGTAGATTTGCTGAAAGCTTTGGGGAAATTCTCCTTTCCTTTTAAGGGAACAACGGAAGCCAGATCCTCTCCCCCACCCCCCACCCCTCATTGGATATGAATGAGGAGAGGTGACGTATCAGCTCCAACCACTGGGTATTTCACAACAAACGTGAAAAGAGTCAGCTTGAGGAAAAAGCCAACACGCTCAGAGCACTATCTGTGATTCATCAGTCAGTCTAAAATCTATCCCCCTCTGCTGTTGCATTTGTGCTTTTTGGGTCAGGGAGTTGAGCACGGTTTCTGCTATGTGCTTCTAAAAGCCTCCACTTGGCTGACAGAGATTGGCCCAGAATTTTCTGTTGCCTCCCTCAATTTTTTTTTAGGGCTTACGGGGATGGGTCCATGAGAGAGCCGAGCAGAATCTATGGTGGCCTTCAATTCACTTCTGACTCACTGTCTCTGAGTTTTTGAGGCTGTGAGGAAATGGCACCAGGCCGTTGAGTGCCAGCTTGTAGACAGGGAGTCAGCAGTATGGACGTCCTTTACCTGCACAGGAATCTGTTCAAAAGCATTCAGCTTCACAGCTACTATTGAAAATGTGAATTTATCTATGAATAACATATTTTTATGATGTTTGTTCCTCTATCTGCCTGAGCAGATGCATCTGAGAGTGGGATACCCCCATGGCTGAGAGGGAATGTGATATTGTGGGGCTCATTATTCTGCTCTGAGGGTAAGTCAGCGGATTGTTACTCCATCTTTGGTTGATTATGCACCTCTCTCCCACTCTCTCCTGCTCCTCTTCAGAAGCCCTGGAACAAAGCCAAGGGGATTTCAGGGGACGGTGGTGTATAATGGCTAAGAGACTCATGTGTTACTACACAGTCCCGATTAGTGACCCTCTAGTCACTAATAAAACAGTTTCTAAGGTAACTTAAAGACCAGCTTCCCAGTGGGAGAAAATGGCCCTGTGGAGTAGGCACTCCGTAGTTTTTTGTGAAGTGTGGGGAATCTGTCCTAGACAAGAACAGATTATCCAGCTTCTCTGTTCTTACTTTGGGATTTTACTTTCCCTGATATTTGAACCCAAACAGCTCCATGCAGGGCTACTGTGCATAAATGCTTACATCTAGGAGAAATTCCACCAGGACGTCAGCTGCAAACTCGCCATCAAACTCGATTGTGCGATCACCCTTAAGAACATACAGGCTTCCTTCTTCATCAAAACCTGGAAGAAAAAAAGAGTCCCCAAGATAAGGTCATCCTGAGGCAAGAAGAGCCATCCTGTGGGCTGAGGTCTGGCTCGGGATCCCTGGGTGACAGTGAGGTCAGGATCAGTGGGGCTAGCATTCAACTTAGGATTGGTTCCCTTGAAACCACCCCTGTAAAAGGCTCCCAAAGTACACATTTAAATTGAAACCGTCAAGAACCAACAGCTCCACCTGGACTTCAATTTGAAAGAAAAATCTATTTTCCAAAAATACTGCCAACCCTATTCTCCCTATCTAAAGTTTCAATGCCCCTGCCCACTTGACTTCTTAGCCAGGCATTCCAGTCCCTCCACAACCTAGCATCAATCCTACACTCTACGTTCTCCCCTTGGCAGACCTGCTCTCTTAATCCTCTGGGCAGCTTCCTTGCTTCTTGCCCTTGTGCTGATGTGAAAGAGTGTGTAAAGGAAAAGTCACAGCTGCTCTCCTGGTTCCCCAAATTTTCAGTGACCTCTACCCCTGCCCCCCCAATCCTGCTCAGTGACTTCGGGTCTCAGCTTAGGACTCATTTTTCCCAAGAAGGCCACCCTCTTGCCACTATTGCCCTTCTCTTGGCTCCATTTACAGTACTCATTGGAACAGTAAGCTCTTCAAAGGCAGAGCTGGATACCCCAGGACCTTGCACAGAGCCTGAACACATCAAGCACCCCATAAATGTCCATGGCCAGAATGAACAGCTTCCCTTTCTATCGTAGCTGAATTCTGCACATTTTCTTTTCCCAGTTAGCTGATAATGCCACAAGGGAAGTTTCTGCATCTTCTCTACCCTCCATTGCTCCTGGCATAATACTGTGTGCTTTAACAAATGTTTGCTGGAAAACTGTGTTTCCCCCAGGAATGCTAAATAACTGAGGCTGGAATTTAGTCCAACTGCACGGCATCCTTAATTCCTCAGACTAATTGTTTGCAAGCTCTCTATTAGCTGGAGAATGCTTTCTCCAGATGAACTGTCCTGCAGAACCTTTAGGGAAAAGGAGGCTGGCCCACTGCCTACTCTGTCCCAGGGTGCGTCTGAATTGCCCTGGGCACACCCTGGAGCACCATTTGTAAATCCAAAGGGCCGATGTACCAGGTATCCTTGAGGCCGGCAATGACTGATCATGAAGGGTACCCTGGGAACATCAGCTGGTGTCCCGATGTCGGATTTTGCTCTAAGTGAAATCAGTTAGGAGGCTTTTGCAGTAGTTCAGGCATAGCCTGATGGAGACGAAACTTGGGCAAATGAAAGAGAGGATGAAGGTGAAGGAGCAGGTTCACAAAACACGACTGTCCTGTAAACTCTGGGGACCAAATAGTCCAAAAGAACCCGCCCCAATTCCTCCAGGCTGAGCTTTTGGAGAAAGGTTCATGTAGATTTTTCAAGCTCCATCCACTGTGAGACTATCCACTGGTCCATTCTTATGAAAGCTCACCCAGCTTGTCTCCCTGCTAGATTTTTAGATCATTGGAATAGTGGTGTTTTTCTCTAACTAAATTCACTGGAAATTCCCCCAAATTCGGCTTCCCATGAAAACAATAGGAAAGAAAACTAGGGAATCAATAGGTTCTGGGGGAAGAGAAATGAGGCACTGAATTGCTTTTGACTAGGGAAAGAGTTTAACATACTTTGTTCTCCTGCTCAACGGGAAAACACATTCCTTAATTTATCTTCAGGGGAAAAGATAGCCCAGATGTTCTTAATAATTCATTATCATTTTATAGTCACAAGTTCTTGTTTGTGTCTAACCTAAATACAGTCTCAAAAAATTTAAATCTTAAAAAAAAGGGAGTCTTCTTGAAAATAAAACAGAGGACAATTGTTTGTAATGCCCTAAGATAATGAACTCTCATGGACCTGACACCACTACTAATCTTTTTTTTCCTCTCTGTGTTTACTACTCCAAATCCAATTAACCTTTCTTCAAAGGTCCTGTTTTATAACCTCCTGCTATTTTTAAATAGCCATTCTTCACTGGTCATGCAGAAAAGGCAAAATGGGCAGTATGCATGTGGGGGTGTTTGGAAAGCAGAGGAGCTCCCCGTATACTCTCTCCTTGGGATGAGGGGTGTGAGAGACTTAAAGTGCCCCTGCGCTTAAGCATGACGTATGGACACAGGATATCACAACATGCACTGCGCTGTCACTTCACCATCCCTCATCTAAATCCTCCCTCTCGCCCTCAATGATAATGCCCAGCTGGGGTTTAGCTTTACATTATGAACACACTGGAACCCCAGAGTCACTACTATTCATGCTCTCTTGTGTTGGCCGCTTCAGCCAAGAGGTAAGGAAATAATAGGTGATGGAAGAAGAGATTTTTCTCTCCCCCAGAGAGACTACCATGGCCGTGAGATAAAGAGGCTAGGCTTTTAACCCTCTCTAGGAGCCGAAAAGAAAGGCTTGATTCTTTGGCATCTGTTTCTACAACGATACAAAGATATATTAGATCATTTGTGTGAAAGCATTCAATTCAGGCCGATACTGCTTTCATGAAACTCTTCCCCATCCCAAGACTAAGGTCTGCAGAATCACTTTGTATTTATTTAAAAATAGTCCAGTTATCAAGCACGAAGAAATGAAACTGTACTTCTTTTTTTTTTTTTTTTTGCAAGACACATTTGTTTCTTCCTGGTATACCTCAAAAAGTCCCACTTACCCAGTTTCTTGGCAAGCTTGGCTTCTTTCTTGGCATCCACCATCACAAAGCCTATATCTTTATGTTCCAGGACCTGGGCCACAAGCTGAAAGGAAAGACAAGCTGGAGGGTGAGCAGGCCTAGGGCAGAAAAGTCGGTAGAAAATGTCACAGGATAGTATTATGATGTAATGACAAGAGGATTTTCCTCCATATGTCCTGTTAATCTGACCAATTCAAGTGGCAACAAAGGGATTCCATGCCATCCTCCCAAGAGAAGGATGGTTTAGCAGAATGCTGGGAACCAAAGAGAGAAAATGTAAGGACCAGTACTAAGATAAAGGATTTGGAAGAATATATCCTCTGTCACATACCCTCCTCTGCCCTCAGGGTGGGTGAACTTTGAATTGGGGAAGAGAAGAATCAAAAAGAAAGCAAAGAGTACTTGGATGACTGTGGATACCTGACAAGGGGCCCACAGCCCTTCCCTAGCCACCAACTGACCCTGGCGTCAGGTGGGGACACAAGATCGCAATGCTCCCTGTGTGGTCACCTGACCGCGCCCCATCTAAATCTTCTCTCTCATCCTTGAAAAAGCCAAAGAATGCCAGAAAAGCTGAGAAAACCGAAAACGAAGGAAACCTGTGTCTACTACCCAAGCACAGTTCTTGAGCTCCCCAGGCCCCTGGCCTTGTGGAGTAGGAATGTGCACTGGGTGTGTCTGGCAGATAGACCCAAGATGGCCTCTGAAGTGTTCCCACAGCCCACTGAGAGGAAGAACCAGTGGAACACTGGAACGGAACCGTCAGCCACAACAGGGAAGAGGGTGCAGCAGTGTCCCAGGTGGACAGATGGCTGGAAGCTACTCTGGACACCAGCACAGATGATGACTCCAAGTGTGGGACTGGCATTGTGTTAACCTCCCTGAAACTCAGATCTAAGGAAGCAGGGAGGCACTAATTGACTGAGGTCTAGGTCCTGTCATCTGGTGAATGAGAGAGATCATGAAATGATCTATATCATTTTTCTTTAAGCTTTTTAGAAAAGGTAATTGTAGATTACCGTGCAATTCTAAGATCTAAAACAGAGATCCCTTGTACATTTTACCCAGTTTCCCCCAAAGTAACATCTTGCAAAACCGTAACACAATATCACAAACTAGACACCGGCATTGATATGGTCGAGATACAGAATATTTCCATAACCACAAGTACCCCTCATGTTATCCCTTTATAGTCATATCGGCTTGCTCCCGCCTTCATCCCCTTCCTAAAAAGATTTCTATAACATTTTCACTTCAAGTATGTGCATAAGTTGAATCATGTAGTATGCAACCTTTTAGGATTAGCTTCTTTAACCATCATATTTCTCTGGAGATTCATTGAGATTTTTGTGCATATCAAAAGGTCATTTATTTTTTTAATTGCCTAGTAGTATTTCCATGGTATGGAGGTACTACGGTTTGGTCAATTATTTATCCATTGAAGGACATCTGAGTTGTTTAAAGTGTTTGGCTATCATGAACAAATCTACTACAGACATTAGTCTACAGGTTTTTTGTGAAGGTTGGTTTTAATTACTTGAGAAAACATGCTCAGGAGTGTGAAGATTGAGTATAGTAATTGCATGTTTAATGTTTAAGGAAACTGCTAAACTGTCTTCCTGAGTAGCTGTACCATGTTACATTCCCACCAGCAATGTAGTTATGAGTGGTCCAGTTCTTCCACATCCTTGCCAGCATTTGGAGTTGTCACTATTTTTAATTTTAGCCATTTTAATAGATGTGTAGTGATATTTCATTATGGTGTTAATTTGCATTTCCCTAATGCAAATTAATGAGTCTGAACATTTTTGCATGTACTTATTTGACATCTGTATCTTCTTTTCCATGAAATTCTTGCTCAGGTCTTTGCCTATTTACTAAAAGGGTTGCTTTTTGATTGTTGAGTTTTGAGAGCTTTTTAATATTAGTCCTTTGTCAGAGACGTGTTTTATGAATATTTCTCCCACTCTGCAACTTATCTTCTTATCCTCTTAATAGGGTCTTTCACAGAAGAAAAGTTTTTAATTTTGATGAAATCCAATTTATCAGCTTCTCCTTTTATGGATTGTGCCATTGGTGTTAAGTCTAAGAACTCTGTCTAGCCCTGGATCCTGAAATTATCTCTTAATTCTTTTTCTAAATATTTTTTTGTGAAAGATTTATTTATTTTAGAGAAAGAGAGAGAGTGAGCAAGCAGGGGGAAGGGCAGAGGGAGAGAGAGAATCCAGAAGCAGACTCCCCACTGAGGGGGAGCCCGATGCAGGGCTGAATCCCAGGACCCTGAGATCATGACCTGAGCTGAAATCAAGAATCGGATGCTTAATCAACTGAGCCACCCAGATGCCCCTCTTTTTCTAAAATTTTTATAGTTTTAATTTCACTTTTAAGTTCATGACTCATTTTGAGCTATATTTTGGTAAGGTATGAGATTTATTTTGAAGTTCTTTTTTTTTTTTTTCCTGTCCAGCACCATTGTTAAAAAGTCCATCTTTCCTCCATTGAATTGCTTTTGCACCTTTGTCAAAGATCAGTTGACATAATTATATGGATCTATTTCTGCTTTCTCTCTTCTTCTGCCAATATCACATGGTCTTGATTACAGTCGCTATGTAACAGACCTTGAAGGTGAGTAGACTGCCTCTTCTCACACAATTCTTTTTTTTTTTTTTAATGTAATTGCTACACCCAACATGGTTCTCAAACTTACAATCCCGAGATCAAGAGTTGCGTGCTTCCCTCACTGAGCCAGCCAGGCACCCCCCACACGATTCTTCTTTTTCAAAATCACTTTAGCTAGTTTAGTTCCTTTGCATTTCCATATAAACTTTAGAATAATCTTGCCTATAATTACAAAAAGTATTTCTAGGATTTTCACAGGAATTGCACTGAATCTTTATTTTTATTTAAAAAAAAATTTTTTTTTTGTTTATTCGACAGAGATAGAGACAGCCAGCGAGAGAGGGAACACAAGCAGGGGGAGTGGGAGAGGAAGAAGCAGGCTCATAGCGGAAGAGCCTGATGTGGGGCTCGATCCCATAATGCCGGGATCACGCCCTGAGCCGAAGGCAGACGCCTAACCGCTGTGCCACCCAGGCGCCCCTGCACTGAATCTTTAAATCTGTATATTAACTTGGGGAGAATTGACATATTTACTATGTTGTCTTTCAACTCATGAACGTGGTATGCCTCTCCATTTAGTTAGATCTTCTTTGACTTCTCTCATCAGCATTATGTAGTTTTTAGCATACAAGTCTTGTGCATGTTTTGTTGGGTTTATACCTATTTAAATGTTTTGAGTGATTTTAATAGTATTGTATTTTAAATATTGGTGTCCATGTGTTTATTGTCAGTAAATAGGTATATAATTGGTTTGTGTATGTTTATCTTGCATCTTGCAATCCTGCTAAGCTATAATTAATCCTTAGAGTTTTGTGTTTTGTTTTTTCAGATTCCTTTGGATTTTCTATGTAGACAATTCTATCATTTACAAATATGGGCAATTTTCCCCCTGATCTGTATGTGTTTTGTGTGTGTATGTGTTTCCTTATTGCACTGACAAGAACTTCCAGCATTATATTGAATAAAAGTGGTAAAAGCGGACATCTATGTCTTATTCTCAATCTTAGGAATTTGTCTACTTTTCCTTTCAGTTCTATCAGCTTTGTTGCACGTATTTGTGCTTCTGTTCTTTGGTGCACATACCTTTAAGATGTCTTGTTTTCTTGGTGGAATGACCCTGGATCTATCTGGCTCTACAGTCTGTGCTATAAATCCCTTTGCTTCCTCTTCTGTGGTTGCTTCTCCCATTTTCTCTTCATTCCTATGTCTCCCTTCACTGTTTCGGCATCTGTGGATTCTCCCTTGGATTTTCTCTCTTGTTATAACTTCTTTGAGGGCTCTCTTTGCCTCTTCATTCTTCCCTCCTTAACTTTCTCACATGCTCCCCATTTTCTTTCTTTCCCTCTGCTCCTAACCACGTCTGTTCCTTTAAAGCTAAGGATATTGGTCACAGCATAGAAGCTACTCTGTGGAGTGCCCCGGGTGACTGCAGGTGGAGGGGCAGGCAACAAATGGCACCACCTGCCCCTCGGGCAGCTTTCGCTCCTTTCTTGGATTTTGGCGAGACTAGGGAAGGCTTAGGATGAAAGACATCATCATTAGTGTTTATGTGATGACTCATCTGAGCTTTTCTGCAATGCTTAAACAGGCCAATCTTTCTGCAAAGTCACTTGGCTTTTGTCTGCATTCAATTCATTAGACAAGGTCATTTTTGAAATGTAGAAATATAAGCCACTGTGCCCTACTTAGTGCTCTCAAAATGTTGATTTAAATGTCCCCTTGTCTATCATTGAAAATTAATGATGGTGAGACCTAATGGCTTTGTGATATTAGTAAGTTTCCCCACTCCTGGAGCGTGAGCCTCCAGCAGTGGGTCCGAAACATGCATTTAAATCACTGGCTAAAATGCGGCTTCCTGGGCCTCAGCCCCAGAAAGTAGAGAACAGAGCTGGCTGGGGTGGGGCTTAGAGATGTACGTTTTTATAAGCCGCACTACCACACCCCATGATTCTGACACAGCAGATCTCAGGCCGCATACCACACTCTGGAAGGCACTGCTGTAAATGATTGCCAGTTCATCCAAAAGTGATACGGTATCATGTTTTTCAACTGTGACCCTCAGGCCCATGCTCGGCTCTGTTGACCCCTCTACCTTAGGCATAGGAGAGAAATATTAATAATAGTAAGAATATAAGCTATGAACTCTGAGAATTAAACAGAATTTTACCCTGACCTCTCCTAGGCACACATCAGCATGTTTTGTTGGGCTTTAAGTGGATGCAAAGGCGTGCCTCCCCTCGGCATGGAAAGCGGGGCCTCTAGTTACCTTATCCATATTTATATGTGACTTTTGTACCCATATGAATGAGAGGTGCTGTCTCTGACAAGCTCAGTCCTATTTCTTGGTTTTCCTGTTTAACTAAGCATAGCCAGTCACTGTCCTAAAAACAGATGGGTGCACAGAGTTGGCAGTCAGAGACGGGACAGAAACCCATGCTAGCTGAGACCTGCCCACCTCCTCCTTGGTACCCAGAGGCACAATCCCTGCAGTGCCCTGTCACTCTCGCCTCCCACCCTGATTAGGCCCAAAGCCTGCGCACTTGAGCTCTGTCATCACTCCCATCAGCCTTAGCAAGCACCCTTCATGAGCTGAGCCAAGGTGGCCAGTGCTGGCAGCAACCCAAGAGAGAGCAGTGAGACTGGGTTGGGGGAGAACGTCTGTGGTGAAAGCCCGGGCCCTTCTGGGCTGAGTCCTGACATGCCCCAGGTCCCCCGGAACAAGAATCTGGGCCAAGCTGATGGGGCCAGCCGGACATTGTCTGCCTCTCAAACTTGGCTCCATCTTGTCTCCGCCTTCGCTCTGACCCTAAATCTCCAGCTCATATATTCCTTTCTCCACTCTTCCGCAGCCCAGTCTCACTGTGTGCCCTCAGTTGCTGCCAGCCTTGGCACCTCTGGCTGTAAAGCCGGCTCCAGGCTCATCTTTCACCCTAGCCTCCTTTCTGTGAATTCCAATAGCTTGTGGCAGGGACATGGCACTCTGACACTGATTTTGCAGTTATTAGAGTCATGTATAAGCCTCCCTGTGTTGTCAATCTTTCCTCCGTAAGGAGAAGGACCCCATTTTGTGTCCCTGGTCTCTTGTATAGTTCCTTAGAGACCCTCAGCATACTTTGGATGAATGGATGGACTGGCCCAAGCACTTCCTAAGTTCAAGGGACTTTTGAGACAAAGTGGGAAGAGGCAATTGTCACTAATTACACTAATAGTTACCAATATGAGGAAGAGAAAAAAATAGTCAATATCTCTCCTGAATTCTCAGAAAACTGAAATACTCTTTTCCGATCTGACTGCAATTTTCTCCTGTTGACTTGTAATCTTTTCCCCACTGGTTTTGTTTGTTTGTTTGGTTGGTTACTTCTCAGATGGTCTTGTCTATTGTCCGTCCTAGAGAATGGGGTTGTCACTTATTGGTTGTACACACAGCCCTGGTCACTGGTGCAATTCTCATTCTTTCCAGAAACATTAGGATTTGCTTTGACCCCCAGATGATTCTTTTGAGTACAAACTAACTTCACCAAAAAAAAAAAAAAAAAGCTTATACTAAGTAATATGTACAAGTCAGTTTAAATAAGTAGATATTCATAGTATACCCTTTCTCTCTCTTTTTATGTTGCATCTTATACGTATTTATTGCACCATTGTTATCTCTGGAATGATGGATCAAAGTAGATCTCATCTTTAAATAGTTTAGCCCAATGGTTAAGAATACAACGCTTAGTATCAGAGACCTGGATACTTGACTGGATCACAAGTGCTGGAACTCTGTTATGTAATATGGACAATAATAATATCTATTTCATGAGGCTATTTTGAAGAATAAATGAGATAATGCATGTAAAGTTGCTGACACAGTGTTTGGCATGCAGTAAGTGCTTAACAAATGTTATAATTTTTTCTTAATATTATGACAGCTGGATAAGGTTCTAGACCTTTGGCCAATTCAAAAGGACCAAAGCCTAATGTGTTGGAATGGAAAGAAAGCAAAAACAATTCATCAAGGACGTGCTATGATTGAGGTTCATGCTCAACAAAAGCGTGTAAGACATGTTAGAGTGTCAAGGACACTGTGATTTCATTAAGGAGGAAGCTAATGAAAAATTAACTGGTAGGTATGAAAGGACAAAAGTTAGAAAACAAGGGTTATGGAGAATTAGATGGAGAGAGAGCTCGTGGGTTGGGAGGTCAAATCATGCAGAACTTAGTGGGCTGTGATTAGCAGCATGGATTTAACTTCCATGCACTCAAAATGAAATCTAAAATCCCTAACACGGCCGACAGGGCCCTGTACCATTTGGCCACCCTGCCTGCCTCTCCAACCTCATTTGGGGTCACTCTGCCTCTCAACTTAATACACTCTTCTTCAGCTCCTCCAACTATCAAGCTCTTTCCTGCCTCAGGAGGTCTCTGCATGGGATGTCCCTGTTTGGCTGTGTCCCCAAGCCCTAGGCTGGGCACCAACCGCAGTTGCCTGCAGGGAATGCCTGGTTCTATTCACAGAAAGGCACTGGCCATGCTCTGCTTCCATGTACACCCTTCCCTCTTTCTAGAGGATCCTTTTCTCCATTTGTCACCAACTCCACTATCCTTGAAGTCTACACATAAACATCAGTTCCTAAAAGGTATTCCCTGACCTCCAGTCTAAATCAGGTGCCTTCTGTACTCTTGTCCAAGGCACCCTGTGCTTTTCCTTTACACATCTTTCTCAGTTCACAAGCACAGCTTGACTTATACAATCATTTAGCTATACACACTCATTTGATAGCTGTAAGTTCCATGTCCGTGTCTGTTTTTCTCCCCATGCTCTCCCTAGTACAGTACCTGACCAGAATGGATCTCAAAAGATACTCGTTCCTTGCCCTTAGATCATACTAGTATGATCTCATTTGAATTGTGGAATCTAAAAACAAAATAAAACAAAAAACCAAAAACCAAAACTGAACTCATAGATACAGAGAACAGATGAGTGGTTGCCAGAGGTGGTGGGTGGTGGGTGAAATGAATGAAGGGGGTCAAAAGTTACAAACTTCCAGCTATAAGAAAAATAAGTCCTGGGCATGTAATATACAGCATAATAGGTATAGTTAATAATACTGTATTGTATATTTGAAAGTTGCTAAGAGGATAGATCTTAAAGGTTCTCATCACCAAAAAAAAATTAGTAACTATGTATGGTGATGGATGTGTTAGATAAACTCACCTTGGTGGACATTTCATGATATACTTATATATCAAATCATCATGTAGTACACCCAAAACTAACACAATGTTGTATGTCGGTTATATCACAATAAATATAGTTTCATTGAAGGGTGCCTGGATGACTCAGTCAGTTAAGCCTCTGACTCTTGATTTTGGCTCAAGTCATGATCTCAGGGTTGTGAGATGGAGCCCCGAGTTGGGCTCCATGCTGGGCACGGAGCCTGCTTAAAATTCTCTCTCTTCCTCTGCTCCTCCCCTGCCTTTCTCCCTCCCTCTCCAAAAAAAATAAATAAATAAATTTGTCTCATTGAATATTTTCATAAAATAAAAATAACAAGAAGATTTTAAAGTCATCTGGTTGCATTAACTGATAGAAATATTATATTACTAAATCCCCCTGTAAAATGAAGTGATGAACACTGCCATATTTTTGTCCTGTTGTTTAAATCCCAAATTCATAGGACGAACAACCAACTTCCGATTTGCAAGAAAATCTACTTTTATAGATCCCAAACCTGGCCTGAAAAGTAGAATTGTTACTCTCTTTTGTCTTTGTACATTGAATATATTACTATTCTCATCTATGTTGCACGTGAAGTGTCTATAAATTGTAATGTTAAGGGACTATGTGCCTCTGGTAGGTACCATCTTTAAAGCCTGGTGTGAAAATTTTTAAATTAAGCAATTCCACATGGAAATTGAGATTTCTGCTTTTCCTTGAAAAATCAAAACAGCTGGAACCACATCGCTACCTTGCAGTAACTAAAAACACAATTAGTTTCTCAAGGAAATGAATGAATGCAAGAGGAGACTCCTTGGGAGAGGAGAGGCCCCCTAGACCTTGACCGAGGAGCCGCGCATGCATAGGCAGAGGCCAGCAGCGAGGACGTCTTGGGAAGAGGAGATGGCAGAGGTGGAGGTTTGGAGACGCAGATGTGCAGGGTGGGTACAGAACAGGCTGGCTTACTTAAGCAGAGAGCTTATCTGAGGGTGCTGAATGGAGTGGTGTAGTGAAGGCACGTGAGAAAAAGAAGGTAAAGGGTTTGAATAGGAGGATGAGCGGTTCTCAACAGAGAGTATTTGGGTAGGAGAACAATATGGCAAATTGGAGTTTGAGGAGGGTCCATCTGAGGGCATAGACCAGAAAGACGGAAAGGAAAGGTGACCAGATGAGAGGCTGATGCCATTGTCTGAATGGGAGAGGGCTGGTCTCAGACTGAGGCAGTGGCAGGGGACAGATGTAATGTGGGAGGTGATGTTACAAGTGAAGAATCAGTCAGACTGGCAACTCTTTCATGGCTTTAGAAAGAGAAAGGAGAGAGACCTCCCAAAAAGAGGGGGCAAGATGATTCCAGGGTCCCCAGCCAGGGAACAGGCTGGAGGACGAAACAGTGACATCAGGAGGGCATGCCAAAACTGGAGGTGAAGTTCTCAGCGTGGATTTAGATGCAATGCGTTCATGGCAATTGAAGTCCAACCAAGAGCTGGAAGTGCCAACCTGGCGCTCAGGGGGGGAGGTCCCAAATGGAGCGGTGGAGGTGAAAGGTAGAGGCGTAAGGGCAAGTGCCATCTTCAGGGAGGCCAGTGTGTGAGAAAACCACAGGGTGGAAGACTGGCCATCTCATAGGAGGAAAGAGCAGGAAGAGAAGCGTGCCTGGAGGCAGGGAGGAGTTGGGGGGAGAAATCGGAGGAGGACAGGGAACATAGTGTGGTGACTCCAAAGTCATGGCAGGAGAGAAGGAGCAGGTGGTCGGATCAAATATTGCAGAGAGTCTCAGACAGTGGGACCACCATGAGGTCTCTCCTTTCAGGACTGGTAAGTAACTGGTGACCTTTTAGAGAAGAACTGGGCCAGAAGCCAAAGCACTGGGAGTTAAGCAGTTGAGTGGGTGGCAAGGACATGTTAGAGCAGGTGTGGATCACTGGTTCAAGAAGTTTGCCCATGAAAGGTGGGAGAGAGTCATGTAGCAGCACCAGGGGGCACGTTCCGAGGGCCTCGTGACCGCTCCCTGGACCTTGGGACAGCAGATGCAGACCATCAGGGGCCCCGTGTTTGTCCCTCCAAGTGCAGTCCCTTCGTGGCACTCCTCAACTCTGGGGACAGACTGAAGAAAAGCTACATTAGTACCACATCTCGTGGCAGAGGGAAGGTGGGGAAGGCATGGAACGGTTCTGCTAAAGGGAACTGAGTGTTGGGAGGGGGGGCGGTACCCTCTGCAGGGTCAAGAATCTGCACAAAATCGAGGACTGCCTGGAAAAAAATGTCACAGATCTTTGCTCAAAGTGAATGTCCCTCAGGCCGGTCATTAAAAATACCCTGGCTGCAATCCTGCTCTTTCCATGTAAGCCAAGAAGTGCACTGTTTTCACCCACCGTCCCTGATACCATCTGGCAACATGTCAAGCAATTCAACAACTGCGTGTCCTCCCTTGAAACTGGAGAGCTGACGTTTATCCCCGGTAATCTCCTGTCACTTTCTGCCACCCTCAGATGAGGCCCGGGCTATGTTTAGCTGGGCGTTGGCACGTGATGGCTCCATGCAGGAGGCAGGCGAGGGAGTGGAACAGCTATTTTATGAGATGGAAGTAAATATTGGGGCTTCTTGAGGCTGGAATGGGTGGCCTCTGCGAGAGCTTTGGGTTAGAGGGAGGCTATTGATTGTTTCTACCGGTGCTCTTAGGCTCTGTCTTTGGTCAATGCCAAGGAACAGCCCCAAGTACCAAAGCTCTGTGTTCTTGCCACCATGCTGAGAAGAGTATAATAATAAAAAATAGCACCCTTTGGGTGTTTACTATACGCTAGATACCGCTCCAGAGCCTTATATGGATATCTTACTGGATCTTCCCAAAACCCACAGAAAGCAGACATTTGTAGATGAGGAAATGGAGGCATAGAGAGGTCAACGAACTTGCCTAAGGCCACACAGCACTTAAGTAGCATAGCTGGGTTCCAACCTGACACTGAGGCTCCAGAGCCCAGGCTCTCATCCATTACATTCCACTCTACACCTGGGCCTCAAAGAGACCCAGGCCCAAATCCTGGCTCTGCTATTGTGAGACTCCGAGCAGGTCCCAACTTCTCTGATCGCAATTTTCTAATCTAAAAATGAGATCTAGGGTGCCTGGGTGGCTCAGTTAGTTAAGCACCTGCCTCCGGCTCAGGTCATGATCCCAGGGTCCTGGGATCGAGCCCCACATGGGGCTCCCTGCTCAGCGGGGAGTCTGCTTCTCTCTCTCCCTCTGCTTGTGCTGTCTCTCTCTGTCAGATAGATAGATAGATAGATAGATAGATAGATAGATAGATAGATAGATAGATAATCTTTAAAAGTGAGATCTAATTCTCATAGAAGTAGCATGGAAGCAAGTGCTTAGGTAATGTTTGTTCCCTCTCAATTCACTTGGGGCAGCCCCGTGACACTAAGGTGGCAGTTTCAGCATTGCCTGGAGGGAAGCTTTGTATAAACACAGATTCCTGGGCCCAGCTCAGAGTTTTTGATTGAGCAGGTCTGGGATGGGACCCAAGCCCCATCTCTATGACAAGAAATACATCCCTGGTGATGCTGGTGCTGACTCAGGCCCACACACTGAGAACCGCTGCTTTACAACCGTCTCCAACATACAATCACAGTCTTTTATCATGTTAGCATCTGATGATGTCCAAACCGGCTGAATGAGAGAGGCCAGGTTTTTTCCTTCTCATATTAAAAGCATTATTGCAATGGAATTTTTTTAAAAAAATGGTTTTGGCTGACACGGGACCAGGCCGTGCCCTTTACCATTTTTCTCAGCAGAGTTCTGCGCCCCAGAGGCAGTGACAATGTCATCTGGCAGCCCCAAAACTGACCTCTTCTGGCAGCTCTCTCTTCAACCCATCTCAAGAGCCCCACAAAGTAGTCACCACACTCCTGGAGCCAGGGAGAGATTAGCCCTTTTCTAACTAAACCTTCTATAGGTTGGTGCATCTCATAAAGAAAGAAAGAAAGAAAAGAAAGAAAGAAAGAAAGAAAGAAAGAAAGAGAAAAGGAAAAGGAAAAGAAAAAGAAAAAGAAAAAGAAAAAGAAAAAGAAAAAGAAAAAGAGGAGAAGGGGCACCTGGGTGGCTCAGTTGACGTTGTGTCTGCCTTCAGCTCAGGTCATGATCTCAGCGTCCTGGGATCAAACCCCTCGTCATGCTCCCTGATTGGTGGGAAATCTTCTTTTTCCTCTCCTTCTTCCCCTCACCACCCCCCCTGCCCTGCTCATGCTCTTTCTCTCTCTCTCTGTCAAATAAATAAATAAAATCTAAAGAAAAGAAAAGAAAAGAAAAGAAAAGAAAAGAAAAGAAAAGAAAAGAAAAAAGAAAAGAAAAAAAAAGGCAGAGGGGAGCTTCAGCTGACGGAGAGGGTGTAAAACAATGACGAGACCAGGAGCTCTTTGATTTGTTGCCCCACGGTGTGCTGTGAAAAGCAGAAGAGAAGCCTGTCACTGCTTGGCTGAACTTTATGAAATGTGTGACCTGTACTTACTTTGGTAGCATCCGCTAATGACAACGAACCACGGATAGCCAGTGCGTGGGGCGAGCTGGGGCTTGAGGCATGCTTTCACACACACAGGAACCTCAACAACAGCCCTTTGCCACACACGACACATGGGCCACTCACTTTACACATCACCTCTTTTCTCTTCGTAAGACTGTGCTGAAGGTACTGTTACAAAGGAAGCCCGGAGGAGCCGAGTGACCGGCCTGTGGTCCCACGCTACCGCAAGGACCCCAACCAGGTGGGTCTAACTCCAAAGCGTGTGCTTCTTTGCCAGGCGGTATTGAGGGCTGCTGTTCATGCATTGTGCTCGCTTTTTCTGTTGAGTCTGGGGGACGCCCTCGTTTCCTTCATGAACAAATTGGGGGTGTGTGGTCAGATTCGTTTGGTGTCCTGTGCCAAGCTGGCTGTGCGTGTCGGTGTGAAGTAAAGGCAGGTGAGCGTGTGAGGGAGTACCCGTTGGCTCGCCTGGCCTGCCTCCCTGCCCAGCACACAGCAGATGGTGAGGAGAGGCCTGCCTGGCGCGGGGTGGCAGGCAGCAGGCGGGCACTCCTGGAACAGGCTCTGTGGGCACTCAGAAGCAGCTTTGGCCTGCCCGGCCCAGCACACTGCAAGATGGTGCGCTGGCCATCTTCCTGCATGGCTGTCCAAACAGAAACAGCTTATCTGGATCAAATCACATCCAGTTGCTAGAAGAGGGAGCCTCCCAGGCTCTGTGGTACAGACTCAGTACTTTGGAGGGCTGGCTTTCTTGCTGGAAGAAGTCATTTTAGATGCTAACGCTGAGCTGTTAATGAGATTAAAATCCTCCAGACCAACCTGGGAAGCTCAAACTACAAGAGATTGGGGTTGCTGTTTTTAAAGAAAAACTGTGTGATTCTGAAACATATTTCTGACTTTTTACCTTATAATAGTTTTATAGTGGTGACTTTCATGGTATCTCAGGTCTTCACTTAAAAATGTATAACATTGGGAGAAGGTCTACCTAAGGGATATGATGGCCAGACACTTTATCTGGAATTGAATACTAGAGTAGAGAAGAAAGTTCCAATTGTCTACAAACTTCTGAATCAACAGTGTGTTTGCCATCTTATAAAATCTCTATTAATTTTCTAGGTGGAAGGAGAATTAATCTCCTTCCATCAACTCAAGCCATAATCTTCTAATAGCACTTCTGTCTTTCTACCATCTGCCCCTGGGAAGTGCACAGTAAACTCTCATCAAATATTTGGGCGGCACTGGGGCTCTAAGGAGATCTGCAATTTCAGAGTGGGCATGGGTATACATCGTCTGAGAGAGGACTGGCTCTAGGGGAGCATTCGTTCCCAACGCCAAACTGGAATAAGACTGACCTCATCAGATTTTACAGAGGGCAGCAGGTGCAAGCTTGGAGGATGCCATTTTTGGGCAGTGAACAGTTGGAAGAAATACCTGAATCCTGTGTGTGTTGCTATTCTCTGCCCACGGTTCCCACATCATCCCATCTGCAGATTCACTTGACTCCAGCAACTTCATTTTGCCTTCCTCTCTTGGGGTTTAGAAATGCAATCGTAGGGACATTTGCCAGTGCTAAATAGCTCTGAAGGCAGGGTCAGCCTTACAGAGCCCAGAGGTTTCTGACCATGCTGGATATATACTTGGGACTGAGTGTCCTGTGATTTAAAAAAACAAGTCAGTTTTACCCATTTTTCAGTGGGATTAAGCAAGGATGACAAAAACGTCCCTGAATCTGACAGAGTCAACCTAATTTTATACTTTTCCACTCAGTGCTTTTATTGAATTAATTTAACTTTAAAAAGAGATCAATGAGAAATATATTTTTAATATAGGTAATAGATTTATAATTACTTGCCTTTCCTTCTCTCTCTTTTCATCCATCCATCCATCCATCCACCCATTCAGTGTTTGCTGGATTTTTATTAAATCCCCAGTAGGTGTGAAGCATTAGCCCATTTGCTCACACTGGTCATCTCGGTTCAACATAGTCCAACTGTACAATTAAATGTTGCTCAAGTGTTGGTGAAAATCCGAATACAAACTAAAGACGCTTGTCCCTTTGTAAGTTGGCACTGCTTACAAACAAGAAGCAATCACTTTCAGCTGTTCCTTGGTCATGGAAGGAACATGTCACTTGGAACCAAAGAGATATGAGTTCAAATCCTGATTCCTGCTCTGCCGTTTTATAGGTTTGTGACTTTGGGCAATTTCTACTGAACTTTTGGGATCATTTCTTTGCATGCATTGTGAAAAAACGCTATAAGAATTAAGTAAAATAACATATATAAAGCACCCATATTGGGTATGATTTATGGTAAATTGATAATAAGTGCTATCTCCCTTCTCCTCCTTCTCTTCTGTTCGTTTAATATTCACTCAACAAACACTGCTGAGTGCCCAACATGAGTCAGACACTGATGTAGGTGCTGGCATACAGCAATGAAGAGAACATTTTGCCTTTGCCTTTGTGGATTTTACATTCTGTAAGGGTGTCAGACAATAGGCAACACGTCAGTTGAGTGCTATGGAGAAAGACTAAGTAGGGAAGAGAGGTTAAAAGGAGTGCTTGGACAGAGAAAGACAATTATCATATGGTTTCTCTCATCTATGGAACATAAGAACTAGGAAGATTGGTAGGAGAAGAAAGGGATAAAGAAAGGGGGGGTAAACAGAAGGGGGAATGAAGCATAAGAGACTATGGACTCTGAAAAACAAACTGAGGGCTTCGGAGGGGAGGGGGGTGGGGGGATGGGATAGGCTGGTGATGGATAGTAAGGAGGGCACGTATTGCATGGTGCACTGGGTGTTATACGCAACTAATGAATCATCGAACTTTACATCAAAAACCAGGGATGTACTGTATGGTGAATAACAATATAATAAAAATATTATTTAAAAAAAGGAGTGCTTGGAGAGTGAGCTATGTAGGCAGTCAGGGGAATAATTTCTTTCATAAGATGCCATTTAAGCAAAGAACTGAAGGAAGTGAGTTCTTAGCATTAATAAAAGAACATCTCTTTAGCTATAGAGAGCCATGTCATCTGCATTTTGGGTTTTTTTTAAGGATTTTAAAAAAGATTTGTTTATTTATTTGAGAGAGAGAGAGCGAGAGCACATGAGCTGGGGGAAGGGGCAGAGGGAGCTGGAGGAGAGGAAGAGAGAGAATCTTCAAGCAGACTCCCCACTGAGCTCGGAGCCTGACCCAGGGCTTGATCCCAGAACCCTGAGATCATGACCTGAGCAGAAATCAAGAGTCAGCTGCTAAACTGACTGAGCCACCCAGGTGCCGCTCATCTGCATCTTGTAAGGAAGCAGGTGTGAGTGTGTGATGGATAAATAAAGAAGGAATGGTTCTCTTTGGGTGATCACAGGGCTGTTTTACGTTGTAGAACAGTTACTAGTTTGCTCTAAGCAGCTCTCCCATAGTTTCCTGTCAAACACGTTATCACCTTAGTATCCCGTATGCTCCAGGGTTCTCAGATTTGTCATTTCTTTGTGGAAAAGGGCAATGTGACACAGCAACCAGATAGATGTTTTTTTCCTTTCTGAAGGTAAATCCTGTATCCTGACCAAAGATTACACTCTGATTTGGCCTTAGAAAACCCCATAATTCAACTAGAAACTTCTCAAGTAGGGTAAAGCTTCCCATGGGCCCAAGCATGCCCTTTTAAAGAGGTCCAAAACGTTAGTCACTGACTGTGAGAGGGGACAGTGGGAGAATACTGAGAGGCTTGTTTGAGTCCTAGAGCAGACCTGAACCCCGACAGCCCCAGAACCAATTCATACCAGTGGTTCAAACCAAAGGTATGCTAACAGATCCAACACCATTTGAGAGAGTCAACAGACCAAAGATCAAGTAGTTACAACACGATTCTGGTCATCTGGAAAATTTTTCTAGCCCAAGAGACCACTTCTGTGCTTTGCAGCCTATGACTCACTTGGAGAATCCCATTTAAATGTAACAAGCCCCCAGTGACGCCTTTGCCGCTGCTCTGGGGTCTGCATTTTGAGCATCAAGTCTCAAGTGTCTACAAGCTTGACTGCCCATGAGACTCACCCACGGAGCTTTTAAAAACTGTAGCACCTGGATTCATCCCTTACCCCATCACCAATTAAATCAGTAACTGGCGGGAGGAGACCTAGGCACCAGTATTTTTTTTTTAAAGATTTATTTGAGAGAGAGAGAGAGAGAGAAAGAGTGCACATGTGAGTGGCAGGGGGTGGGGGAGCAGAGGAAGTGGGAGAAAGAGAATCTCAAGCAGACCCCCCCACTGAGCACAGAGTCTGATGCAGAGCTCTATCTCATGACCCTGAGAGCGTGACCCTGAGATCATGACTTGAGCGGAAACCAAGAACTGGACGCTCAACCAACGGAGCCACATAGGTGCCCCCCAGTGCCAGTATTTTTTAAAAACTCTTTGGTAATTCCAGTATGCAGACAAGGTTGAGCACTAATGTAATGGGCCAAGAACATGGGCTGGATTTCAAGCCATAGGTGAAGAGAATTAGCATTTGATAACACTGGGTATACTTCAGGCACTCATTTAGGCATTCTACATAAATTAATCTCCTAAATAGTAATCGCATAACAAAATAATATCTGATTCTTATACAGCTTCTTATAATTTTATCAGAAATTTTTATTCATCTGCTTTCATTTAAGTCTTTTAACTCACTGAGAGAAAGTACACAATTAGTATGTAATACCTGAGCGAAATGAGGTCCTGATTTGCGACTTGCTCTGGATCAAAAAGCAAGTGTAAGAGAATTTCGGGCACTCCGAGCTCCCGTTGTCTGCTTTTCCTGAGCACGGCTCCCTCCTCTGAAGTTGGATACGAGGGCTCTGAAGTTCCATGCTCAGAAAGTGCACATGAGTCCTGTCAGTGACCTGGGCATACTGCAGGGTCTGAAGAGGTTGTGTCACTCACTCCCAGCCAAAGAGATTTCACTGATACGCAAATTGATTAGGAGACTCAGTTCTGAATAGAGAAGGGAGCTCAGTCTGTTAGGGAGCTTGGTAGACTGAGAGCAGCAGTATCGAGAGACTTCCTTAAAAAGCGACAGAACCCAGAGCCCTACGTTGACTAGGATTTTGATTCTTGATTCTGCCAAAGATGGTGGAACCAGCCTCCCCCACCCCCCACAGGGCCTAATGAGTAGTCTGTGCCAGAATCACCATCAAAAAGTATTGGAAAACAATCTGCTTACCAGCACTGGAAAACTGGTCATAACAACAAGCTGTCTTCCTCCTGGTAGACGGGCCATTTCCAATCATTTTATGTGATGAGGCTGCATTCAGCATCTAAGAGGGCCTAGGAGAAAGCCGCCTGGCGGGCTGTATGTGGATGGCAGCAGCTTGTATGTGGTGAATGGAAGTGGGATCTCCTTCAGCAGGAAGGGGGACACGGAGGAGCAGCCTCAGACCTCGCACTCTAGCTGAGGTCTGTTGAAAAATTCCAGGAGCACCGGGGCAACCTGGCATGCCACTCCCCAGGTGGCGTGGCTATTCCTGCAAGACCCCAGGCTGCCTGGCCGTGTAAGGGACCTAGTGTACCCTAAACAACCGAAGCGGTTGTCACCATGCACGATGAGGAAAGCACGGCATGTTCATCATCTGTCCTTGGACTCGTTCATTCATGCATTCATGCTAATGTGACTCAGAGTCTGCTAAGAGCAATGCATATTTGATGAATTGATCTTTCTGTTCAGAGATTCACATTACTTATCTTCATGTTCTAAACCATTCGTAACTTGCCTGAGAAGATCCCCCGTGGTTTCTCCTAATCCAAGACAATGTGTATTGCTTACAGGTTGGCCTATTTAGTCACTCCCACAAAACACATGTACACAATTAATAGTATCACCTTTGAACATGAGATGCGATATAGAATGCCCAGAGATCCTAAAACCGAGGTGCACGCATGTCTCCTTTCTCCTTTCCTTCTAGAGATGTTGAGGTAGCCATGACATTGTTTCTATAGGAGCACGAAGTTCCCCAGGAAAAAGTTTTGGTCCTTTTCCTTTCTTCTTGTTCAGGCTGGAATGCTGTTTTCCCGGAAGTGGGGTGGTGTACAGAAAGGAAGTGGGCCTTGGATTTGGGGATAATATCTGTGTGAAGGCAGGTGGGGACAGGAAGAAGTAAACAGTTCCCACACCTGGCTTGGATGTTTAGAATGCCGTTTCCAGGGAGCTCAGGAACTCCTAATATGGATGCCATATTGCTTATACACAGACCGCTCAGACTCCTTCTGCCATCCAGGTACCCTTCCGCCACATTGTCACACCCTTAGATCATTCATCCAGCTGTGTTTTTGACTCACAAGCAGATTTTGGTCCTTGCCCATATGAATTTGATTCCAATTGCTTTTTCTACCTCCTCTATTCCCAAGTTTGCTTTGAATCGGGTTGACCTCAGGAGGCTTCCAATCCAGAGGGAGAACTTCAACATATGTCTCCATGGAGAAAAAAGTTTAGGAGCTGGAAGGAAACCAGAAGCACCCCTCAAAGACAGTCTTCACCGTGACTGAGAATGTAGAAGGGGCCTAGTTCATAAATGGCATGGGCGAAGTGGCTGAGTGTATCAGGGACAGACTTGGCAAAGCCTTGGTGATCAGAGGGAGAGCTGCACAGGGGGGGCGGGCATCAAGAATCTGTGAGCACGGGCAAGTGCCTTCTGCTCTCTGGGGCTTAGCTGGCTGTGAATAAGCCACACGGCACTGTGTTACCAGTCCTGAGCTCTCTGACAGTGCCCTGGTGTCCTCAGTCTGTAAAGTGACAGGGTTAGGCTGGGTGGTGTCTAAAATCATGACTGGAAAGGGGGGTGTGGGCTGCAAGTTGCCAATATTTGTCGAGTACCTTCCGTGTGCCTGAAGCCACACTCTTGCCATGCTAACTCATCATCACACCACCACTGTCTTCACGTTACCAACAAGGAGCCTGAACGAACACAGACAGACTTCTTGGGAACTGGACCCAAGTCTATTTGATTCGGAAGCCCATGTTTTAGAGCACACCACCTCTCAAGCATTCCAACCCAAGAGAGATCGGTGACATTGGAGGACTTTCTCTGGCAACGTTTGTGGGATACATGGTAGCAGCAGTGGCTTGCATTGCAGTTTCAAGGGTGGAAGTAGAAGCAAGAAACAAAACAGCAAGAAGGAACTGGAATCATTGGGCAGACCCTGCTCGTGGGTCTGAGTTCTGTGATGCTATAGAATTTGGCCACTGCAGTGTAACTCCATGTACTGTCTTGGGTGAAGCCGAAGGAAACAGTATATAAAATTGCAACTCCCTTTGTAATGGCATTGACATCTCAATAGAAAACTGGGGGAAAGGCACAGAAAAATAATTCATGGGAGACAAAATGTAAATGGCAGATAATTTTATGGAAAAATTCCATCTAGCTAAAAAAAAATCAAAGAATTTCCATTAAAACTAGACAATGAAAATCTAAACAGACAAAGATTTCTAAAACTCTGAAAATTGTGTCAACATCCTAAAATAGGCCAATTATCTTAAAAATATGCTTGGTCATACAATGGAATGTTAGGCCGGCATTAACATTATGTTTGTCAAGAATATAAAACTCTGTAATGACACAAGAATACTCACAATACACTGAAATGAAAAAAGCAGGAAACAAAACTATATAGATGGTACAAACCCACTGAAAAAATGTAATGTTTACATATAGACAGAAAATATGGGAGAGAAATCTCTCAGAACGTGAACTGAACTGTGTTTCTTTCAGGGTGGTTATTTCTATTGCCTTCCTTTTTCTTTTCCATGTATTCTGACATTTCCATGTGCTATTTTGTGGATGAAATGGCCAACTGGGTATCGGGATTACCAGCTGTATGAGTCCCATCACTACAGAGTCACAGCTCTGAAGTAAAGGGTTCAGAACATTCTAGATGGTTCTCAAAGACAACATTTCATCTGACATGTCATTCATTCAGCAAGCCTCTACACAACACCTCTAATGAACTACGTACCCCGCACCACCCCTGATGCCTTCCAGAGCTAGACTCAGCCAAACTGGACAGCAGTTTGAGCTTGGGTATCATTTTATTTGCCCTTTTTCTGCCTAAGCTTTTCGTGACCTTACATTCTTTCCCTACTTGCCTTCCCCTTATCAAACCTTGTTCTCACTCAGAACTCAAACTTGGTCAGATGCAGGTATAAGTGATTGGTAACATTTTAAAGGACTTGCCCAGAGGGCCTTAACCAAGTAGGGAAAGGGATGAGGCCCTCAAGCCAAATTTTAGGACAAGTTGGTGGGGAAATACTTGAGCGCTGTCAAAATCCTTGCTCTTGCAGTTCCTTCCCCAGCTCTTGCTTATTGCCTGGTAAATTCTACTCACTGTCACAAACCAGCTCTTTGATGCCTTCCACATCTCTCCCGGAGAACGTGGCTCTTGCACCTTGTGCTCTCAGAGAACCTTGTAAGTCGCTCTACTATTCCAATGACCCCCTCGCACTGTGGCTTTTTCTATGGCCTTCTTCCATAATGGGCCATAAGCCACCCGAGTGTCTCATTCCCCTGTATCCACAGCATCTACCCCAAGACCTAACCGGCAAGTGACAGATGTATGTGTGACTGATAAGCATTTCAAGACCCCGAGTTGGGGAGTGAGCTCCTCAGCCTGCAGACAGGGCTGTTGCTGAGTCTTTTCATGGTCATCCCGAGAGTGGCAGGCAAAATCCCTTAGAGTGGCAGGAGCTACGGTCAGCTCTTTTGGGTTTTTAACAGAATGGGGCGGCCCTTACATAAGATATGAGCTCCTAATCCCTAAAAATCTCTCAGGTGTTTCAACTGGGGGGTGACAGCTCATCGTTATAGAATGAAATCAGTTTAATGGGCGGGAATCAATATTTTTTTAAGTGAAGAAGAACAAAACAGAACAGAAGAAAATAGAAGACAAAAAATTTTGTTCAAAATCCAAGTATTCCCCCAACAATAAGAAGTGTCCCGTGAAATCTGTTTCCTCTGTGTAGGTATGATGTGTGTGCACCAGGGCACAGTGAGTTACGATTAAGGTGTCGGAAGCCACCTTCCAGAACTAGCTGGAGGAAAGAAGCCGACGGTGCCTGCGCTGCCGGCCCGTGGCTGAGACCTCACTTCCTGTAGACATTCACTAGGAGTGGCCTCTTCTCTTAGCCCCCAACAGCCACAGCCCTGGAACTGGCAGAGTACTTCCCTTAACCCAGGTTTGGGGGCCAAGGAATTAAGAGGACAAAATAATTGTTTTGATGAGGAAAGAAATGTAGAGGCTTATATCCTTTTCTTTCTACCCATGGGATTCCTGGAACCATTTCTGTCTGAGACTGAGAAAGAGCTTGCCCGTGACAGGTACCCCAACAAGCCCCCCTCCCCTCCCCTGTCCTCACTAAGAAAGCCCAGGCTCCTTCCTAGTGAGACATCTACATGACTAGTGTCCTGGTTTGGACAGCAACACACCCTGCTGCCGATACAGCTGGCCGCCCCAGGCTCAGGCCCAGGGGCAAAGCCACTCTATTTAAGGCAGACTCGAAAGGATCTTGAACAGGGTATCTAGCCGCTAACTAAACATCATCTCTCTTGGTTACAGTGGTAGTGTGATGCCAGGGCTAAGGCTGCCTTCACCTGAACTAGTTGAGTGACCCAGGGCCACTTACCCTTTCTGTGCCTCAGTGTCCCCCTCTGTAAAATGGGGATAGGAACTGCGCCTATGCCATAGAAATGCTGCAAGGATTCAACAAGCTAACATATACAAAGTGCTTAGAACAGTCTCTGTACACAGTAAGCATCCAATAAATAGTATTGTTGTTTATTTCTTACATGTGTATAATGATTGTTTTTTCCATATTTATACGTAAGAAAAGGAGATTCAGAGAAGTTAAGTAACCTGCATTATATCACTTGCCCAGGAAAGGCAAAGCCAGAATATAAATCTAGATCTCCTGACTCCATGTTCTATGTCCTTCTCCCCCTAACGATGCCCACCTCAGCTTTAGCAGCCTGTGGGACAGGCTCTGCTGGGAACTCTTGGATCAAAGGTGTCTGAGGGATTGTGAGCCCAGGGGAAAGTCCCTTCTCAGGTCTACTTGGCCCTAGGTCTTTGGGAGAGATACATTTTTGGGGGAGCGTGTGCGTATGCATGTGCAAGTGTGTGTGTGTGTGTGTGTGTGTGCGTGCGTGCATGTATTTTAATATGCTGGGGAATCAACAATGAGAGGTCATTACTTGTATTGACATTCTCTTTGAGTTCTAGGCTACCAGACAGTGATGAGAATATAGGGTAGAATCCTTATGCCTTCAATGAACTTTTTCAGAAAAATGTCTTGCAATACCTGAGTCGGGCAGATTGAAACAGAGTTGATGATGTGAGTGAGGATTTCAGGGGCTAAGCAGCAGCTATATTATATGTCCTGATTTTTTCCAGCCTCTGATGTTCCCATATATAGTACAAAGATCTAAAAACTGTCTCTGCTTTCTCTTTGCTTGCAACCCACAGAGGGAACTAAATTTCCACTTTCAGTCCCCAGGATAAGCCTGAGGAAAAACATGATGGTAGTGGTGATATTTTTAAAATGCTTAGGTTTTTGTCAACCCAATCTCTCTGTAATAACCACGCTACCATACGTAAGATCTTTGAAAATAGGTGTTTGTATAATGATCAGGAGACAGTTAAGAATCTGAAGTACCTTTTTAATTATTGAAGATATTTTACTGTATCTGAGATGGTTTTCATGGAATTTATTAGAATCTATTTTGGGGGGGATTCAAATCTACATGTGTTTGATACATGGTAACTCTGTTAAAGTATTTGATTAAGCTGAGCTTTCTGGCGAGCTAGTTAATAAGCTGCTGTAATTCTCAAATAGCCCTGTCCCCAGGTTTGTGCCTGGGCTGCGCATGGGGCTGAGAAGGGATCTTGGTGACTACCAGAATTCCTGGCATTCACAGGTGCTTCTAAAGTGTAAGCAACCTTACACTGTCCAGGAGGCACTGCAGGAATTGGCCCTGGTGCACTCACCAAGGATTAGAGAATGGGGCCCCTGTGCCAGGCTTACAAACAGGATAAAATAAGAACTGACTTCAGCATCTTCCCTGAACACACACCAAGAACTTTCTGGGGGAAAAAATTCCCATTAATGAACGTGCAGCTACACGTCTTCATACATGTACACCGTGCAATGTTGACTGAACCCAGGTCACGAGAGGCAAAGATCACTTTGTGATATTCCTCATTTGACCCATGGAGAGAAGCAAGGTCAAATGCCTCCTGTCTCTCCAGGATTGTGGGGAAACTTCAGGGAGCAGAGAGGGGGTAGTTTGTACACCGGATGAAACCCACAAACAATCTCTGACTTGCATTTCAGCCAGGCTTTTCAATGATAGCTTTAACATTATCTCAGAAAAATAGTTGCTTGGGACTATTGCCCTTGAAAAGTCAAGAGGACCATCATGTGACAGAGTTTAAATCAGAACTACACATTGTGCAACACGTCTAAGGTCCCCATTTTAGGAGCCGGGACCCACCCTTTGCTGTTCCCACACCCCAGCTTTGCAACAAGAATATCTTCAGATTCAAACCAGACTAAAATGCAGCCGGACGTCAGGACAGAGTCCTGAACGCACCCATGTTCCCACATCCCAGCCGCTGGCCAGCCAGTGCTCACTGGGACAATGCGCTCGGCAGGCCCCCCCGCTTACCTCGAGCACAATTTCTTTCAGCTGGAACTGTTTCTGCGCGACTTTGTCTGAAGACACGGACTCGTGGTAGTAGAGGCAGAGCACGTTGTATTTCTTCAACACCTGCTTGAAGTTCTTCTCCGTGAGGCTGACCACGCGGTCCTTGCCGTCATACGTGGGGAAGTTGAGCCCCTCTTCTGCCCGGCAGGAGGACAGCAGATAGACCCCCATGATGAACAGGTGAGTTCTCTTCATCTGGGAAAAGTTTCGTTTTACTTTCCCAGAAAGACTGAGTGCGGGAAAGCGGCCGGAAGACTCTCAGAGGACTGGTTGAGAGAAGTGGGGAGCAGAGAGGCGAATTTGGTCCCTCCCCTCTGTCCCTCCTGGGCCCGAGGACCGACTCCTCACCGCCTGGGCTCCACCTAGCAATACTCGTGGGCTCAGGACACACGCGTGCAGAGACTGAGGGCCAGGCTGGGCGGCCAAGCCCCAGATACCTCGCATAGCTCGGCCCAGCCCCTGTCTCATCAGGAACTCCATTTTTAGGATGCAGTTGTTTCAGGCTAAAAATAAATCATGCAATGAATAAAAAAGTTAGATATGACTCTGTTGAGGGATTCGCTGATACACTCTGTCGGAGTGGTGGAAAGGGAGGAGCCAGGAGGGGAAGAGGAGAACGAGTGCACAAGAAATAAGGAGGCCAGCAAGGTCAAGGAAGAGAAAGAAACTCAAGAAGGAGAGAGAGAAGATGAGAGGGGAGAGAGACGGGACAGTAGTGGGACAAGCCAATGAAGATGTTTGCGCACACACAGGACCACCCAGACCTCAGATTCATTCAAGCACTACAGGGAGAGAATTCAGCCTGTCCCCTCCTGGCAGGCTGCTTGTCCCCTACCTATTCACTGCTCACACAGAAGCCAAGTGCAGCCCCAAGGTGAGCTTCACGGTCTGCACCTGCCTTTCCCTACCTCCCATCTTCTCTTCTTGGGAACTGGGCCCTGGCTGGCCGCCGTGTCACAAATGCTCACGTGGCTCTGCCAGGCACTAGGCGAGGGATATAGGGGCACCCTTCCTGCCAGCCCACCCAAGGCCACAGTTCCTCTTGATTTTGGCTTAGGTTGTGCTCTCGGGGGTTGTGGGATTGAGCCCCACGTCCTCCATGCTCAGCAGGGAATCTGCTTGAGATTCTCTCTCTCTGCCCCTCCCTCTGCTCATGCACTCTCTCTCTAAAATAAATAAAAAAATACAATCTTAAAATAAATTTTAAAATATTTAATTTAATTTTTTTAAAGATTTTATTCATTTATTTGACAGAGACAGCCAGCAAGAGAGGGAACACAAGCAAGGGGAGTGGGAGAGGAAGAAGCAGGCTCCTAGAAGAGGAGCCTGATGTGGGGCTCGATCCCAGAACGCTGGGATCACGCCCTGAGCTGAAGGCAGACACTTAATGACTGCGCCACCCAGGCGCCCCTAAAATATTTTAAATAAAAGTTTAACAGTCTTCCTCAGAAACCCTCTTAGATTTTTTGCTACCACCTCTGTCATATTTTTTTGTTCCCTAACCCCTAATGTATCATTTTTGCCCCTTTCCTCTTCATTAAATACAGACTGGTACACAGAGCCTAGAATTTGGACAGAGAGTTCCAGTCCCCATCTGCCTTTCTATGGCTAAATGCACCTTGGAGGGAGTCACTCACTCTCTCTGGTTCTCAGTCCCCCTCTTGTCAAATGGGAGAAATTATGCCTATATTGTAAGGTTTGGGACATAGAGATGGAAAAGCATTATAGGAAACAGGTGCCCCAAACATGGTAGTTATCATACTTACTTCATTCTTGCTGGAGATGGTGGAACATGGGTTATTATAATACTTGTCAATTTCTGATAATACAGTTTGTGAATCCTTTCTTGTCCATTTTCTCCTTGAATCCAGCAGGCACTTGGGGAAGAAGTGATTAGTACTTATTTCACAGGTGAGCTAACTGAGATTCAGAGAGATCAGCAACTTGTCTGAGATTGCCTTACTAACTGCCAACGTGAGGATTCAGGAGTCTGGCGCTCCTGGCTGCTTTAACTCCGACTTAGGGCTATTCTCTGTGAATACCCCTTTTCTTAAGTGGCTCCTCAACCATCTCTTGTGGTCTAACAATAGTCCAGTCATGTCTTTTCACTCTGTAGAGTGGTTTATGGCTCTTATAATTTGGACCAAATTTTGTCTTCTTTTGGCTGGAAATCAGCTTTGGAAAGAGTGAGGACTCTTTTGTGCATGACATTTATAGAGGATTGAAGGAAAAGAGAAGCTTGTCATCCTACTCGAGGGATGCATCCAGAGGGCCTTATGCTGAGAGGCAGGGTGACAAGGAGCTGTCAGGACACTTTCATGTCCAGAAAGCCAGGACCTTGGAGAACCCATCACTGAAACCGTGAAAGCCTTTAGGTCTTTCTAATGGTGAATTCTGTATGCTTTTAATGATAGAGCCAAAAATAGCCATTCTAAGGCGTGGTTAACTTTCCAGGTCATTGGCAAGCATGAGAGATCTCTGCTTTCTTTAGAAAATTTAAGGGGAACAAGATTTCTGAGTGAAACAATATATGTGTTTTCTTTTCGAGGTCAGTTTCCCAAAACTGTTCCCATTGTCTCAGTCTCATGGGGTTACCTTTATTTAGAATGTGCCCCACTTTTCTTAATACGTTTTTTAAAATTTTACTGAAAAACTGGGAGATATTTAAAGTCAGAGTCTTTGAATTTCCTAACTTGAAACGGATGAAAAGTACCAAGAGAAAGAAAGAAAGAAATTTTTAAAATTTAGTTTAGCCTTCAAGTCTGGCTTCTGACCAACTATGTATTAACAGAATAAAGCTCTAGTGTGGAAAGTTCCTGTCCCCAGATCCTGGACTCTACTGGGGGCCTTACAGTCCAGCCCTGAGGACGCATGCTGTGGAAATCAGGTTTCTCATCGTCCATGGTCTACTTTTTAGGTAACAGCCATTTCTCTGGCTGTTTTTGTTTTTCTTTTTCTTTTTCCTTTGCTCTCTTGCTCACCAGCTCTAATTTATTCATTTGGTAAACGGAGAATGCTTCTGACATTTCTGAGTCAACTTTGTATCTGCCAGATCAGCTGTCTCATTCTGGTTTTAGCTGCTGCACTAGTCAGTGTATCACGCACACACTCCTAGTTTATGGGATCCTCTTGAAGTATGCGTGTTCTTATGTGCCTGTAGCAGGTATTTTTGTTTTGTTTTATTTGAACAGGAAGGGATAAAACAAAATAAGCAAATCAATACAAATAGATGCTAATTATTGTCACAACGCAGGCCCCTTGTGTTTGCTATCAATATCCAGTCCTCCACTCTGTGAGTGGGCACTGAATACAGTCCTTTAATCTAACCCAACCCCTTCCACTTTTTTTTTATTCTTCATAGGTGGCAGAGTGATTTTGCATATATTATTTAATTTTTATTAATTTACTCTTAATCTTCACAATAATTCATTTTACAGATCAATCAGGATTTGAAGCCATGGTCTTTCCTTTATTTGTTAATTGTATTTTTACTGGGCATCTTCTCTGTACCAGACACTCTTCTGGGTACCGGGGATTCGTTGCTAATCTAAACTCATTTGAGTTTATATCTTCGGGGGGAGCTAGACAATAATCCAAAAAGCAAAATGTAAACGTGGGGTGCAGGTGCGCATGCGCACGCACATGAGTATGTACGCACGCGCACGTGGCTATGCGTGCGCACGCGCGCATTCGCGTGTGCGTAACAACGCCAAGTAGAGGCGCGTGCTCTGAAGAACAACTGGGAATAAGGAACAGCCTGTGAGCATGGGTAAGTGGCGAACACTTTGGAAAGGTGGTCGAGGAAAGCGTCTTCAGGAGGGAACGTGGGCGCAGAAGGGAGGAGAGGGGCGAGGCAGGGAGCAGGCTGCTGAGGAAAGCGAGTCCCAGGGAGAAGAGGAGTGAGCCTCCGCGCTGGAGACCGAGGGAGCTCCACCACCAGCGAGCTGTATCCGCCGCCTCCTCGCTGCATTAGTTTTCTTGCACAGACCGTATCTCCTAGTAAAACGTGTGGATTGGGTCACACCGCCCTGGAAGGTCTACAGGGCGGGGGCCGTGCCTGAAGGACCCGGAGGCAGCTCAGCGAGAGGGCTGTGACAGGCAGTCGAGGGACCTGGGTTCTGAGCGGGTCTGACGCAGCCCTGGCTATGCGACCTTGGTCAACACTCCTCACTCACCTGGGCAACACTCCTCACTCACCTCTTGGCCCTCAAAGTTCTTATTTGTGGAGAAAAGAACCAGGCGCCTTGGTCTCCCTTGGCCCCTGACTGGCTCTAAAATGTTTAACTTTATTAACGCCTATAGAGGATTTTCTTTTACCAGGATAGGCCTTGGCACAGCCCACAGGTTAGAGAAGTATGGTGACGTACCTGCGGCAGGAGGGTTCGACGGGCGTGACTTTGGACACGTCCAGCAACTAGGACTTCCCTGCCTCCAAAGGTCCCTTCTTTGGCTAAAATACTCCACCCCGTGGACAAAGCCGAGTATGGCGTCTTTCTTTCCTGGATCCTGTTCCTCCCTCCCAACTGGGCCACTGGTGGAGAAGTCAGCCTGCTGGCTTGGTGGAGAGTCCCAGAAGTGCTTGTGTCCAGAGCCCTGCACTCCCGGGCTTCAGGCCTTCCTGTAGTAGATCCGAACAGGCCTGTTAGCAACCCCAAGACCCTCCTTTCCTTTTGCCTCTGAATTATCACGCAGCCCCAGGAGCTTGCTCCCAGCGCCAGGAATCCCCAAACAGAACCAAGCAGAAAAAGACCAGCGTTAGTAGAAAAAGGCCCCAAAGCTCTACCAATAACAAGTCCAGGTTTTAACTAATGTCACTTCCTCAGGGAAGCTCTCAGTGTAGCCTATAGACTGACTCACTCCCCTTACATAATATTTCTTCTTGGAAACATTTCTACCCTGGGGATTCCCCCCCCCCCCCCCGGCNACAGTAATCCTCAAAATCAGCCTGGCCTATCCTAATTCTCATTAAATATTTATTAAATAAATCTGAAGCACTTAATTTGTGCTAGGTAAAGTACTTTACAAATTTAACTCATTTATTCTTCTTAACAACCCTATGAAGTTGGTAATTTTAGTATCCCTGTTGAACAGATGGGTAAATTGAGGCACTGGGAGGTTAACTAACTATAGGCATAATTACCCCCATTTGACAAGGGGGGAACTGAGAATCAGAGAGAGTGAGTGATCCCCCAAAGTTTATCCAGCCATTTAAAAGGGAGAGTGGGGATTGAAACTCTCATCTGTCCAGCTTCAAGACTGCACCAGTCTCTTATAAGAATGTATGGAATCATATATTATCTTCTCTCTCTCTTTTTTTTTTTTTTAGTTTGGCTTCTACCACTCAGCATAATTATTTTTTTGAGACTCAGTCATGTTATTGCATATATTAATAGTTTGTTCATTTTTATTGCCAACTAGAATTACATTGTATCAATATAAACAATGTGTTTATCCGTTCCCTACTGGTAGACATTTGGGTGGTTTTTCACATAAAGCTCCTGTAAGATTAAATTTAGGTCTGTGATTTGAGTAAATTTTTTAATATGGTGGGAAGTTTGGATCAAATTTGGTGGTGTGTGTATGCATGTGCGTGTGTAAGGAAGAGCCCTGCCTTGAAAATAGAGTTTGGCTAGTGGAAACAGGCCTTCTTAGGCCATGTGAGCACTGGGTACCATTCCCCCTCATCTGATCCTTTTGGGTTATTCTTTTGCCTCATCTCATGGAGTTTCCTGACTCACGTGCACTCATCGCTGTTCTGCTCAGTCCTGGAGGAGGGCCCTCTGTGATCTTGATCTTCATGGTTGTCTCTTTGTGCAGCTCTCTTCTCTGCTCCTATTGCCTGGGAGCTTTAGCCTCTTTGCACTCCCTGGGCCCTCAACTCCTTCTCCTCAACACAGGGTCTCTGCTATGGTTATCCCTCTCTGTCTACCAGCTAGAAACTTTGCACGCTGTATGTTGGGGCAGTTGTAGGGCTTACATCATTGGTTTCCTGTCTCTCAGGAATCACACTTTCATTGCCTAATGTGTAGTGTCTCAAAAACTGTTATTTAAGTGTTTTTCTGGATTTGTTTTTGTTGTTGTTGTTTCAGATACAAGTGTAAATTGGCTTTTGTTACTCCATTTTGTCTATAAGCAAAGTCTTGGAAAATTGAAATTTAACTATGGACTATATAAGCAAAAGAGACAAAAGCTGCTTTTATGATCTAATGTTGATCATTCTCATAGATTGCATTTATCTTTGCTAATTTAGTTTTTATAATTTTTAAAGTTTATTTCTAAATGGGAAAGCTAAAAGTATAGCAGTGAAATTATGTTAGGATGCAAGTAACAAAAACCCAATGCAAGCTGGCTTAGCTTGTTTTACTGGAAGCGGGGAGGGCTATAGCGTCAGTATAATTCATCTGCCCGACAGTGTTATCAGGATTTCTTCTGATTTCATCTCTCCGCTCTACCTTCTCTTGTCTTAAACCCTCATCATATTTTGGCTTATGCCTCGTTGTTGATAGATGACTACAAACAATTCCTGGCTCCAGGCTTTCTCTTCCACTTCGAGGAAGACGATGTGGGTACCTTCCCCCTCAGAAACCACCTTCTTCTCCAATCTCCTCAGCTAAAATTAGGTCATGTCCCCACTTCTGAAAATCAGAGTCCAGGGGATGCACTTACACCGAATCACTGAGACTCTGATGGAGTCAGCTTCCCCCAAAGCCCTGGACTGCCAGGAAGGAGTCATCGTCAAAAGTCAGGGGGATGGGGGGAAGCAGTCACAGTGTACAGCTGAATGGGGATCAGGCTGTTTGTAAGCTCTTTGGGATAAATAACACATCACAGCAGGTGTGCGAAATCTCTTTGTTCCTAATAAATGAAAGGCTAAATTCACTATAATAGCATATTTTGGACTCTGACTTTAGAAATGTTGGCTGGATCTGGATATGTGAATTAGGATTTGGGTTGGATAAAGTAAACTCATGGATTTAGGAAGATCATTTCCAGATGCGGTTGTAGAATTAGTTAATTTCATATGCATCCTCTTGTGTTTCAGCACCAGTGTTCTTGTATTTTTTGTTTTTGTACAATAGTGTGTTATAGGCACAGGTTAGAAAACTTGATGACTAAGAATAAAGATAATTGAAAGCTCTGCAATAGCCAAAAGCACTGTGGCAGCTGAGTGATAATCTGAGCGTCTGAGTCAGGAGCTGGCCTATCTGACCCAACTAAGGGCCATGTGCGCTGATATTTAATTGCAGGCTCTCAAGCAGTTTTATTTTAAGTGGCAAGATATTTAAGTTAGTATTTTGGGGACTTATAAAAAGAAAAAGAAGTCTTAGTGCCATTAATGTCACGAACGCTTGAACACTTGGCACACTGTCACAGCCCCCAGCTGAGAAGTGCTAGAATAGATCATCTTTAGGGCTCACCATTTGCCAAACACCATTCTGAGTGCCTTACATATAACAACAAATATACATCCTCAGATACCTAGTGAAGTAGAGCCTGTGATTATCCACAGATAAAGAAACTGAGGCACAAAGGATGAAATTCCCTTGCCCAGTGCCACACAGTAATAAGTGGTGAAGCTGGAATCCAGGTAGCCGGGATTCATGTCCTCGAGTGTGTGTAATTAACCACTCCCCTATGTTCAGTCTTGGGGCAAATTTTTATATAAATAATGGCTTTTTGCTTCACAGCTATAAGTAAACAACATAAATACTGGGTTTTGAGCTGAGGTCCCTGTATTTCACACTAAGCTCTGGTATCAGGAAATACTGCTAGTACCATCAGTTCTTCTGAGGTGTAAGTCCAGAAGGCCAGATCAGTAGTTCTCATTTGAGGGTGATCTGACAACCCAGGAGACATTTGGCAATGCCTGAAAACATTCTCAATTGTCACAAGTCAAGGGGAGGGGATTGGGGCGTTACTGGCACCTAGTGGATAGAAGCCAGTGATGCATGAAACTTTCTACAATGCATAAGATAGCTCCCCACAGCAAGGAATTGTCTGATCCCAAAATGTCATTAGTGCTGAAATTGAAAAAACCTGGGCTAGACCAAAAGATTGCTGCCGATGTGCTGACTGAGACTCCCTCTCTTCTGGATGTTACCCTGCGTTTTGGTCTTTGTGACTTAAGTAGCAGTGATCTTAAGCCTGCTCACGGAACCTGAAGAATTCGTTCCTCGTTTGGTACGTGAGCACTGGCTCTGCCTGTGTCTCCAGCCTCAGCTGTATAGCTTGTTGCTCTTTATAGCTCTCTCTCCTTGCCTGCAGGATAAGTTTAGATTGGGAGAGACACTCTGTCCTTAACTGTTCCACAACAAGTCATCACAGCCTGCCTTGTTCTTTTACCTTTCCTGGGGTCATGCTGTAATATGGTCCTTTGAGCGCATTTGATTAGTCTTTCTGCCTGTCCTGTTTGCTGGGTCCTGTGGTAGTAACCACCCATTCTCTGAATCGCCCTGATTATCCTTCATCAGCAAACAACCAGCCTGCTAGAACGAGATGCTGGAGCATGTGTGAAGCGTTGTCCTGTGGAGAGTTCTCAAGTGCTAAGGAGGGTGTGGACACATGACCAAAGTGGAACATGGGGCAGATCCTTCCAGTGTTGGTGCAGCGGCACCCTGAGACTTGTGGAGCAGGAATGACATCCTCTAGATCGTCTCAGCAATGTTCTGGGAACAGCCACTGTACCTTGCAGCGTACGGTCTGGGCTTGTAGCATTCAGAAACATTCCTCTGCCACTCCTTCTGAGGGCACAGGGACTGTTAATCCTCCTTCTGACTCATAACTAAAACCAGCTTCCAAAGCAGTGAGGTGGTAGATCTTCAGGGAGGGGCCACATGGCCACAAATACCTCTTCCACCTGTTTGCTGCTTCAACAAATTCCTGCCTGTTCAGTTAACATTATCACTCAGTTCAGTTGTATAGATGATCATTCTTAAACTCAGAGAAATTAAGTGACTTTCCTGAGGTGATACAATTAATAAGCTAGATGATCCCCATTTATGTATTTCAAACTCCCTACTCTTTGGTAGGTTATTCTAAGAAATTCCATGTCCTTACTCCATACTGGGTAGGACCACTCAAATTATTTAAGTGTCTAAGTGACAATAGTAGGTCCCACTGAAAAACTTAAATGGAACTTTTAGACATGAAAAATAAAATATCTGAAATAAAAAATACACTAGAGAGATTAAAAGCAGATCAGACATTGGAAAAGATAGTAGAAAGATCAAGAGTTAGAATGAGGGGAGGGACGAATAGGCAGAGCAGAGGATTTTTAGGGCAGTGAGAATACTCTGTATGTTGTCATAATGATGGATACATGTTATTGTACACCTGTCCAAACCCATAGAATGTACCACACCAAGGGTGAACTCCAGTGTAAACTATGGACTTGAGGTGATTATGACGTGTCAGTGTAAGTTTGTCAATTATAACAAATGCACCACTCTAGTGGGGAATGTTGGTAACTGGAGAGGTTACACATGGGCGGGGGCAGGGGGTATGTGGAAAATCTCTGTACCTTCCTCTCAATTTTGCTGTGAACCTAAAACTATTTTAAAAAGTAAAGGCTTTTTAAAAATACAGTGTTTGGATATTCGCATGCAAGAAATGGAGTTCAAACCTCACTTCATACCATGCACAAAGATTAAATAGACTTAAATATGAGAGCTAAAAAAATAATAGTTTTAGTTATGTGGGAGAAAATATTTGTGACTGTGGGTTGGGCAAAGATACTATTAAGAAAATAAGAGCCCAAAATCAGAGAGGGAGACAAACCATAAGAGACTCTTAATGCTAGGAAACAAACGGAGGGTTGCTAGAAGCGGGGGGAATGGGGTAACTGAGTGATGGGCACGTGAGGTGATGAGCACTGGGTGTTATATGCAACTAATGAATCACTGAACTCTACCTCAGAAACTAATAATATACTATATGTTAATTGAATTTAAATAAAATAAAACAATGGTTAGATAATCGGCAAAGGAAAAAAAATAGAAGAGCCACAGACTCTTTAGAACATTTTTACAAATATACATCTGATAAATAACTTGCATCCAGAATGTATAAATAACTCTTACAACTCAATAATGAAACAACTCGACAATAACAACCCAATTGATAATTGAGCAAAAGATTTGAATTGACACTCCACCAAAGTAGATGAGTGGCAAGTAAACACATGAAAAGATCTGAACATCACTAGTCATTAGAGAAGTGCATATCAAGATCAGAGTAAGCTATCACTACACTACCTGCTAGAACATCTAAGATTTAAAAGACTGATCATACTAAGTGTTCGAGAGCGTGGGGAGCAAGTGGAACTCTACGTTTCTGGTATGCATGCAAAATAATAAGCTTAGAAAAACATTTATGTGGTTCTTTTTAAAGTTAAATGTACACTTAGCATACAACACAACAATGTCCTAGATATTTATCCAAGACAGGTGAAAACTCATGTCTGTAAAAAGACCTGTATACAGATTTTTACAGCAGCTTTATGCATAATAGTCAAAAACCAAAAACAAACCAAAATCATGAATGACTACAACTTTGTGGTATTATTCATATGATGGACTATCCTTCATCAGGAAAGAATTACAAAGTCCTGAGGCATGCATGTTATAACATGAATAATTTTAAAAAGCATACTTAGCAAAGGAAGCCAGATAACAAAAGATGACCTACTATATGATTCTATTTTTTAAATATATTTGAGAGGGGGAGAGAGAGAGAGAGAGAATGAGCATCAGGGAGGAGCAGAGGGAAAGGGAGAAGCAGACTCCCTGCTAAGCAGGGAGCCTGACGCAGGGCTTGATCCCAGGACCCTGAGATGATGACCTGAGCCAAAGGCAGACGCTTAACCGACTGAGCCACCCAGGGCCCCCCTATATGATTCTATTTAAATGAAATTCTAGAAAAGTCAAAACTGTAGCTGTTAATATTCTAAGAATTTTGTGAAATGATTATTAAACACTGCCAATATTAAAAAATTATATATGAGTCTACAATTAAATTAATTACATTAAAGACAAAGCTAATAAATACTCAAAACTCATAAACTTTATAATTAATTTATGACAGTTTACTAATGGATATGCTCTCAAGAGTCTTTAGATCTGTTGTATCTGTATGGTGGGAATTCTGTGTAATGGTGCTGTATTGCGCACTTCTTTCTAATTCTGCATTCAGCAACCATCATGCTGAGAGCAGGAAATCGACCGTGGTAGGAGTATTTACACCATGGAAATTGACAAGTGAAAAATCAGGATTTTTTTGATTGTTTGTTTTTCAGGAGAGTGGTTTTTAAACATTTGCCAACACACCACTGAAGGTACAGGCAGGAGATCCCTTCTCCTGGAAAGGAAGGAATATACAGGATGGAAGAAGAGGCATTTCTGGGGGAGTTTGGATTTGAACTAACCCTTGAAGAATGGAGAGACTGGAGACCAGCTGAGAAGGGAGAAAAGGGCATGTCAGGCAAGGGAGACAAAGCAAAAGGCAAAAGACAGTCTGGTCAGGCTGCAGTGAGGCTTTGTGCAGCCTTAATGAGCAATAATGCTTGAACACACATTGGACCCACACCGAGGAAGCCTTGGAATGGCAGGTACAGTGGACATCTGCTGTTTTTCTTTTCCCTTCCTCTTTCCCCTCCTTTTCATAACAGCCGCACTGGAACCAGCCACGTGGCTCCAGTGGATTCTGCCCACCACAGAGCATACGCTGCTCTGGTCCATAGCAGTGGGTCCCGGGAGGGATCCCCAGCCCAGGATGGTCCAGGCAGAGCCTCCCTTTGATATTTTTTTAACAGGACATGATATATCAATGGATATTTCAACCTTTTCTAGTTACTAAGCTTAAAGAATAACTGTCCAGAGCTGATGCTGCTCACTTTGGGAGGTGATAATGGAATCAATATATAACAGAAACAGAGGTGGAAGAGAAAGAGAAATTTTGAGTCTTCAGTTCTAGTTGACTTTAGATCAGCTCCTCCTGTCCTTGAAGTTGAATGTGTGAGCCAATACATTTTCCTTTTCTTGCCTGACCTGGATCAAATTTGTTTTTGTTCCTTGCAACCAAAGATTAATGAACAGTACCCCGTGCTCAGGATTTTATCATGTATTCTTTATCCCTGAAAACCTAAGTTTGTGCGTATGAGAGCAAAAGGGAAGGCCCAAGCCTTTCGCAGACAGGTGTCCTGCTGGGAGAGGTTTAGTTCCAACCTTTTACACAGTCTCAGAGGGCACTCTTGCCAATGAAGTGATCCCCGCAGCCTTGGAACAGGAGGGACCTTTGAGGGCATCTAGGGCAGAGATTGGCTTTGGCTTTGTACAGCTTTTCGCTTCCACAGAAGTGCTTCATGGAGTATTAAGGGGCCTATAGAGAAGTTCTAGGCTCCCTGCTCCAATAAGAGCAGCTTTGCTTTTTATGTTAGGTTCCTCTTTAGACTTTATTGGACAAAAGTGTTCCATGACTTAGAAGACAGGAAAACAAAGAGATCGAGTCTAATTCTCTCATTCCCTTATAGGCATAGCGAGGGTGGTGGCCTATTCAAGGCATACAGCTATCCAAGCGGCAGGCACAGCAGCAGGCCCACAGGCTTAGTTTCCAGGTGGGCACTCTCTCCATCTGACTTTCTGAGTCTCTCCTACTTGTCTCCACATTATTCCACGTAAATTCTTCCAAAGCCAGTACCTTGAGGTCAGTGTGCGAACTTTCACATCTGCCCCCTATTTCTAAAAAACGTGTGATTGCCTAGGAATACAAAGTCTGTGAGGGAAGAGGGGGCTAGAATTCATCCCCTTTGACTGCATTGCTTCATAGCATCTTTCATTTCTGAGCATTTCACAGCAAAAATGATAAATCACAAATTGTATAGAAACCACATACGCAATATAAGTATAGACCAAGAGCTTGAAAGTTATTGGTCTTCTGATCACATTTTGCACCCAGCTGGAGTCCTCCCCACCCTCTCTTATCAGTAGTCCCTTCACCCCTTTTCCAGCACTTTCAGGAGCAGGAGTGTTGTACTTCAGAAGTAGCCATTTCATGGGCAGACAACTCTGGTTATAGGTTCTTTATAACCAGATCCAGGTTAAATCAGTTGACCGACTCAATCAGTTGGGATTAAGCCTAAAAATCAGTTTCTATGGACCTTTTCCCTTTTTCCCTGGAAACCATATGTAGCCGGTCCTGATCCCCACCAAAGTCTGACGAAGGTTACCCCATACTTCGACATTTTGATCTAGCTAAGGTGGCAGTTTCATTCCCTTCATTTCCTAGAAGGAACAGCCTTGGTTTCCATATCCCTTGCTACTCAAAGTGTGATTGATGGAGCAGCAGTGTCAGAACCTGGAAACTTGTTTGAAATGCAGACTCTCAGCCCACCCCAGGCCCATTGAATCAGAATCTGCATTTTAACAAAACCACCACGTGATTCCTTAGCCCATTAAAGTTTGAGGGGCACTCTTGCAGGTTGGAGCCACTGGTGATAAGAAAGAATGGGAATGAGAATGAATCATCGAACCTTGCATCAGAAACCAGGGATGTACTGTATGGAAACTAAGATAATGTAATAAAAAAAACATTAAAAAAATAAATAAATAAAATAAGATAAAATAAAATAAAATAATAAAATAAAATTAAAAAAGAAAGAATGGGAAGAGGGTCTGGCTACCCTCTGTGACACAGAGGTTGACCTGCATTTTGAGTTTTAGTGACAGATCCTGACCACCTCCTGAACTGTCTCTCAGGAACAGCATGGAAGTGTTTATAACTTTCCAAAGCGTCACTTTCTAAAATAAGAGTGTTGGTAAACCGTGCTTGCCCTGGCTGGAAATGAAGACATGTCTGAGGTCTGGTGTGTAGAGTCCTGCCTTGATGGTGAGAGCAACTGGCAGTGGCTCTGGAGGCTTGTCTTGCTGATGGCAAGACGGCTGGAAGCATCTTGGTTTAGGATGGCTGGCAATTGTATCTACTATGCTCTATACTGACACGGACGCACACTGAAACTGTTTTCTTAGGAAATCAAACCCCAGAATCCTCCGAGGAGTGAGCAAGGAAGAAAGCTGGAAGGAGAACCCATTTGGGGGAGGGGGGTGATTACTGAACAAGAATTCTTGGAAACTGTTCCCCTGAGTTTCATCTCCCAATTGGGATTCTCACCCTCGGGTACATCAGTTTCCATTTAAAACTCAGGCTCGAGAGTAGACAAAAGTGTTTCCCCCGGTTCTTCATAAGACAGCTGAGACAAGCTGACATTTTCAAAAAGAATTTAACTAAATAGTAAGGGAGAACAAAAAGGAAATAATAGCAGACAATACAAATAGCGGGTTTCCAGAGCACCAGTTCCTGATCCTAAGATAACCACATGCTGGTCTTAAGGATGGTGTAATAATTTGCATTATTGTTCAGCAAATATTCTTTCCTACCCTTTCCCACTGTGGGTGGAATATACATCCTTGTCACATTAATGTTGACTTTGGCCATATGACTTTCTTTGACCACTGAAATGTTCATGGACACAACATAAACAGAGGCCTTAAATGTGCTTGCATGGTTTGCTTTTGTATCCAGCGATCTGCCATGACAAGAACGTGCCTTGGGTAGCACTGACTCTTCAGCCTGGATCCTAGAATGACACATGGAATGGGCCAGAACCCAACAGGAAGCCAGGAACCCTGCCTAGCTGACCCACAGCCTGAAACAGAGCCTCCCAGGTAGCCCATCCTAGATCAGCTGAATTGCAGAAAAACTGTACACCATGAGCATGGGCATAAATCTGGTGTGGTAATGCACTGAGCTGACTTGTTTTTCAGCATCATTATGACAATAGCTGATTGATACAGATGATGCAATGTCACAGGCCCTGTCTAAAATCCCTTCCCTTGGAGCAGCTCCTGCCCATCTCACTGTCTGCTACCCACGAGCTGTAGTCGAACATCTCGACCTTGTTCCTGTTAGCTAGACAGCTGAGGGAAACATGAGATCTGCCTCCAGCCCCCGTAGAGGGTGAGGTTTACTGTCCTACTCAGGAGGAACCTCTGCCTCGTCACCCACCTCCGTAGTAGAAAGCAGCCTTGCCTTGCAGCCAGCCTGGTCCTATACTAGTAAAGGTATAAAATGTTTGAATCAGACAATAATTGATACAGGGAAAAATAAGACCTCCCTGCAATTGCAGAAGCCTTTTTTTCCTCATCTGTCCAAGCTGCTTGGAATGCCATCCTTCCCTTCCACATGGCGTGAACCTCGCTTGTCCCCTCAGCTCTCAGCTCTGGTGCCACTTTCTCAGGGGCCTTCCCCACCTGGATCAAGTGCCCCGTGGCCACTCCCATAGCTCTTTGCTTCTTCATAGCACTTAGAGATGCAGTTTTACATTCACTCGTGAGAAGATTTGTTTAATGGCAATTTGCCCCGCAAACTGTAAGCTTCATGAAGGCAGGAGCAAACTCCTGGTTGTTTCTGCCCACCATTGCATATGCAGGGCACAGCAGGTACCTGGCACACCAAGCCTTTAGTCACTCCAGATCGAGTAGAACAGCCTCATTCTTTCTCCAAGCCTCAGAAGCACCCCTTTCCTCGGTCATTATTTGATTTCTGGGCTTTCCTTCCTTTCTCTAGCACTTTTTATCTTACAGCTCATGAACAGCTTACACAGTTCTGACTGTAATGGCAAGGTCCCTTCCAGCTCCCCAAGGACACACACATGCAGGAACAGAAATAGAATCTTCTTTCCCAAAAAGAGCTTATCATCTGAATCTCAGATGTGAGGGCACATCCCTCTCAATTACAAAAGAGGGAAACCGAGGCACATTGTTTCATTCACGTTTACTTGGCCCACCATTGACAAGCTGTTGACGGGAAATTTGTTCTGCCCCTTTCGTTGTCACTGTGGGCATACATTTTTTTCCTCCTCTAACGATGACTTTGGCACCAAATACCTTTGGTCTGAAATGCCTGTTCCTCATTAAGCAACCCTGGCTTTAGAGGGTCTGTGGGTGAATAAGGACGGATTGGGAGCCTTGCACTGGCCAGGTGTTTGGTAGCAGCTGCCACTTTCCTTCCTTTGTTTTTTCCACCATCACTGGTTTTAACCCTCATCGAGAAGGCCACTTTGTCTGGGACAGGGAGGTAATTTAGTCTCGCGTCTGTTTGGCAGCTCCCTGATTACCAGCTGAGCCTGATTACACAGTCTGTGTGCCTGTCCCAGGACAGACGTGCTGCTGCCACGCTGGAGGAGGGAGGGGGCTCCAACTGTGAAATTGCATTTTGGAGTCTCACTTCCAGCACTTCTCTGTGGCTTACCCAGACCCAGGTCCCATGGGGAAAGGGCTCCCAGTCCCAAGGTTAATTTCAAAGCTACTTGTGCTCACTTTCTCTGTCCAGGCGGGCATCCCGGTGGATAGAGCAGGCTCTCCTCTCACTAGACCTGTCTGCCCCTTTCCTAGGTGATCCTTGGATTTTCTGGGGCTTATTTCCTTTCTCTAGCAAGAACAACTTCCATTCATTAATTTAACAAGCTTAATGAAAACACTTGGCAAGTATTTATTGAGGATTTCTGTGCCAGGAAGTTGAGGTGTAGGTTGAGTAAGACAGTTCTGACCCAGGGAGCCCTCACAATAGAGATGGAGACAGGTACGCAGCATGTTGGGAGTTAAAATAGTGGGAACCCAGAAGAAGAAACCGCTTTCCTCAGAGAAGGGATGGAGCAGAGTAGTTCTGGGAAGGCTTCACAGGAGAGGTACCATCTTGATTGAGCCTTAAAGAGAACACTTGAGATTTTGTTTCCAAGTGAGGAAGTAACGGCAGACGGGAAGAGCATTGCAGGTAACACACAGAGGCATGAAAACCCCCGCTGTGTGAGGTGGGGGGATAAACAGCATGGGTCACCAGTCTGTGGGGGGTTGGACCAAGGCGGGATGTGCCTGGCAGATGCACTGTGAGGGGCCCAGGGAAGAAGGGGAAAGATGGGCAGCTAGAAGGTTGGCCTGAGATCAGAGAATGAAGGACGCTATGTGACAAACTAGTCCACAGTGAGGCAGTCAGAGCTACAGACGTCAGCCCCTGTTCGAGCATGAACCAGGACATCAAGCTTCTACAGGAAAATACCACTTTTCCATGGCAGATTAAATATTTTTCCCAGAAATACCAATTTCTGGAAGATGAAACAACATGCCATAAATAAACCAACGAAGGTTGTTTTTAAAAGATCATTTTATAAAGTGGTTATTAGGGATAGATGGTGAATAATTGTCAAACAGAAAGCTGTGGTTGGCATCTCTTGAGCAGTTATGGTGTACCAGACATGATATAGGCACTTAATGTATGTTTACGTCATTTGACCCTTAGGACACTATGAGGCAGCTATTGTTATCATCCCTGTTTGGTAGTTGAAAGTGCCTGGTAGTTAGTATTTGGAGCAATGGGCATTTGGTGAGTCATGTAGTTTGAAGCCAATCAGGCTGACTCCAGGGCTGGTGCAGAAACCTATATGCTCTTTGGGAGACAGCCAGAATCCCAGGCAAAGGAGTACCAGTTTTCTGCAGGCACTGGGGAGCCACGGAGGGTTCAGAGCAAAGGGGAGATCTCATCAGTTGATGACTTCTCTGGTGAGCAAATACAGAAGGCTTGCAGAACTTTCAGGGCAGCACTTCAGACAGTGAAAGGGGTACTGGCAAAGGGAGGCCAGGTTGGTGGGTAGCTCGTCCTGAGGAAAGGCTTTGTGCTAACTGCATCTGAGGAGCCAAGCTGCACAGAGTGACGGGCTCTGAGGACAGAGGGCTGCTGGTACACATTAAAGAATGGCAGGGATCTGGTTGCATACTGGTCTTTCAATCATCCGTACGCCATAAATCACCCCTCGGCAGGAGCACCTGCAATTATGAAGGCAGAGATGAGATCCTAACTTAAATTCCTGTTGTCGTCTTGTAACTAAATTCAGCAATCTAAAGACAGTCTCACAGACCTTTACCTTGCCAGTCCAAACACCTAAAATGTGTGGGGTGAGAATCAACAGCTGCGAGGATGCTCTCAGAATTCCTGCAGCCTGAGATGCCTTTCACCTGCCACAGTGGAGCTATTGCCCCGTGATTCCCCATCTTGCTGCTTTCCAGCCTTCTTTGTCCTTTCCTGACCACCTTTCCAAATGAACCTCTGAATTTCATTCCTGCTCTTCCTGGGGTCTGCAAATCCTCTGTAATGAGTAGCCATCTGCAGATTTCATTTTTATTCAGTCTCCCCTCCCCCTTCAGATTGGTAATAAAAATATTAAATAGGACTAAAGCCAGTGCTGACCCCTGCAGCGCCCTGCTAGACAACCCCCCTTGGGATTGGCTGCCTTTTATCACTGGCCTTTTTTCCCTGCAGTTGTTTGGCCAATTTATAGTCCTCTCCCTCTGCCCTCAGCCTAGTCGATCTGAACTGATTTTGAAAATAAAAATACTGAAAGATATTCCAAGATTTTCTAGTTAGAGTCCAAATCTGTGTTTTCTCTATACAGCGGGAGACAATTATGGTATACAACAGAGTTCATATTTAATATCTAACAGGATATTAAATATCATATTTTGATGTGATCTGGATAGTTGACAAAATGTTTTATTTTCAACAGTTTCTTTTGAATCCTGTATTCATGAGTTACCAATTACTAGTAAAGAATATAAATTCTACCTGGTTTCTCTTTTTGATCACAAACTCAGGCTTGGAGCATTTTGTGCTTCAGTTTCTTTGGGTATAAAAAAAGTAAACTGGCTCATTTGTGTTCATGACAGTCTCCAAGGAAATATTTCATAGAACTATAAAGGATTGTTTATCACCTAGAAATGCTTGTTTTTGGACACAAATATTCCCCTGTGTTTGGGGGAATCCCTCCAAGAGAGATGCCACAGAATCCATTTCATCTTTTCAAAAAGTAGACTTTTTTCTTTTTTAAAAAATCGACTTCGTTTTTTAGAGCAGTTTTAGGTTCACAGCAAAATTGAGAGGAAGGTGCAGAGGTGTCCCACATACCTTCTGCCCTCACACATGCACAGTCTTCCCCACTATCAGCATCCCCCACCAGAGTGGGACATTTGTTATAGTTGAGAATCTACATTGACACGTCATTATCACCCAAAGCCTGTAGTTTGCATCAGGGTTTACTCTTAGTGGTGTATATTCTGTGGGGTTTGACAAATTTATAATGACATATATCCATCATTATGTATCTTGCAGAATATTTTCACTCCCCTAAAACTCCTCTGTGCTCCCCCTACTCATCTCCCATTTCTCCCAACCCCCAGCAACCCACTGACCTTTTCACTATCTCCATAGTTTTATCCATTTCATTTTTATTCTGCATATTCTACACCGTTGGAAGGCCTAGAAGAATAAAAGTAACATCCCACTCCTCTGGGACTGCACTCTGAATGTATGAATGTGCTATGAAATATAAATGCATCTGTTTCTGGGCAGTGTTCCTTTTTTCCTTGCCCTCCTGAGACTTGGGGCTCATGGAGGCAAAAGCTCAGGTGGTAGCATCTGGCCATGAGAAGACATCTTTTCAGGCTCTGTTTATCTTTGCCTCAGTACCCTCATCATAGTAATGAGGATGGACGGAGATTTAAAAGCAAATATGATCTAACAAATAGGCCAGACCACTCTCTAATCCAGCATCCAGAACAAAAGATAGCACTTTCCAGAATTAGCTCACCAGGGGGAAACACCCTCATCTAGTTCTGTAAAGCCTTTCCCTTTCTCTTAAGATACATATATATTTTTTAAGTCTTTTACTTTTATAGGAGACCCTAAAGAGAAAGCCTTCAATATTTGGACCATATTTTTAATTTTTTGTACATTGTTCATGGTCAGGACCTTTAACAAACAAGGCCGTACAAAATAGAAACCCTAGTAATAATTTTTACATTAAAACTGAACAAGAGGGGCACCTGGGTGGCTCAGTCCTTAGGCATCTGCCTTTGGCTTGGGGCGTGATCCCAGAGTCCTGGGATCGAGCCCCACATCAGGCTCCTCTGCTGGGAGCCTGCTTCTTCCTCTCCCACTCCCCCTGCTTCTGTTCCCTCTCTCCTGGCTGTCTCTCTCTGTCAAATAAATAAATAAAATCTTAAAAAAAAAAAAACTGAACAAGAGAGGGGGAAATAATAGGAACCCCACAATTCTCAATATATTTAAACTCTGTATAGAGAGAAGATGTGATAAAAGGGGAAAAGGATTTTATAATTCACAGAATACCATTATCTTTCATCACAAATATATTTGTACCCAAGATATCACCATACATGATAAAGAAATTTCTGAAAGTAATGTACTATATATAGTATATATAATAGATTGATCTTTCTATACATATAATGTTTGCTTGTGTTGTATGTTATATAGGCACATATTTTTGTGAATGTATTTATAAAAACATATATAAATGTAATTTCACTGGTTAGCTGCCTCATTGAAATGGTGATGTGGGTCCTCCGGCTGGCTCTCTTTGTATCTCAGTACATCAGGTCTCAATGGCAATAGAGTGGGAGCTGTCCCGTTTCAGAGTCCCTGAAGCCCAGGTTTGTGTTTGTGTATGGGGAGAGTTAATGAGAACAGAATGGCTTTCTTTCCCTGCTTCCCCAATCCCATCTGTTCAAACAAAAGGCTGAAAGGGAAAGAGAACGGAGACCCTGCTGGTCAAGGGGGGAGGAATAATAACACATATCCTTGGGCAACATTTCAGCACATGCAGCCCTTTTATATTGTGCTAAAGCTTTTACTCAGACAAAAGGAAGTCAGGCCAATGTAGGTTCCATTGAAAAAAAAATCATTATTAAAAAAAAATACATTAGGCCCAAAGGCTAGTTGTTGGTTTTTTTTCCCCAATGACTGCATTTATAAGTCTAGATTAAAAAATGGAAAACATGTAAGGGAGGAGAAAGCAATCTGGTTGTAGTGAAATCTGCTGAGTAACCTACCTGTATAGGGAGTTGTAGAAGACCAATTTTCCCTTACTTTGTGTGAAGTTCGAGGTCCTAGTAATTAACATTATCACAAAAGGAGTAAAAGAGGACCCTTTCTGCTCTTCCTAAGCAAAGTCTATGAACACACTGTAATTTCCAGTGGTTAACAAGAAAGCAGGATGCCCTCTGCCCCTCAGGTCAATGGTTTGTCAACAGAAGCCCATCAAGGAACTTACTGGAAGGTCGGAACTTTCCCTGGAGCAGTTCATTGAGCTTGACTGGCTCCTAAATATGGCTTCTAGAATACCAATGGGGTACCTCGAGGTATTATTTTACAAGGTCTGTTGATGTTCTGAGACATTGTGCTACTTAGCAAGGCAAAAGAAAAGGCTTTTGGGGTATTACTCCACTGAATACAGGCCTGAGCTATTGGATGCTCCTACCACAGAGGGGAAAGTGAAGTTGTCATCAAATGATTAATTTTTTTATCTGCACTATAAACCTTACATTTTAATAAATCAGTCATCACAGTAGCTGCGTTGCTATCACATACAGACGGTCTTCTCATTCTTTTGGAAGTGTATAAAATTAATGCTATCTTCTTTGCTTGAGTTAACTCAGATGCTATCACTCCAGTGACAAAGAAGATAAAAGCTGAAGAGAGTCACAGAGATTGCCAAGGAGTTAAGAGGTTTAGCTCACTATGTATTTGGGAAAGGAAAGAGACCACATCTTCAAAAAACTTTCCAAAGAATGAATAAGAGAAAGGAAGAGAAAATAAAAAGCAAATATGAGTGTTAAGAAGTGCCATTTTCAGATCTCCTGGGAATTGTGAGTGGCTGAGGAAATTTCGTAAGGAAACACTATTAGGAATCCCTAATAGGGACACACCGAGGTATGGAGTTCCCTAGAAGATCCATCAGCTCTCCATGAAAGGTGAACCAGACCTAAATTCTAAAGGGGCACAGACTCTGAAAACAGAAATTTCTATGAGGGGGCCTCGAAGTTTTAGTAAAGTACACATTTAGCCACTCTTGGTCATCTTGATAGCAATATTTTCTCATAAGTGTTCCTTTTCATCGATTAGGCAACATTCAATTATGCATTCAAATGGCAGAGAATGCAGGGAAAAGACAGTCCAAAGCAGTGATTGATAAAAACCGTATTATCTGGCCTTCACCTGCTTCATATTATTCTTTTTTACACTGCATTTTCTTCCCTCATTATTTATTTTTGCTTGGGCTAATTTTAAAATGAGTTTTTATTCCCCAGGTACTTCGGTCAGTGTTGGCCCAGAATGAAAAACACACCCCTTATAATCCACAGAGAATGTAATCCACAACATTAATAACTGGTGAGCCGAATGCATTTGCCTACTCCATTTCCCTCCTCCATCCCTTTAGGAAAAGAGGAATATAAATATACCTACTTTATAGAATAGATGAGTTTTTAAAGGTTTGGCTACAAAAGAAATGTTTAGGTAACAGAACTGTATTTTGCCAGAGATGTTCATCTGAAAAGTAAAGTTGTGTACTAGATAAACAGTCTCGTTCTAGGGGATAATAGGAACCATACTTAAAAGATAATAAGGCTTTAAAGATCATATATTTGAAGGAAAGGTGGTCAAGGCTAATTGTTGGGTGACTGTCATACTATCCACGCTGAGTCAGAAGAGACAAATTACACTATGGTTGGTACAGACTCCTTAGGACAAGGACTCCTCTGTCCCTGCCCCCAACCCTACAGTTTCAGGCACCTTTAAGGAATGTCTGGTTAGTGTTTGCCATCGTTTTGTGTAAGAATGTCATGATAAAGTAAGTGGGACCCCTTCTCTGTGCCATTCTTGACAAAGCATATGTGCATTTGAAAGAGTGGCTGTCTTCTGTGCATTTGACTTAAATTTGGATACATCGATTTATCCCATAATCATTCATTGTGAGAAACCGAACGGAGGCCGCAAGTGATTTGGAAAGGCTGGCACCCAGGTGCGTGTGAGGGAGCAGATGACATAGTCTGCCAGGTTTGAGGCTTGGATATTTATTTATCCTGAGGGTGGTGAGGAGGCCTGGAGGTGGTAAACAGGGTAGGAGCAGATCACCGCAGGAGTAGTGCTTATATTCTTTACTGGTTTAACTGAACTCTTCCTTCCTAAAGGAATGTGTGGCATTAGGAGATTCCTGGAAGGAAGCAGCAGATGAGCAAACAGGAGAATGGTAGGGCCAGCCCTCTACTCTTGGCATGAGCTGTCAGCTGCAGTATGGGGTAAAAGCAAATGAACATACTTAGCTCTGACAAAAAGTCAGACAAAAAATTACAATTTATCAGGACTCTTTGAAATATGGATTAGTAACATTAACTACAGGGTATGAGCCATAGGTATATGTTGTAAAATATATAAAAGATAATGAGGTATCTTTTTGGCCAAGTCTGTCATGAAAATCTAATGGGGAGGGGGGTCAAAAGGTACAAACTTCCAGTTATAAAATAAATAAGTCCTGGGAATGTGATATACAGCAGCATGGTGACTATAGTTAATAATAATGCATTGTATATTTTAAAGTTGCTAAGAGAGACCTTAAAAGTTCCTATTGCCAAAAAAAAAAATGTATGTGTGGTGATGGATATTAACTAGACTTACTGTATTTATCACTTCAATATATATATGAATATCAAATCATGTTGTACACCTGAAACTAATATAATGTTATATGTCAGTTATACCTCATTTAAAAAAATTTAGTGGGAAAATAAACTGGGCATAGAACCACAACTTTGAATTATTGCATTGTAAATTTTTAAACGAAGTTTGTTTGATTTTTAATGAAGTCTATCCAGCCATGTTGCTCTCACTAAAAATGCCATTATGAATTATAATATTAGAAGAGTATTAAGAGTTTGTGTATCCTTAAAAAGTAAAATAATTTTAGAAATATTTTTTATTTCATCTCTTTCTTTTTTCCAGTTACTATGGCTGTAAAACAGATCATCCCCGAACTTAGTAGTTTAGAACAACAACAATACTGATTTTGCTCACCATTTTCCAATTTGGGCAGTGCTCAGCAGAGATAGCTTGTCTCTGTTCCACATGGTGTCACGTGGGTCAGCTCAAAGGCTTGGACCTGAATCATCCTGTCAGGGAGTTGATGCCGACTGTCGACTCTCCCCCACCTCGGCCATCTACTCTTCTGTGTCAGCTCCGGGCGCCTAAGGCACACATGCCAAGAGAGAAAGAGGCGAGCAAAGCGGTATCTCCTTTTATGACCTATTCTAGCTGGGTAGTCACAAACTTCTGTCAAGGTTCAAAAGGAGGGAACACAGACATCACCCCTCCTCAATCAAGGACTGTCAGTGTCATGTTGCAAAAAGAATGGGTGGGAACAAATTATGTTGACATAGACATCTATGCGAAATACAGTTTTCACAATGTATCATTTTTCTTATCTTGCTGTGTTTTATATGTTTTACACAACGCATCGGTATATGTTCACATTTTACCCATAGCTAAATATGTATGTATTTATAAAATTGTCAGAATGTTTTATGAATTAGGGCATGTGAGAAAAATTATTTGAAAATCTCTAATTTAGATAACTGAGGGCAAATAAAACAATGTGTTTGCATACCATCGCAGGCATGCAACATAATTTTAGCTTTTTGATTCTTCCTCATTGGCCTTTAGATTAGCAGGGAGATCAATACCTTACTCCTCACCTGAATTAATCTCTTTCCCCTACATTCTGATGGCATATTATGCCTTTGGTATTACATTTCTTACATTTTTTTCTCATTCGAGTTATGTATGTAGATACCATATTAAACCATGTCTTACTCAGCTCTGTATACTCTGCAGCTAGTAGGATGCTTTGTACATAGTGGGTGCCCCCTCCCCAAATATTGAGTAGAATGCACTTGCCATAGTAGAATGCACTTGCACTTGCATTTTAGGGACTTTCCTCCAGGGGAGGAAGTTGGTGGCAGGAGAGCCGATTAGCTTAGGAGGAGGAGAAGGAGAAGGGAGCATGCTCTGATGCCTGTTCCTCTGACCAGCAGTTCTCACTTTCATGTCATATATGTCTTCCAAGCCAATTCGAGAGCCATAATACTAAGTAGGCTGAGCAAGATGACGAGGCCCTTAATCCAAAGGATTGTAAATATCTGCGTTTTACCTCTGGTACAGGTACTGATGATGTCTTTGCTCCTGTAGCTCATGGTGAATGGAAATACCTACAGATTATCAGTTATGACATGTGTCACTGAAGAAAACTTTGGGCCAATTAATTCTTGGTTTCCTCATCTGTAAAAGGGTAGAATTGTTTTAGTTCTCAGGTACCCTGCAGCTCAAAAATGTGGTTCTCAAAACCCCTGAGATAGGATTCTGTGTGGGTGGTCCTGATGTGAAGTAAGGATGGTGATCCGATTCCTGATCGCGATACGGCACTGTCCTGCAGCCTTATGGCTTAATGAAAACCATTGAAAGCATAGATTATTCCCCAGTGCCTCACGTAGTACCTGGCCCAACATAAGTGCTAGAATATTTGTTGAGTGTGATATAATAAAAAACACAGCAGGTTTTTGTCCTTGGTTCCTGGCACAGAGTTTCAAAAATCCTTGGAATTTCCTGTGTGATAGTAGTCTTTTATTATCACAAGCTCCCCTTGACCATACCTGAGTTTATGCTAATGAGGTGACTCTTGATGGGCCTTATTAAATAGTTTCAAGGGAGGGACTGGCCATAGCAGAAAAATCAAGACTTGATTATGTTTCGAATACTAGAACTTTCAACTCCACCCCTGACCTCTGGGGAGAGCAGAGGGGCGGGATTGAGTTTCAGCATGTGACCAGTGATTTAATCAGTCGTGTCAATGTAATAAAAGCCGGGATAAAAACTAAAAACCAGTGTTCAGAAGAGTTTCCTGGTTGGTGAAGAAATGGATGTGCCAAGAGGCTCACACCCCCAGAGACGGCAAAGAAGCTCTGTGCCTTTCCCCCGAGAACTTACCCTATGTACCTTTAACGTTTGGCCATTTTCAGAACTGTAACCTTTAGTCATTCTAGTGAATTATCAAACCTGAAGGTGGGGGGGGGTCATAGAAACCCCTGAATTTGTAGCCAATCACACAGAAGTGCAGGTATCCTGGGGCTACCACTTGTAACTCGTACCTGAAGTAAAGGCAGTCTTGGGAACCTTGCCCTTTATCTTGTGGGATCTGGTACTAGTTTCAGATTGATAGGGTCAGAATAAAAGGACTTTGCCCTTAACTTCTGGGCTCTGTGCTAAGTCTGAGTAGTTAGTATCAGAACTGAATGGAATTGTAGGACACCCGGTTGGTGTCAGAGGATTGGTATTGAACACAGTATTTGCACAGGTGATAATAATGACATTAATGAGCACTTACTGTGTTCCAGGCGCTGTTCTGAGCGCTTTACATATATTACCTCATCTAACCCTCACAACGAGATTGGGAGACAGAAGACATTATCATCCCCATTTTACATGTAGGAAACTGAGGCATAGAGGTGGTAAGTAGGCAAAATTGGGAAATAAACCCAAGCAATATGGCTTCAGAGCCCACATCCCAAACCACTCACCCCACACAGTCCCACCGCTCAACTCTGTTTTCTTCACCCTCAGGCAGCTGACACAGAACTAGAAGAGTCAGACTTGAAGATGTTGGGCATATCTGATGGCAAATATTCAGAAACATGGAAAGGATTTCTTTTAAGACACCTCATAAAAGAGGCTGTGATGTAGTTGCCTGTTCCCTGAGAATTGAAATGATGCCACATGCCTCATCTCAATTCAGATATTAAGTGTGAAATTCCTCAGACCCTATTAAAGCAATCACCAGAATCAATATTCATTAAACAGCCATGTGCATGAATAAAAGTTAATCACAAAGAAGGCATACATGCTGCGCCCAAGTTGGCTCTGCCCAAAAGGAAAGATAACACTAATGGAGACAAACCTTCCTTCCTATCTTGGGGAAAGAGAAGGTAGAAGAGAGTTCCACTTATCCGAATGGATGTGAAACACTCCACATCTGCCCCTGTGCCCTCCTCATACCTCTTCATATGTAAAGTATTTTCTATTTGGAGGACAGAGCAAGACTAGATTAATAGCAGGGCTGGTGACCCCTATCTGTAAAGGGCCTTGGCCTCTCATAAAAATACTTAATAGAGTTCTTTCCCTTTAATTGCATGCCACAATCTTTGGGGGCCCATCCATCTCTATGGATGCTTCAGGCACTAACCTCCCTTTGTAATGTGGTTCTGCCTAAGTGTGGAATCAGCTGATGAGGCCAGGGGTCCCAAGGCAATACACCATCTGGTCAAGGTCATGGGTGGCAGATTACCAATTAGGAAGCATGGCAGGGAGGATGTTGTGTGGCTTGGGGCCAGGAATAGATGGTGGATCAGCCATTAGTAAGGGAACCAGTGTAGGTGTTGCAACAGATTAATACACAAATCCTTGCTCCCAGGGGATCCTGCATGAAATCTTAGATTTGGTCACTAGGAGCTTTCAGAGGTAGATAATGAAACAATTTCATTAAAAGATGAGCATGCACTTAGAGAGTGAGTCTCAAACTTTAATGTGTAATTGAATCACCTGGGTATGTATCTTGTTAAAATGCAGTTTCTGATTCAGTGGGTCTGAGGTGGGCTTGAGAGTCTACATTTATAAAACCCAAGAGATGCTGCTGCTGCTGGGTCATGGACCACTGTTTGAGTAGCTAGGTCTTAGAACACAGCTTACCAGCTTCTCTCCTCTTCAGAACAATAATCTATGTCATTGGAGTTTGGTTTCTATCGACTTGCCTTCTACCCAACTCCTTAGATTAAATGAGGTCTCTCTTGTATGTTAATGGTGAAGAAGAAAGACCTGATCTCTGCACTTAATTTTTTCTTATACTTTTCATTTATATTCTAATTATACAAGGAATACATGAATATATCTGGAATATTTTAGCCAACTCAAATATCATCATTTAATCTGTGACTGCTTCCTTGTATGTTTCTAACATAAGGACTCTTTTAAAACTCTTTTAACAGCCACAATACCATTATTATTCTCAAAAAGTTAATAATAATTCTTTAATATCATACAATATCTAGTTCATGTTTAATTTCAGATAATTCCCCCCCACACACAAATCCTTTTTTATGGTTGGTTGGTTTGAATCAAGATCTAATTCAGATCTACAAATTACATTTGGTTGGTTTGTGTCTTAAATTTCTTTTAATCTCTAACAGCTCTTATTAATAGTTATTATTTTTCTGTTTCATCCCATTTATTTGTTGAAGAAACTAGATTATTTGCCCTGTAGACTTTCCCTTGTTCTGAATTTGTCTGAATGCATTGTCTTGGTGTCATTTAACCTGTTCTTTAACCCCATGTATTTCCTGTTATTGGGTAGTTAAAATCTAGAGACTTAATTAGATTTAGTACTCTTTTTTTTCTCCAGTAGTACTCCATGGGTGGTGCTGTGTGCTTTCTACTCCATCACATTGGGAGGAACATATGATGGATTGTTTCACTTTTCAAGATGTTAGGATTGACCGCTGGGTTCAGATGATGTTAACTTGAGTGGTCTATTGTAACCTATTGTAACATTTTTGGTGATCAGGACTGTGGAGTTGCTACTTGCATCTGAAGACTATAGTCTGGGGACACCACTAATTGTTCTACCAGGCACAGGATAGCCCCACAGCAAAGTATTATCTGGTCCAAAATGTCAATAGTTCTGAGGTTAAGAAATGCTGCCTTAAAAAAATCTTTTATCTATTCACCAGTTGTCATGTTCAGTACATGTCATGTTCAGTACAAACTCTCAGACTCTTAAGTATAATGTCTTCCAACTAAATTCCTTAAATCCAACTCTCAAATTCCTTGGACTCTTTCTTCAGAGTTATTCAATGAATAGTTCTGGCATCTTCAAAATTAGAGGTCCCAAATGTGTGTCTCTTTTACTAGCTGAAATCTCTGCCACCCCCCAGCCCCACCTTAGAGTATCGTATTCTCTTTTATGTTGTTTTTTAAACTCTGCTTTTCATACTTCATATTGTTTTAGGAAATAGAGAACAGAAATACATAGAGCAACAAATGAAACAAATGAAAATCTCTGGCTAAAATACCTACTCTTTCTGAATAGTCCCTACATTCCCTATGTCAGAGTTAAGGGAGGTCCCTTTAAGGTCCAATTAATCAGGGCCCTTTTGGGGGCCACTGGCATCCAAAATTAAGAGATTCATATCTGACAGGAACAGCTAGGACATTTTAGCCTTTACTGAATTGGAAAGCAAAAAGCTACGCCATCTCTACCATCGCTGAGTTACCTTAAATATTTTGATGAGGGTAGTAGAAAACCCAAGTGATAAAGTCAGAGAGTTATGGAACCTCTCAAGTTCTAGCTCTTTTCCTTTAAATAAAGTGTTGTTTTCAGGATCCCTTCCAGCTTCAGACCTGGAGTCAGTGTCCACTCTTAGGAACAGGGGGCTACACTGAAAGTAGTCAGAAAAGATACCAGCTAGGAGGGCAGGACAAGCTGGAAATAACTGCTTGCTAAGCAGAAGGCAATGGAGAGGGAGACGGTAGCAGAAGACATACTTTCCTCTTTTATGTCCTTCTCTGCAGATGGTGGTTTTTTCCCATTCAGGATCCTGGTCATACATGTAAGGTTAGATCCTGAAGGGGCCTTAATGGCCTGCAGCGGGTGCAGCCTATCTCTTGACTCACCTCCGCCCTCATCTCCTAGTATGTTTCCTGCTGAGAATGCTGGAAAGTTCCCAAGCTTCCCTCACGGCTAGGGTCATGCATATACTTACAATGCACAAGCAGGATTTGAATTGTGAGGGAGGGGCAGTCTTCTTCCTCCATTGGTTGTCGTTGTTGAGCAAGGTCAAGGACAGAGGGGAGTCCAGCAGTGTCACTCTCTAGCTTCCTGGCCTATGGAGGTGGCTGTGGAGGAGGTCGCAGAGGATGTGGGTCCTTGGTTAGCAGGCATGGCAGTGCAGACTCGAACTCTACACTTCTGGTGCTGGCTTTCTGGAACCCAGGCTAGCATCTGCATCTCCAGCCCTTCCAGTAACTTGCTACCACCTCATTTCCTGTATTAAATTCCTTTCTGCTTATAGTACTCAGACTTCTGTTTTCCACACAGAGCCCTGCCTCATACAAGGTCATAAACCGGTGAAGAGCCTCCTGTCTTGATCCAGGTGCAGAACTGAGGGCCCCAGTGTACTGGAGAGAGGGAGATAATGAAGGGAAAGCAAAGCCAGGACGTGCCAGGGCCTGGGGAGACTCAGAGTGGCTTTACAAATATGTACAAGGATGGGTTCTGGAAAGTCATTAGTTTAACTGAAATTTGTAAAAAGTTCCTGGTGGCTAGGCTTCGAGTTGATACCAAGAATGGGCTTGGACTGCAAGTTGAGCAGAAATACCTGTTAATCTATATCCTTCTCTACATAAATGTGCTGAGGAAGTGGATACCACTTCTTAGTGACATCTCTTGTTCTGTAAACAAACTGACCGAGTGGTAAAGTGGAGCGGAAGATTGCACACAAATAGCTTCTATTCACATAAAATTGAACCTCAGATTTCCTGGCTGTAGATCATACCCATTGCTGAGAAGCTTAATCTCCCTGTTGTATCACAGCACGTTATTTAAATAACCTATAAATTTACACCGTAGTGATGTATTACATTTCTAGGGCATACTGTAGATTCTCACATCTGTTATTCAGGGCAAATTCTTTTTTACAGAATCTGGAAATTGCCTGCAGTTATGGGTCCAATTTTGACACAACTGTCTGGCAAAAGAAACAAACTGGAAGGGTGAAGGGAGGAAATTAGGCTTTTTGCAAAGGCTGAAAATGAAAAGGTGAAGCGCTTTGTTGTATAATAGAGGTCAGAATCAAAGCAAGCTCCTAGAGGCCACAGGGAGAGCAGCAGGGTGACCTTGGTTTGCGGAGAGGCCGAAAAATACCCACCCTGTGTTTCAGGCATTCTTGCCCACTCTGTGAAGTACACAAAGTGTCCCACTTAGCTTGTTTTTGCAGGACCTGACTCTAAAGTTGACTACTCTGGGGTGAAATAGTGGGTTTGGGCTGTGTGCTTTTCCCAGCTGTCTCTTCTGTCACCCCAGGGTAGAGTGTGTTGGGGTACCCAAGACTACCCTCAGTCTCTGTGATTTGTTAGAGGAACTCACAGGATTCAGGAAAGCTGTTTTACTTATGGTTAGGGTTTATTACATTAAAAGGATATAGATTAAAATCAGCAAAGGAAGGGCACCTGGGTGGCACAGCGGTTAAGTGTCTGCCTTCGGCTCAGGGCGTGATCCCGGCGTTATGGGATGGAGCCCCACATCAGGCTCTTCCGCTATGAGCCTGCTTCTTCCTCTCCCACTCTCCCTGCTTGTGTTCCCTCTCTCGCTGGCTGTTTCTGTCTCTCTGTCGAATAAATAAATAAAATCTTAAAAAAAAAATTTAAAATAAAATCAGCAAAGGAAAAAGGCATTATGTGGTGAAGTCTAGGAGAAACCAGGTGCAAGCTTCCAGGTGTCCCCTCCCAATAGAGCTGATGAGGATATGCTTAATTCTTCTGGTGGCAGTATGTGAGAACACATGCAAAGTGTTGCCAGCCAAGGAAGTTCACCCAAGCCTTAGTGTCCAGGGTTTTTATTGGTGGGATCTGTCATGCAGGTATGCTATGCTGTGTGGCTGACCTCAGCGACTAAGACCTCAGCCCCAAGAGCAAAACAGGTGTTCACCACAAATCACGTTGTTAGCATAAACTGATCAAACCGGTAACATATGGCCCAAGGCTTCAGGCATACAGAAACACTCTCATCAGGCAGAATATTCCAGAGACTCAGAGTTCATCTCCCAGGAGCTATCCAAGGGTCATTCCTGAAGTCAGGTCTTTCTTGAGAACATGCGGAGTTCAAGAGACTCAGACTTACTGAACTAAGTTTTTCCCACGTGGGGAGAGGGGTACACCCTCCCTTGGCTGGTGACCCCTAGACTGAAGCCTCACTCCATGGAGACTTAACACCCCGCAAAAGTAGTAGCTTGGGACCCATAGGCATCCAAGTAGGCTGTCTTCACTGAGCATAAGGATTGACTGGTATCCACACTACCTACAGATGGCCATTGAGAGTGGACCAGCCAGTGGAGGCAGTTGAGGACATGAGTCATCCTCAGGGGGCCTCAGCCCTTTGTTCCCTTCCACGATCACTTATTAGGAGCCCCTATGTTACCCGTGAACATTTTTCAGATCTTCTTCCCTCTGCTCGGCATCTCTGTTGTCCCACACCTGTACCATTGCAGCAGCCTCCTGCCTCACCTCCTGGCCTCCTGTCTCTTCCCCACTGCAGCCTGAGGGAGCTTTATTCAATGGAAGTCTGCCCTTCAGCGGCTGCCCCTGGCTTGCAGGGTGAAATTCAATCCCCATGACTGTGAATGGTGCATTCTCTTGCCCCTACTCCAGCCTCCTGCCTCCTCTGCCTCTCATCTCTGCCTTTGGCAACCCAAGTTGCTTCTCATCTTTAGTACAGAGTTCGTCATTTCTCAGGCTGGCCTGTGCACTTGCAGCAGCCCTACCGGCTGGAACATTGCTCTCTTCTCACTTCTTCACCTTAGCCTAGCCATCCTATACTCCTTCCTGACTGAGCCCAAGCAACACCTCTGAAAGTCTTCTTCAGTTTCCTTTTCACCTCCACAAGCCAGATTAGCTGCCCTGCTCTGTTCGCTTGCCTGCCTCCCCTTCTGAACTGTTCTCATTGAGGGCAGAGATGGAATCTTAGTAGTTCGTTATCCTAAATACCCAGTACAGTGCCTGCCTATGTGGCACAGTAATTGCACAATATATGAATAAATGAATGAATAGACTAATATCTGAATGAACAGATGTGAGAATGAGCTCAGCTAGAGCCACACATGGCTTTGTGAGAAGTCCTCTTCCCTGTAGACAGTTTCATGCACTGGCCAGAAGCATCAACTTTGCGCTGTGTGTGTGTCTCAGTGCTGCCCTTTAGTAGCTGTGTGAGCTCAGGTCGGTTACCTAATCTCTCTGAATCTCGGTTTCATTATAGTAAAGCAGTATAGTAATATTTTGAATATTAAATCACGTGAGGTCTGTCAACGCATATAGTTCATAGTTCATATAGGGCGGGCTTTTATTGCTCCCAGTTCATTTGCCACTGCATCCTAGCTGTTCTTCCACCTGGACCAACTGGAAGAACCCTTATTGGTATAACTTTCTTGAATCTCCAAGTCTCATAATTGGCTGATGGGAAAGTGCCTCATTCTCTTGAGACTGGGAATTTGGTGGGGGGGTAGGGGAGCAAAGTCCCAAGACTCCTGACATTGTTTACCTTTGTTTTCCTTCTAGATCTCCTAGTCACAGGCACCCTTGACTCCAGGAGCTAATTGGCCACCATTAGCCATTCTGATTTTACTCTCTCAGAATTCTAACGCCAATTCTCATTGCTGCTGCCAGTAGGCTCGAGCTTAGGCCCTTATCCCTGAACCCTAGCCCACTGAAATCATGTACTGCCTCTCTCCTGACCATTCTTTCTCTGACCAGTCCCCAAACTGCTGTCCCAGTTCACCATCCTCAAGGGGTCATTACGAAGGCGAAGTAAGTGAACGCCTGTGAAGTGTTTAGTAGGATGCCTGGGTCACGGTGTTTAGTAGGATGCCTGGGTCACTCTCTAGTCACTGTTAGATCTGATACTGCGTAAAGCCTCACTGGTTCCCCACTGTTTACAGAATGCGGTCCAAATTCCTGAGCACAGCATTCAAGGCCCTCCGTGATCAGAGCTCCACCTACCCTAACCTTTTCCACCTTTGTCCTTCTACTCACTTCTGCCCTCTGGAATACCTTTTCCTATTTTGCCTGTTGAAACCTGCCCACTGAGGCCCAGGGCAGATACAATTTCCATGAAGCATTTCCTGATTCACTTTGTTGTAATTAATCATCTTTTCTCTTGGTCTCCCATAGGGTTTAATTTATATTTCCACTGTACTCCTTCTGGCCCGATGTTTGTATTAGTTAATTCTGTTACCAAATTTTTTTACCTCCATTCAGCTAGAGAATAAACCCACAGTACAAACAAATGTTGGCTGAATTGTTGACTATAGAAGATGTTGGCACCCAGCAATAGAAAATACGTGGGTAGAGTAAAGCAGGCGTGTGAAACAGAGCTGCAGGAAAGGTTGCTGGAGTTGAATGAGAGAAGGTGTGTGAGGGCAGTATGCCAGGGAAGCTTGTCAGGGTGACCCTGCTGGGCTTCCAGGCACCACAGATACTCGGCAGTCAGTCGTCCCGGGAAGATAGTCTGCTCTTCAGAGAAGATGTGGACTTCATCTGAGTAGAGACGGTTTAAAGATTAACTGACTCCACAATTCCATGGGCTGCGCTGCCTCAGAGACTCAAGGAAATGGAGGCCAAGACAGGGTAAGCCTTGGGGCAAAGGAACACGTGTGTCCAGCTCACTCCATCACAGTACCCTCTCAGACACAGAACTTCTCTTTTCTTCTTGCTGGCCCTCTCTTGTTAGTTCTTTCTCCTTCTTCCTCACATACCTGAGTCGCCTTACGTCACCTTGTCTTTAGTAATTGTCCCAGTGCTCAGACCAACAGCTTCCCTATTCCAGGCTAATCTTCACAAACATATCTTATTTTCCTGGAGTAAGTATATGGTAATCCCCAATGGCAAGTATCAGGAAAGCCACATCTGGGGGTGTTTTCCATCGCATAGGATTTGGGAATGGAGGATTTGAGATCTGACTGTCCATATACTGACTGTGTCTACACTCTGCTGTTGTGGTTGGGGTGGAAATGCAAAATGTACCACTTTATTACTTTGTCCTTGGCCAACCTCCATAGGAAATTATCACTGTTTTATTTAATTAGCCTTTGATGGGCAACTTTCCTAGAGAGCTAACACCTAAGGTGCTCCATGGGGCCTAGGGGGTATTTCTCATTGCAAAGTTTTTCTCTGTGCATGAAAGAGGTCTGTTCTGCTGCACTCTCCAGCTTTCTTTGCTTTTATTCCATAGTCACCAAGAGTGCCTCCGATTATAATTCTTTACCTTGTAGGCTCACCACAGGAGACGTGGTGGTCAGCAGACCTGAGAATCCAGCCTACTTAATAATCATATTTCTCATGGTAGATCTAAAACTTGGAAATTGGCTTGGGAGAGAAAGGAGAGAAATGACCTAAGACTGAAGACAGCACCATGTACTCTGTCTCATGTTCCCCGGTCCCACCCTTTACCCATCTGTTCACACATTCTTATCTAAATGAATAAATGGAGAGCCCTAAAGAGTAAAAATAAAAGGCGTAAAAGAGCAACTGTTTGGCCAGAGGGGAGCAGGTGGGAGTGGGGAGAAGCTTTGCTGAGAAATCATGGAAAGATTTGGGGCTAGTTGTTGATGGTACCTGAGGCTTTTCAAGGCCCTAACTAGGGGAGCCTCATCCTTACTCTCTTGCCTACTTCCCCATATCACTGCCTGTGATTGTAAAATGAATTCATCCAACCCACTTCAGTAATTTATAGCCTACTTACTGTTTCTAGTATGCATGAGTAATCAAATCAATTAACCCCTAGATTTTAATAAAAAGAAAAGAAGTCCCTTTTGGGGCGCAGGGATCAGATGGAAAACATAGAAAGACAGCACCAATCTAGTTCTTGTTTCCCCAGCTGTGGTGCTCATGAATTGGTGAGCAACTTTCTGTCTTTGCTGTGCAGGGGGAAAACCTCCAAAATATGGTTGGGTCTGTAGGTAGCCGCCTGATGAAAGGAAAGCAGCAATCCAAGCTTGAGGGCAGAGCTGAAATTGTTTAGGGTGTCCTACTTTCCATAACTATCCATTAAACATATTCCCATGATCCTCCAAATCATTGGATTATCATTGTTAAAACATTCCCTGTTAAGTCCTGTTAAGGTGGACAGCTTTAGCTCTATATACCTTCTTGACCCTTCTTCCTTCCCACGACATAGTAACATAACTATGTTTTAATTTCTCTAACCAGTAGAAATATGTAAACCCCCCTCTTTCTTGTTTTGTCAGCTCTGGATTTCTCACTTCATTAAGGATAATAAAAGCCCTATACTTCTTTCTGCTTCTCCTCACCTTCTGTCCCTCAGCTACAATCAGCTATGCTTTTTCTTTCCTATTTCCAAAATTGCTAACATTTTGTTTTGTAACTATTACAATGTCTGCCACAATTTGTCTGTAGCTTTATTCTATAAGGTAAAAATCAGTAAGCCAAATAGACTTAAATCAATGAAAAATTATATTTCTTGAGCAGGAAGGCTCAGCATCATGAAAATTTTTTCTTCCTAAATTAGCTTATAAATTTCATGTAATAATAAAAATACCATCAGACTTTCTTTTATGGAGCTAGATAAGTTGATTACAAAAGTTCACTTCAAGGGAAAAAAGTAATAGTAGCTAGAAAAACTGAGAAGAGCAGTGGGGCCAGATTGAGGGCCTTAATCTACCAGATATTAAAAGCACATCACAAAGCTTCTCTAAGCCTTAATAAAAACAGGATGGTATTTGCCCATGAATAGACAGAACAATGAAAAAAGATTTTATAAAATACAGCAATATTCAGTTGCTTATGGAAATTGAGTATATGATTAAGGAAAAATTCTGTTATTAGTTGCATGCACATTTAGGATTATGTCTTCTTGTTAAATTAACCTTCTTAACATTATGAAGTATCCCTCTTTATCTCTAGTAATATTTCTTGTCTTAAATTCTACTCGGATATTAATATAGTCACATCAGATTTCTTGTGATCGCTGTTTGCATAGTATATCTTTTTTCCATCCTTTTGCTTTTAACCTATTGGGACCTTGAATTTAAAGTGCATCTGTCTTTGAACTTGTCATTATTTGAGCTAGGAGGGGGTTGGGGTTGGCTGAAATTTCAGATATTTTTGGCTCACCTTTAGACTGTACTCTGATAAGTTTCCAGAATGCAGAAAATGCACAGAATTGGATGATTTCTCTGCTTATTAGCCCCTCCTTCACTGGAAAAACTTGAGTAAAAATTCCATTTCTAGGAATATGCCCTAAATATGCACTGGCAAAAATGCCAAATGACATATACACAGGATTGTATGTTTACTATGTAAAAAACCACTTTACTGTCCATCAGTAGGGAACTATCCTATAAACTATGAAACATCTACACATTGTTGTGCAGCTACAAAATGGTATTACCTAGGAGTGGAATGATTTGAGTTCTATGCTAAGTGTATGTTTAGCTTTTGAAGAAACTAACAAGATATGTTCATTCAAATACTAGTACATGAATGTTCATGGCAGCTTATGGGTATTAGCCAAAAACTGGACATAACCTGAATACCCATAAGTAGGTGAATGAGTAAGAATGTGGTTTATCCATTCAATGGAATACTACTCAGCAATAAAAAGCAACAAACTACTGATAGTTACAACAACATGGATGAATCTTAAAATCGTGCACAGTGAAAGATGCCAATAAAAAAGATACCTATTATTCCATTTACATAAAATTCTAGAAAATGAAATCTGATCTGTGGTGACAGGAAGCTGATCATAAATTGGCTGGAGGGGTGCCTGAATGGCTCAGTTGGTTAAGCATCCAACTCTTGATTTCGGCTAGGTCATGATTTCAGAGTCATGAGATGGAGTCCTGTGTCCAACTCTGCACTCAGCGGGAAGTCTGCTTGAGATTCTCTCTCCCTCTCCCTTTGCCCCTCCCCCTGCTCATGGGTGCTCTCTCTCTCTCTCAAATAAATAAATCTTAAAAGAAATTGGCTGGGAACAAGGGTGGTGGAGGGATAAATTACAAAGAGGCACAAGGAAACTTAGGAGAATAGTAGAAGTGTCGCCTTAACTGTGGTGTATACATATGTAAAAATGGATAGAAGTTTACATTTTAAACATTTGCAATTTATTATTATCTTTCAACTACACCTTTAAAAAATATTTTAAAAGAAACGTGACTATTTCTGTGTGTTCCTATGGAGCGATTTCCAGGATTTATTAAATGAAAACAAAATCCAAAAAGAGGTACATATAGTATGCCACCATTTAAGAAATTGAAAGATATGGTATCTACCTATATTTGTGTATATATTTGCTTTTAAACATATTTGCTTACCTGAAAAAGTGAAGGATAAACCGTAAAAGCAAGTTTTCTTTAGGGAGAGGAAGGGAATATAATATATCATATAAATATATGATGAAAACATAAAGTCAATTCTTTAAATACATCTAGTTCCATAAATTTGGCTTTTGAAATTTGTACATAGTCTACATAATGCTAAAACAAAATTAAATTTAAAGAAGCATTCTGGAAAATTGAAAGCAAAATGAAACAAGGTATCCCAAATATAAATCCAGTTGGTGGTATTACCACACAGAGAAAAAGTATTTCAAGTAACTTACAATAAATGTGACTGTGTATGTCTAGTGGTATATACCTTAGGAAAAAAATTTCCAGAAAAAAGATCTTAGAGTGTTTTAGTTATATTTTTCACAGTAGTGTTGTTTCTGTTATTCTAAGATTGTATTGTGTTTTTCGGTAGGATAAGGGAAATAAGTAATTATATTTTTGTCATTGAGAACTGGTGCATATTCAGCATGGGAGAAAAGAGATATAAAATCAAAAAGGCAGCTAAAAGCCCTGTAGTCTTGAATTTCAGTTGGAAGTAATGATTTATCCTAAAGCAAAACAAGCAAACAAAAATGTTTTCTAACTCTTCCCTATACCCAGACTGTGATCTACAAGCACCTCTGTGCACTAAATAAAACTGGAGCACCTTGGAGGAGTGGCTGGTTCAAGAGCTGGGGAAATATATAAGGAAATATATAAGATGATGCTGGAACATCCTGCCTTATCAGAAGCAAGAATATCGTGAAACATACTGAGGTCATGTCAAAAGGATCTAAAAGCCAACCTGAAAAGGCTCTCATTGGTCAAGGATGGGACAGTTTGAGCATTAATAAGGATAATAACTGCAATGGGTGGAAACATATCAACTACTTTGGATCCATGATTTTACAAACCTATTTTAAAAACACATTGAAATTTTTTAAAGTCATCTTGTTAGGGTGCTAGAGAATTAACTCATTAATAAAAACAGATAAGTGAAGTGAAAGAAATAACAGTTTACCCTATCTTTCCTATTTGAGTTATACCTCAGGTTAACCAGATGGTTGATGACAGGAAGTTTATCTTTATAGAAGTGTCTCAAATAATAAGTGAAGAAGGAATGATAGAAGTTGGAAGACCCAATTTATAATTGCCAATGAATTAATGATCATCAAAGGCTGTTAATCTCACAAAAAGAGACCAGCCTAACATTTTGAGCTTCCTAATGGAAGTACATACCACTGTCTAAAAAGCAGGCTTGCCAAAAATTCAAACCTGTATCAGGCCAAATTTCTGGAACTACTTACTAATTTATAGAAAATGCAAAAGACAAAGGACAGCAAATGGAGATTTAATTAGAAAAATCCAGACCGCAAGAAACTCATTAAGAAAAACAATTTGGTTTCCATAAAAAAATAAAAATAAATGCAAGGGTGGAGGGTGATCCTACAAATTAAGGAGACTTAAGGGGCATGGCAACCAATGTTTAAAGCTCCTTGAAAGAACAGTTATCGAGGGGAGGAGTTAAGATGGCGGAGGAGTAGGGGACCCCTTTTTCAGCCGGTCCCCTGAGTTGAGCTGGATAGGTACCAGACCAGCAGGAACATCCACGGAATCAGCCTGAGACGCAGGAAGATACATCTGGATCTCTACAAATGAACATCTCCAGTGCTGAGTATTGAGGTAATAAGTGGGGAGCCGTGAAACCGTGCACAGATATCGGAAGATAAACGGAAGGGGGAGGGAGCTGCCGTGTCCGGGCCCTGGGAAGCGGTAGCCACCTGCACGGGGAAGCAGGCAGACCGCGGACCCGCACCCTTAAGACAGCAGACTGAGACCGTGAGCCAGGGGCACGCACTACCAAGCATCTCACAGAACTCCGGAACTCCGGTGTGCTCACTGGATCCAGACTGAGACCGGGAGCTCCGGGAGTGCACGCGGGGCGGCTGGCGGCTGGTGGGCCACCTGCACCGGGGAGCGGGCGGACCGCGGACCCACACCCTCGAGACGACAGACTGAGACCGTGAGCCGGGAGCGCGCGCGCCACCAAGCATCTCACGGAGCTCTGGAACTCCGGTGTGCTCACTGGATCCAGACTGAGACCGGGAACTCTGGGAGCACGCGCGGGGCGGCTGGCGGCTGGCGGCTGGTGGGCCACCTGCACGGGGGAGCGGGCGGACTCGCGGACGGCACCCACGAGACAGCAGACTGAGACCAGGAGCTCCGAGAGCGCGCGCGGGGCAGCTGGTGACTGGTGGCTGGCGGGGTTAGAAACACAAAGGACAGAGACGTGCTGGCCCTGGAAGAGAGGGCTGGGACACCGGGTGTGGGGCGCACAACCCGGGATGCTACAGGGTTGAGCAGCACCAACAGAAACAGAGTTAAAGTGGCTAGAACATCAGTGGAGAACGGGCCACAATCCCTCTGTTCTGTGACAGAGGCTGAATTTCCTCTGCTGCTGCTCTGACTCTCAGAAGAGGCACAGCAGACCGCCAGGGAAAGCTGCCAGAGAACAAAAGCCCAGAAATACCAGCTCACAGTGTGCCCATCCCCATCCCCCCTCACAGGGAACACGGAGACTCTACCCAAACAGGGTTTCCTGAGTACCGGTGCAGCAGGCCCCCCTCCCCCAGAAGGCAGGCTGAAAAATCAAGAAGCCCACAACCTGGGGCGCTTGAGTGGCGCAGTCATTAAGCGCCTGTCTTCGGATTAGGGCGTGATCACAACGCTCCGTAAGGAGTCCTTCATCGGGCTTCTCCACCGGGAACCTGCTTCTTCCTCTCCCACTCCTCTGCTTGGGTTCCCTTTCTTGCTGACTGTCTCTCTCTCTCTCAAATAAATAAATAAACTCTTTAAGGAAGAAGCCCACATCCCTAAGATCTCTATAAAACAAGGGCGCACGGCCTGGGTCCCAGTCAACACTTGGGCTCTGGACAACCCTGCAATCTCTCTTCATCAGAATGACGAGAAGGAGAAGTCCCCCCCAGCAAAGAAAAGATAATGAGTCTGTGGCCTCTGCCACAGAATTGGCCTCGGCCACAGAATTAATACATATGGATGTATCCCAATTATCAGAAATGGAATTCAGAGCAACAATGGTCAAGATGATGAGTAAACTTGAAAAAAGCATCAGAGAAAGCGTTGCTGAGAATATAGAATCCCTAAGGGCAGAAATGAGAGCGAATCTGACAGAAATTAAAAACTCAGTGGGCCAAATACAGTCAAAACTAGAGGCTCTGACGGCCAGGGTCACCGAGGCAGAGGAACGCGTTAGCGAATTGGAGGATGGGTTAGTAGAAGAAAAAACGAAAATAGAAGCTGGTCTTAAAAAAATCCACGCCCACGAATGTAGATTACGGGAGATTACTGACTCTATGAAACGATCCAATGTCAGAATCATCGGCATCCCTGAAGGGGTGGAGAAAAACAGAGGTCTAGAAGAGATATTTGAACAAATTGTAGCTGAAAACTTCCCTAATCTAGCAAGGGAAACAAGCATTCGTGTCCAAGAGGCAGAGAGGACCCCATCCAAGCTCAACCAGGACAAACCTACGCCACGGCATGTCATAGTGCAATTCGCAAATATTAGATCCAAGGATACAGTATTGAAAGCGGCCAGGGCAAAGAAATTTCTCACGTACCAAGGCAAAGGTATCAGGATTACGTCAGACCTGTCTACAGAGACCTGGAATGAGAGAAAGGCTTGGGGGGGCATTTTTAAAGCTCTTTCAGAGAAAAACATGCAGCCAAGGATCCTTTATCCAGCAAAGCTGTCATTCAGAATTGATGGAGAAATAAAGACGTTCCAAAATCGCCAATCATTAACCAATTTCGTAACCACGAAACCAGCCCTACAGGAGATATTAAGGGGGGCTCTATAAAGGTAAAAAGGCCCCAAGAGTGATACAGAGCAGCAAGTCACAACCGATACAAAGACTTTAAAGAGAAATGGCATCATTAAAATCATATCTGTCAATAATCTCTATCAATCTAAATGGCTTAAACTCTCCCATAAAACGCCACAGGGTTGCAGATTGGATAAAAAGACATGACCCATCCATTTGCTGTCTACAAGAGACTCATTTTGAACCCAAAGATGCATTCAGACTTAGAGTAAGGGGATGGAGTACCATCTTCCACGCAAATGGACCTCAAAAGAAAGCTGGAGTAGCAATTCTCATATCAGATAGACTGGATTTTAAACTAGAGGCCATAGAGAGAGATACAGAAGGGCACTATATTATTCTTAAAGGAAGTATTCAACAAGTGGATATGACAATTATTAATATATATGCCCCCAACAGGGGAGCAGCAAGATACACAAGCCAACTCTTAACCAAAATAAAGAGACATATAGATAAGAACACAGTAATAGTAGGGGACCTCAACACCCCACTATCAGAAATAGACAGAACACCCTGGCAAAAACTAAGCAAAGAATCAAAGGCTTTGAATGCCATACTCGACGAGTTGGACCTCATAGATATATATAGAACACTACACCCCAGAACCAAAGAATACTCATTCTATTCAAATGCCCATGGAACATTCTCAAGAATAGATCATGCTCTGGGACACAAAACAGGTCTCAGCCAATACCAAAAGATTGAAATTATCCCCTGCATATTCTCAGACCACAACGCTCTGAAATTGGAACTCAACCACAAGGAAAAACCTGGAAGAAACTCAAACACTTGGAGGCTAAGAACCATCCTGCTCAAGAATGACTCGATAAACCAGGAAATCAAAAAACAAATTAAACAATTTATGGAGACCAACGAGAATGAATACACAACGGTCCAAAACCTATGGGATACTGCAAAGGCAGTCCTAAGGGGGAAATACATAGCCATCCAAGCCTCACTCAAAAGAATAGAAAAATCTAAAATGCAGTTTCTATATTCTCACCTCAAGAAACTGGAACAGCAACAGAGGGACAGGCCTAACCCACTGACAAGGAAGGAGTTGACCAAGATTAGAGCAGAAATCAATGAATTAGAGACCAGAACCACAGTAGAGCAGATCAACAGGACTAGAAGCTGGTTCTTTGAGAGAATCCATAAAATTGATAGACCACTGGCAAAACTTGTCCAAAAACAAAGAGAAAGGACTGAGATTATTAAAATTATGACTGAAAAGGGAGAGGTCACGACCAGCACCATTGAAATTGCAAGGATTATTAGAAACTTTTATCAACAGCTATATGCCAAAAAACTAAACAATCTGGAAGAGATGGAGGCCTTCCTGGAAACCTATAAACTACCAAGACTGAAACAGGAAGAAATAGATTTCTTAAATAGGCCAATTAACTATGAAGAAATTGAGTCAGTGATAAACAACCTTCCAAATAATAAAACTCCAGGCCCAGACGGTTTTCCTGGGGAATTCTACCAAACATTCAAAGAAGAAATAATACCTATTCTCCTAAAGCTATTTCAAAAAATAGAAACAGAAGGAAAGCTACCAAACTCATTCTATGAGGCTAATATTACCTTGATCCCCAAACCAGGCAAAGACCCCCTCAAAAAGGAGAATTACAGACCGATTTCTCTAATGAATATGGATGCCAAAATCCTCAACAAGATCCTTGCTAATAGAATCCAACAGTACATTAAAAGGATTATCCATCATGACCAAGTGGGATTCATACCTGGGATGCAAGCATGGTTCAACACTCGCAAATCAATCAATGTGATACATCATATCAACAAGAAAAGACTCAAGAACCATATGATCCTCTCAATTGATGCAGAAAAAGCATTTGACAAAATACAGCATCCTTTCCTGATTAAAACCCTTCAGAGTGTAGGAATAGAGGGTACATTTCTCAATCTCATAAAAGCCATCTATGAAAAGCCTACTGCAAGCATTATTCTCAATGGGGAAAAGCTGGAAGCCTTTCCCTTAAGATCAGGAACACGACAAGGATGCCCACTCTCGCCACTATTATTCAACATAGTACTAGAAGTCCTTGCAACAGCAATCAGAAGACAAAAAGGGATCAAAGGTATCCAAATCGGCAAAGAAGAAGTCAAACTGTCTCTCTTTGCAGATGACATGATACTCTATATGGAAAACCCAAAGGAATCCACTCCCAAACTATTAGAAGTTATAGAACAATTCAGTAAGGTGGCAGGATACAAAATCAATGCCCAGAAATCAGTTGCATTTCTATACACGAATAACGAGACTGAAGAAAGAGAAATTAGGGAATCCATCCCATTTACAATAACACCAAAAACCATACGTTACCTTGGAATTAACTTAACCAGAGACGTAAAGGACCTATATCCTAGAAACTATAGATCACTTTTGAAAGATATTGAGGAAGACATAAAAAGATGGAAAAATATTCCATGCTCATGGATTGGAAGAATTAACATAGTTAAAATGTCCATACTACCCAGAGCAATCTACACTTTCAATGCTATCCCGATCAAAATACCGAGGACATTTTTCAAAGAACTGGAACAAATAGTCCTTAAATTTGTATGGAACCAGAAAAGGCCCCGAATCTCCAAGGAACTGTTGAAAAGGAAAAACAAAGCTGGGGGCATCACAATGCCGGATTTCGAGCTGTACTACAAAGCTGTGATCACAAAGACAGCATGGTACTGGCACAAAAACAGACACATCGACCAATGGAACAGAATAGAGAACCCAGAAATGGACCCTCGGCTCTTTGGGCAACTAATCTTTGATAAAGCAGGAAAAAACATCCGGTGGAAAAAAGACAGTCTCTTCAATAAATGGTGCTGGGAAAATTGGACAGCTACATGCAAAAGAATGAAACTTGACCACTCTCTCACACCATACACAAAAATAAACTCCAAATGGATGAAAGACCTCAATGTGAGACAGGAATCCATCAAAATTCTAGAGGAGAACATAGGCAACAACTTCTATGACATCGGCCAGAGCAACCTTTTTCACGACACATCGCCAAAGGCAAGAGAAATAAAAGATAAAATGAACTTATGGGACTTTATCAGGATAAAGAGCTTCTGCACAGCCAAGGAAACAGTCAAAAAAACTAAGAGACAGCCCACGGAATGGGAGAATATATTTGCAAAGGACACCACAGATAAAGGACTGGTATCCAAGATCTACAAAGAACTTCTCAAACTCAATACACGAGAAACAAATAAACAAATCATAAAATGGGCAGAAGATATGAACAGACACTTTTCCAATGAAGACATACAAATGGCTAACAGACACATGAAAAAATGTTCAAAATCATTAGCCATCAGGGAAATTCAAATCAAAACCACACTGAGATACCACCTTACGCCAGTTAGAATGGCAAAAATAGACAAGGCAAGAAACAACAATTGTTGGAGAGGATGTGGAGAAAGGGGATCCCTCCTACATTGTTGGTGGGAATGGCAAGTTGGTACAGCCACTCTGGAAAACAGTGTGGAGGTCCCTTAAAAAGTGAAAAATTGAGCTACCCTATGACCCAGCCATCGCAATACTGGGTGTTTACCTCAAAGATACAGATGTAGTAAAGAGAAGGGCCAAATGCACCCCAATGTTCATAGCAGCATTGTCCACAATAGCTAAATCGTGGAAGGAGCCAAGATGCCCTTCAACAGATGACTGGATTAAGAAGCTGTGGTCCATATATACAATGGAATATTACTCAGCTATCAGAAAGAACGAATTCTCAACATTTGCTGCAACATGGACGGGACTGGAGAAGCTAATGCTAAGTGAAATAAGTCAAGCAGAGAAAAACAATTATCATATGATTTCTCTCATCTATGGAACATAAGAACTAGAATGATCGGTAGGGGAAGAAAGGGATAAAGAAAGGGGGGTAATCAGAAGGGGGAATGAAGCATGAGAGACTATGGACTCTGAGAAACAAACTGAGGGCTTCAGAGGGGAGGGGGTCGGGGAATGGGATAGACTGGTGATGGGTAGTAAGGAGGGCCCGTATTGCATGGTGCACTGGGTGTTATATGCAACTAATGAATCATCGAACTTTACATCGGAATCCGGGGATGTACTGTATGGTGACTAACATAATATAATAAAAAAATCATTAAAAAAAAAAGAACAGTTATCATTTAAAGCTGAAGACTGAACTATTTATGGATGTAATGATATAAAGATACTATGGCTTGGCTGTATTTCCAAACAGTACAGGGGTGGGGAGAGGAAGGAAATATAAATGAAATAAAATTGGCCCTGAGGTAGATCACCATTGAGGTGGATGACGGGTTCACTGTTCTACACAGCATTTTTGTGTGTGTTCTGAATTTTTCATAATAAAAAATGAGAAGCAAACTACAAGTTATATTACATAGCAACATTTACATTTTACATAGCAACATTTACATTTTATAACCATGAAAATATTGATCCCAGCAAAGTTGAGTAGTGTGCTATGATTCCAAAGTCCCAGTCTCTGTGCTTCTCAAATGTTTCTAACATCAAACAAATGTAATAGGTACAAACATAAATAAACAAACATAGATACTCTTTTCTTGCAATATACTAATTGTTAACTTTTTTGCTACACCTTAGTGTTTTGTATCTAGGCCATGCCTTTGGTACACGTTTTACATTTCAGAATAGATTCCAGTTTTGTTCTTGAAGTCCACTGACTTCTTAATCATATTTGGGCTAGTTGCTTCATATTTGAACATTGACATTTTAATGAAGCTTTGTATTTTCCTGATGTTTCTAATGACCTTTCTAATTGCTTTAGTGGCATAGCCTCAAGTTTATTTTTCCTCAGATATCAAGTATATGGCTTCCCTTTTACAATCAAAGATATCCATCTTGATACCTTCCAACTTTCTGCTCCAGACTATTTATTTACTTTCAAGGTTAGCTATGTCATTGTCATCTGGACTTTGCTGCTTTGCTCTCCTCGATAGGACCTATTCTTTGTTTCATAATATCTTGTTTTTTGGGTTAAACTCTCATTTTTCCTGCAGTATATATTCAGATAATTCACTAAGAAAGGATATGTGGAAGGCAAGCTTTCTGAGGTCTCACATGATGAAAACAGGTTATATCCGTCTTTACACTTGATTGATAACTTGGTTGGGTATAAAATTCCAATTTCAAAATCTTTTTTTTCCTCAAGTCTTTAAAGGTATTGCTTTATTTTCTTTTGCTATATTTTCTTTTGACACAATAAAAATTTTGTTCTTTTGTAGGACATCTTTTTTATTCCTGATAACTCTTCTATAGAGTTTCTCTGTGTCTTTGAAGAGCTAACATTTCCCAGTGACGTCTTAGATGTGTGTTTCTGCATTTATCTTGCTCAACACTGACAATATAATAATCACAATGAAATAAAATTTACTGAGTACTTATTATACATCAAGGATCGTTGGAAGTGCTTTATATGTATTATCACACCCAACAGTCCTGTGAAGTAGGATTATTTCTCCCACTTTACATATGAGAAAACTGATGCAAAGAGAAACTATATGACAAGGCCCTTTTAATTCAATGTTGTATACTCTTGTCTGTGGAAAATTTTACTGTATTCTTTATAATTGGCTCCCCTTCATTTATTTCATTTTTTCTTTCTTACTTGGGCTCTTAGCACCCATGTGGGGTAGTTCTTTTCTAAAGAAATTGAGAAGAATCCTATTTTTTGCCTAAAAGTAAATGTCTATCTGCCTTTTTCCGTGGAGTAGGACTAAGGATGGCAATGGCAGACAAGTTCATCTATTCCATATACAAATCTTCAATTACTTTCTCAATTTTCAACTTCACGTCTCAGTCCCAACTTTCATTGTATCTGCTATTCACAACCTGAAACTCAGAATTTGCTGGACACATCCTCTGACGAAGTCCCCTCAGTGCATAGTTTAATTAGGCTGGGGTTTCCCCAGTTCGGCTCATCTGTCAGGATGCTTCCACCTTCTCCCAAAAATGTGTTGAGGTTGTTCTTTTGCTGCTGCCTTACCTAGTATTTTCTTCATTATTTTGAAGTTGTATCTATTTTTATTCTTTTATTATAATTCTAATGGGGCCATGGAAGAAAGAGAAGATAAGATGTGGGATCAGTCTGCTCTCTTGCTCTCTTAAATTGGTTACTCCATGACTCATTCTTTTTTTTTTTTAAGTTTTTATTTTAATTCTCACTAGTTAACATACAGTGTTATATTAGTTGCAGGTGTACAATATAGTGATTCAGCAATTCCGTACATCACCTGGTGCTTGTTCCATAACTCATTCTGAGCTAAAATATACTCAATGTCTATACTTTAAACATTATTTTATTAGTTTTTTTCTTAAGGAGAAAACATACAAGCCAAAATCTCCCTTACTTTAAGAGAATCTAGGGGAGCCTGGGTGGTTCAGTCAGTTAAGTGTCCAACTCTTATTTTGGCTCAGGTCATGATCTCAGGGTCCAGGGATCAAGCCCTTTGTTGGGCTTCCCACTTGGCTTGGAGTCTGCTTTTCTCCCTCTTCCTTTGCCTGGACTCCCCCCCCCCCCCCCGNNCCCCCCCCCCCCAGTGTGCATGCTCTGTCTCTCTCTCAAATAAATACATCTTAAAAAAAAATTTAAACCCCTTTTCAAGTTTAAGTAATCACTATTAAAACAGTAAAAAGTATCTCCTACATTTATCAGCATGTGAGACTCTCCCAAATGTAGAGCCTGAAATCCCCCATACACTATGTTGAGGAAGGGGAGAGGAGTGGGGTGAGCAGGAAGGTGGGGGGGGGCAGGAAGGGGAGCTGTGTTAACTAATACATCTTTGATCCAAGTAGTAGGTGAGGGAGAGGGAACCTTGGCTCCTCAGTCTACCTGGAGGTCAGACAAGCATCCTACGACTCAGCCACACTTAAACTTGGGATTGGTTTTTTTGGTTGTTTTTTTTTTTTTCTTGGTCAGTTTGAAAATCCATTTAGCTTAGCTTATGAACTCCAATGTGAAGGTATTGATACAGAAAAGATGTTGATTTTTTTCTGGTATGAACCTGTTAGAGAGGTAGATGAAACAATGACTCAGTCTAGAAGATGATTTTTTTAAACAGGTGCATCTAAAAAAGCATATAAAAAAAGAAAAAGTTACTTTAACATGACTTATTATTATTGAATCTATACCTACTTTTGTGAACAATACTTATTTTCCCAACACTCTAAGACCATGTGTTATATAATAGATTTTAAAACATCAGTGGGATGTCATGTCACCTGGGTCATTCTATAATCCAAGAATTTTCTCATTAAAAATTTGCCCAGCTGCTACCTCATGTTAGGTCTATTTCCCTTCCTGGTTCTGGAAAGTTTATCTATAACAAATCTTTAATTTTCTGGAAATTTTCAGGATGCTAATTTTTAAAAGTTGGATTTAGAGTTATGATTTATGTTCTTTTTGGATATATAGTTTGTTGAATATTATATAGTCCCATAACTACCACGATCAAGATATAGACTATTTCCATCACCCCAAAAGTTTCCTCATAATTCTTTGTAGTCAGTCTCCTCACCCATCCCAAACCCTAGCAACCTCTGGTATTCTTTCTGTCTTTGTATTTTTGCCTTTTCTAAAATGCCATGTGGATGGACCAATACAGTATGTAACCTGTTCTGTCTTACTTAGCATAATGTTCTTGAGAATCATCCGAGTGAGTGTATTTATGGTTTATTCCTTTAAATTGCTGCATAGTGTCCTATTGTATGGATGTACTATAATTTGTTTATCCATTCATTGGTTTGTGGACATTTGGATCCTTTCCATTTTAGGGCTATTATGAATAAAGCTGCTAAAAAATATTCAGGTATATGTCTTTGTGTGAACATATGCTTTCATTTCATCTGAGTAAATACCTAGGAGTGGAATTACTGAGTCAGTTGGTAAGTGGTTTATAGGAGATAATCAAATTGTTTTCCAAAGTGGCTGTACCATTTTGCATTCCCACTCACAGTATGTAAGAGTTCCAGTTGCTCAACATTCTTGCCATCACTTGGTATTGTAAGTTTTTGGTTTTGTTTTAAATTGTTCTAATAGTTGTGCAGTGATATCTCATCACAGATATAATTTTCATTTTCCTAATAATTAATGATATGGAGCATCTCTGCATGTAGAGATGACTATTTACCATCCTTATCTCTTCTTTGGTGAAGTGGCTATTTAAATCTTTTGCCCAGTTTTTAATTGGGATTCATGTTATCTTGTTGAGTTTCGAGAACTCTTTTATATATTCAAAATGCATTCAAAACATCGTTCTAAACACTTTACTTCTTTCAACATTCCCTTGAAGAAGGTGCTGTTGTTATACCGATTTTATACATGATAAAACCAAGGTACAGAAAAGTAACTTACCAAAATCTCATGGCTAGTAAGCAGTGGTACACTAGGATTTGAAACCAAGTGTTTTTATTTTAGAGCTCTTGCTCTCAACAGTGGTTTTTCAACTTTCTGTAAGGAGCCAGATAATAATTATTTTAGGTTTTATGAACTACCTGATTCTGACCTTGTAGCTCAAGGGCAGTCATAAACCACAAGTAAACAAATGGGCATGGTTGTGTTCCAATCTAATTTTAGTTACATACACTGAAATGTGAATTTCAGATAGCATTCACATCACGAGTATCGCCAATGCTTGATCTAACCATACTTTACTGCTTTGCTTGAACTTAATTTTCCACTCATATGTCCTCAAACACCAGTCTTAAGCAGTTCTGCAAAACAGTTATCTTCTTGTCTAAAAATTGTATATTCCTTTTACAATTATACTATATATGATGCACAATGGCATGTAAGTACTCAGTAAATACCTGTTGAATTGAATTCAGATAACTGAATTGATTTGGCGTATGGATGAGGTAACACATTTCATTCCTAATCCTCTCTCCAGCTATTTTCTCTTGATAATTACTGGGTACCTTCTCCACTGCTGCTGTTCTTTTATATGTCCTCCATAATAGGGGATTTATTATATCCTCTTTAATAGTGGATTCAATGATTTCATAAACATTTGTTTTCCACTCTGTCAAGTTTCCATGTCAAACCCTCTTCAGCAGTTTGCAAAGCTTTCCATGATGTTCCTCCAGGTCATTATTCACATATGAATTGAGGACACATCCCAAGTGCTAATGATTCAGTGGCCAGTAAGACTGCCTGCCTTCAAGTTGCTCATAGCCTAAGGGACGACTCAGAAAAATAAATAGGCCAGTACGGTGCACTGACATCAGTGATATGACAGAGGTTGGTACAAGGGATTATGGGAGCATTGAGAAGTCTCCTCACTTAGGGGAATCGCAGTGTACATAAATAGACCCTTGCTAAGAGCCTTGCATTTGGGTATTGTAAGCCGTAACTTACGGGGGGCAGGGATGAAGGGGATCTTCAAAACCATCTTTGGAGTTACCTATTCATTTTCTGAAACCTCCTCTTTACCCATTTAATGACTTTAGATATAAGAGGCCAAAACATCACCTGTCCTCTGATCCCTTTATTTGTATTCAGGAACTTCATATATATTGAAAATTGCTTGTTTTGGGTGCTTCTGGCTGCATCATCCACTCTTGCATGGGTCAGAAAGATGAGCAGCAGGTTCGGAGCCCTGGTGAATTTCCACTCAAATATTAATACCTGTTCTGAGGAAAGAGCAGAGCTCTAGCTGGAATGGTCAGGTGTGCAGTCCAGATCAGCTTATTTGCCTCTGGGTCTTCTTGAGACTGTTTTCCTGTAACCTGCCATTGCCTATTAGTCTTTCCCAATTTGGATCTCGGGTTGTAGCTTTCTATTTTGTTGTTGTTGTTGTTGTCATTGTTCACACTGTGAACAAAAGGCCAAGATGCCTTTCTCCTCATGTTTATAGATGGTTGAGAATACTGTTACCTGTGCTCATGCAATTGATACCAGTATTAATGGCCCATGTGTCTGTGTTAGTGTTTGTAGTGCAGGGGAGGGGGGGAGAGTGCCACGAGGAGCAACAAGTTGCTGCACAAGCTGCTCTATTTGGACAAGAAAGGCAGAATGGGGTGGGGCGAGTATTGGGAGAGAAGGGTTTCCAATCACCAGCTTGTTTTAGACACCATCTTGAGATTATTTCCTCTTTCTATAGTCATAATTATTATGTGAATGTTTTGCATACTGATAGGGCCTTTCTTCTGAGGACCTGAGACTGGCTCCTTTCTGCAAACCCCATTGTGCTTTGATTCCAGGGTCCATCTCTTAGTATCACTCTCTCTCTCAGGGGCAAACCTTCAAGAAATACAGGCTGTCCAATAGAAAAGAAACCCTGATAAAAATTCCCTCGTTCTTTGTACTAGAAAATAATTTTAGCATCACACTCCGTCCATCTGGACATCATTAATATTGTCAGCCACTCCCTTCAGTAGCCTTTAATGTCTAAATAATTACTCCCTGTGGCCATAATCCGACATGATGTCACTCCCCTCCTGATTTGCATTTCACAGATAACAGACAGCTTGGGAATTACAGGGGGCTTTGTGAGCTTTTCTGAAAGCCTAACACTTACTCCCACCATCACCTCAATCACTTCATGTCCCCTCCTCTAAATCTGTCACCGAACTGCCCAACCTTCCCCCCGTCAATTACCCTTTTCCTTCTGTTACACCATCCCTGGTTCTGTCGATACCAAGCTCCTCATCCTGATTGATAACTGGAAACAAAGTTGACTAATCGGGACATTTCAGTGCTTTGCTTAACGTGGACATCCTTGACTGGAATTTCGACTTTCGTCCTGTGTGATAACCACTTCCCCTGCTGTGTGACTCACTTTTCCACTTTGGAGTCTTCACTCTCTGCAGACACACATTCCCCTGCTCTGGGTAGGTCTAGAGTCTGTGCCCAGACTGCTGCTCTAGGTCTCCTCCTGGGTATCTTCCCGCTCACTCCTTTGTGCTTTTGATAACCCACCGGGGCAAGTAGAGCCACTCCTCCCAGAGCCAGGAAAGAGCGAAGCCAAGGTGCAGGCTATCAGGAAACTAAGTTGTTCTCTTTTTGAACATTTACTTTTATTTTATTTTCTTTTCTTAATCCTTTCACATGTGTTTTTCCCTTTAATTTCTCTTTCTCTTCCCCCACCACTATGCAATCTCCCTTCTCACGGTCTCCTAACCAGCTCTTGGCACCCCTCTGTCCAGGGAGTTATTTTGCTTCTCTGTGTCTAGGTTTGGCCTTTGTCTACACAATACCAAGCATCTGGATATATGGTAAAAACATGCTGTCAAGTACCCAGATGTTTGGGAACATCTGGGTATTTTGGCAACCAGCAGCAACAACAGCTGGATAATGGAATTCATGTTTCCCTTTTCAGTCATCACTTGACATCGGGTGGATAGAGCCTCACCAGCCACCATCCAAGCACAGCCATTATCTGCTAGCAGTTCTTTTTTCATCTCACATGGGGAATTATCTCTGTCAATCATTTTATTGTCGAAGAAAAAAGGAAGGAATTTGTCTCTTCTTGGGCCGGCAGTGCCTCATCACTGCATGCCTCAGTTCTCCTCTTACTGAAAGAGTGAGTGGGAGCTGACAATTGCTTTACCCTGGCCTATCCCAGAGGCAGGGAGAGAGAAGATGGCATGTGAAACACTGTTTTCTCCACACAGGTCTGAAGAATTTGACAAGAACTTGTTTCGCATTAGAACCACTCTTTCTGGGTTGAGATCTCTTCCCCTCTCATTCTCTCTTACATTCTTTGTATCACTCTGTCTACCAGAGAAAGCAAAATGATGGCAATTTATTATTCCTGTCCACTGTGTTCCACAAAAGGCCCACATTATCTGTTTGTATTTTTCTCGGGTAGCTTAGAATAACATTGCTCTGCCCCACTGGGGCCTTCAGGAGAAGGATGGTCTCTAGAGGCTGCCCCAGGCAGTGAAGTGTTCATTGTTCTCTCTGGTTATATCGGGCAGCCTCCAGGTCACTTGCAGACGGTTCATGAAGCTGCAGGACATTACCAGGTAGTATCAGCGTGAACTCTCTCTGGCTGAAGGACACATCCCAGCAGAGGGGCCGGGCTGTGCCCACCCAGGGCTACAACCAGGGTGGTGCATCTAGGCCTACACATACAAATGGTGTGGCTTAATTAAAGAGTGTGTGTGAGAGCACGCCGTTCCTGTAGACCAAAAGACTGAGGCCATGGATGTGTTGGATGTTTGTTTTCAGTACATCTGATGGAACCAGAGACACAGACCCCAAGTCTGTGCTGCAGAAAATCCATCAGTCAATTTAGTGAAACCAATTCCAGTGTGAGTGGTTGCTGGCGCCGCATAGACGTGGCCTAAGTGGCTGCGGATCTCGGAGGGTCAGAAAGAGCCCCAGGGGCCCCAAGGGTGGCAGTGTGGTCCCCGCTCCCCACGTCCCCTGCAGTGCAGTCCGGTGTAAGTAGAGGTGTCTAGTGCTGGCCGGCCTTCCCCCTCGGCAGTCCTCCCGCAGGCCTGCGGAGCAGGATGCCCGGTTCTCTGTTCACCCGCCAGCGGGGCCTCTCCCCTCTCCCCCTTCCCTGCCCCCCTCCTCCCCTCNCCCCTCCCTCCCGGCCCCCCCCACCTTCTCCCAGAGGAGGTGACAGACGGGCCTGTAATTTGGTTCCATTCGCTCGACTGGAGCAACACCTGCCCCCCTCCCCTGGGACGTGAGGGTCTCATCCCAAACCATACAAGAAGCCAAAGAAAAATCCAGGTCCACATGCAAATACGGAGACGCCAGGGACTGGGACGTGGGCCTGCAGCACACACCCCGCCGACATCCCCCCCACCTCTGCCTGCAGACCAAGAAAATCAAACACCTCTTGAAGTCCCAACTACAAAAAACCACCCAAAACTTTAATTAGGGTTTCAGAGGTTTTAAAAAATTAATAATTAGCTCCTGCAGTAAGTACCATTTCCTCTTGCCCATACCACATGACCAAACAGTGTCTGGCATGAGGCAGTATTGATAGCAAAGTCCCGAAATAGAGCTAGGTATAAAGAACAAGGGGGGGAGGCAACTGCCGTGTGTGTGTGCCTGTGGCGTCAGTCACACCGAGGACCTGAGGATGCAGTGGATGTGTGAGTCCTGGGTGGGCTCATGGTCTTTGTGTGAGCCTTTGGTGTTGGCACGCAGCCTCTCTAGTGAGAACACTCATTTCGTTTTCCATTTATTTAGAATTGTCCAAGGAGCCTGTGTACTACCACAGAGGCTTTCTGAACACTTCCCAAAGTCTAAGTGTTGTCAGGGTCGTCCTGCAACAGTGACTCATTCTGGACCTTCCCACGGCTGACCTAGTGCAGCCTGATGTTGTCAGCGCTCAACTTCCCAGAGCCAGGCTCAGAGCCACGCCCCACACTTGCGCCCTAGTCACCTGTTCCACTTGCAGTTGAGGTCTCTCAGTGTGCCGTGCGAGGACAGGTCCAGGGGGCTGGGCCAGTGGCTGGTCCAGGGCCCAGGCTCCTTAAGAGAAAATGTGTTCTTTCAATTCCTGTAGTTTTGCGTGGTGTTTTGTTTCCTGCAAAAAAAGAAACTTGTATTTTTTTCCTTTTTCCTTTTTTTCAAAGTATAAGCTCGTGAATTTTGCTGCCCTTCAGCTTCATTTCCCATTCCAAGCTTGCTAGCTGCGTGACTTTGGGCACGTTTCTTAACTTCTCTGTGTTTGGGCATCTTCATCTGTAATTTAGGAATAATAAGGGCTCCTGAGTCGCTGATTGTTGGAGGATTACATGAGTTAATAACGGACAGCGCCTGGCCCAGGCTAAGCGCTAAGTCTGTGCGCTTCTTGAGGGTATGTCTGTTGTCACCAGGCTATGACCCAGGGCAGACAGTGTGGGGTCTGTGTGTGGAAGGAGCACAGGATTGGTGTCAAAGGCTTCTAGGTGGCTCTGCTGCTGAGCCACTTAAGCACCCAGGATGTCAGTCGGACATACCCTTATCCTAGGGGCCTGAAGGACTCACAGAGATAGCATATGTGACAGACTTTGTGAGTTGAAAGGACCAGGCTAGGGGCATTTGTTCCTGTTGTTAAGAATCCTCAAGCCTTGGTAGGTGTTGCTATCAGGGAGGGAGGGCTGGTAAGTCCGTACTTTTAGCTTCTCAGAATTCTTCGTTCTCCAAGGCATCTCTTCACCCCAGTTCCCCACCAACAGCTAAGAGAATTACCTGATTTTTTTGTTTTTAAATCTTTGAACTCTATCTGAGTGGGGCTCTGGCAGTGTGTCTTTTAGCCTGGGTTGTAGTTAACCAGCTACTGCCTGCTAGCTACCCAAGCATACCCCCCACAGCAGCTTTAGACTGTGGAAAGAAAGGAGAGAGAGAGAGAGGAAAGAAGGGAGGGAGGGCGGAGGGAGGGAAGGAGGAGAGAGGAGAAGAGGAGGGGAGGGGAGAAAAGAAGAAAAAAAACTAGGAATGGTGGGTTAGGCCAGTTGTGAAATTCCCCTCAAATATGTAGGTGCTCACTGATGTTATTCAGGAAGTACTGCTAGTTTGTTTCACAGTAATAATGGTAATTTAGTTAAGTTAAAAGAAAGAAAAGTCTGTATCTTTTAGAGATATTTACCGATACATTTATGGATGAAATGGTGCCGTTTGGAATTTGCTTCAAATAACCCAAAGAGGTAGGGGGAGAGTGTGGGTAAGAGTATAAATGAAATGTCAGGGTATTAGAATCCAGTGTACTATGCCCTTCGCTTTTGTAGATGTTCTTAAATTCTCCATTAAGTGGGTTTTTTTTTTAAATGTAGTTGCTCAGAAAATTCATGCTGATTGATTTTTACTCACCAGGCCCCAATGGACTCACACCTGAACCAAGGCACCCTCCCTGCATCGCGGACCAACCTCCAACCTCCAGCACAGCTCACCTCCCACTGTTCCACAGACAACCCCCAGCTCTTGTTCCTTTTATCGACCAGGAGGAAAGGATGCACTAGGTCCTGCTCCACAGAGTCAGCTCTGGAGGGTTTCATTTATCTCCTTCCGTTGAGTTGGTCTGACCCTCTGAGCCTTTCAGGCAGACTGACCCCAATGTCCTTTCCCCCTAGTTATCCCCTCTTAACCCCAGGAAATACCGGAGAAGGCCCTACCCTTCTCCTATAGCCTCGGATCTTACACCTTTCCCATGATCCCTAATATCCCGTCCCTTTCTCCTCGTGTCTTTCCGGAATGGTCAGCAAGGAGAGGAGGAACTTCCCTCCTGATGTGGAAATACTTAGCCAAACTGGACAGGAAATTCCAACAATTCCTCTCTTCATTACCTCAAAAATAATTTAACTTTTGAAAAGCCATTATAGTAAGTACTGTTGAGCTCTTAACATACACCAGGCATGTTCTAAGTGTTTTACATAAATTAACTCAGTCTTCCTAACAATGCTACAGGATAGGGACGACTAATCACCCCCATTTTACAGGTGAAAAAACTGAGGCAGAGAAGTCAGTAATTTGTTCAGAGCCAAAGCCAGTTAGTAGGAGAGCTGGGGTTCGAACACAGGTGTGCTCTGTCAGAGTCCATGCTCCTGACCACTCTGCAGTAGTGCCTGTGACGGCATCAGTGCTGAGGGAAAACCACGATGAAAAGAGAAAAGGCGTAGGGCAGGCCTCCCACATGGACTGGGGTGGGGGCTGCAGACATGTACATAACTTTGAATGTATGCTTTTATGTTTTATTCTCTCACATCCTATTTACTTACCTGTAATGTTTTCTGTCTTATAGGACAGGGATTATTTCTGTGTGACTTTTTGTGGAGCTAGTTATGTGTCATATCCAGATGGATAAAGTTGATGGAGATCACAGATCATTAACGCATTAATGAATTATTAATGCATTATTTTTAGTTTCTCCTATACAACTTCCTATGCATGCTATTAATGGAATAGTAATTATAATAGCTCACAATCATCCAGCTGTTACTGTATTCTTCCTCTTCTGGTAAGCACTCTACATTATCCTATGGAAACACAGAGTTGAGATAGGTGTATATGCCATCCCGTCCTACACATCCAGAAATGGCTGCTTAAGGAAGTATAGTGACATGTTCAACATGATACATGCAAGGATGAGTGGAGCCAGAGTCTAAACCTGGCCCCAGACTCCTGGGTTTCAAACACAGGGATAAGAGAAACGAATAAATTCTGGTATAATGATGTTTGTACATGGGATTCAGAGAACAGAGCAGCTAGTGCTGCCCAAAGAAACTGAGGAAAGTTTTTAAAGTGTTTACATTTCAGTTGGGTGACAATGGAATAATTGGAATTTTCCAGGCAAATAATAAGAATGGAGGAAAAGCATTGTAGGCAGAAAGAGAGTAAGTACAAAAGCACAGGTTTGAAAGGACCAGGCCTCTCCAGGGAAGAGAGGAAGTGTGAATTTGGCAGGAACATTTGACTTCAGGGAGAGCGGCTGAAGATGATGCTAGAGGGTGTCTGCAACAAGCGTGGGAAAGATTTCTACGCTTGGAGAAAGAGCTTGAGTTTTATTTATAAGCAGCGGGAAGTCAAGAAGGCTTTCAGGCCGGGAATGGCACTCTAACTTTAAAAGATGTTTCTCAGGGCAATGTGAGAATGGGCCTCAGTGTGCTAAGGAGTGTGGGTGGGGTAGACAGAAGAGCGGGTGGGGAATAGTAATGTCTCTGACAGTGTCAGCTTAGCTCCAGTCTCCTTCAGGAGGAGCTGGTCCAGGGCTGCCACGAGCCTACAGTGTCTTCCCACAATGTAGAAGGAGGCTCCCCTGCCTCCCAACAGCTTAGTTCTAAGCTCAGGCACATGCTGATCTTGGCAAGCAGAGGGCAGGCTCAGTCTTAGCCTTTCTCCGTCCTCTTGGTTGTGGGACCTGCAGTCCTTAGGCATGACCTTCACTGAAGCATCTCCTAAGCACGTGGATGGGGAGATGGGGTGCCAGGGCCAAAGGTAAAGTGCGGGCATGGCACGGCCACCCTTTACCAAAGGAAAACTGTTGAGTATGACCCCTGAAGGTGAAACCAACAAACATGGCTTCATGAACCTGACAAAGTTATGTAATTTCTCTAAGCCTCAGTTTGCTTATTTACTAAGTGGACATGGTAACAGTACCTACCTGGTTGGGTTGCTGTGAGAATTAAATGAGATAATAATGCATGCAAAGGCATTAACTCGGTAAGTACCCTGACTGCATGTTAGCTGTTAGTATTCCTACTATCCCAACAGTGAGCAAGAGCTCTCCTATGCCTGGAAAAGGGTTTTGGTTGTCCATGCACTGAGTTGGCTGTCCCCTGCCCCTTATCCCTTGCTCCCCCAAACCTCAGTAGGAGGAAGACTGGCATCTAGAGAGAGATGGCAGTGGTGGGAACTGGATACATCACAACATTCCAGAGGTTGGCTCTGTCTACCTACTTCATAGCACACAATGTGGTCACAGGGCAGGGCCACTGGAGGAAGCCCCAAGAACAGGTTTCATATGGGAAGCAGGCTTTCTCTCCTCCTCCATCCAGCCCCATTTCTTTCCATATGTAACCCCCGTCCTTATTCTGCTCTTCCTTTCCTAATCCACCGCACTACCCATACTCTCAGCTGCTCGCACTTCCATTGCCCTCTCCCTGCAAGGGAAGGGTTTTTTTGCTCAAGACTTTTACCCCTTTTCTCTGGATGTCTCTGGACAGTGGCAGAAGTGAAGCACCCATCTGGGCATAGAAATACTCAGCACAAGTGGCCTTGTTGGCTGGGCCAGTGGGGCTAGGTTTTCTGGGGAGTGGCAATGCACTGGCCAGTTGTTGGGCAGCTAGGAGAGAGGGCAAAAGGTAAGAGGAGCAGCAGAAGGAACTATGTTCCCCAATCTATGTAGGGAGAGAGCAAGCTGGGGGTGAAGGATGAGGCCAGTAGGGCCAGTGGGGCGTGGTGAAAAATTGGCTGGGGCTGTTTTTCGCGGCCTCAGCATGGGACATGGTAACAGGATGCAGGGCACTACAAGCAGCAGCAACCTTGGAAGCTGCCAGCGAGGCAGATCCAGGTCTCCATCTCTTCCAAGAGGCCTTCCCTAACAGCCCTAAGATCATACCCTTGCTACCATTGTCTCTTTACCCTGCTTTGTTTTTCTTCGTAGCATGGAGCAAAACTTGAAATTAAATACTGTTTATTTATTTGTTGTCAGTGTATTACTCTTCTCCAGTAGTCTATCTCATCTGTTGCTCTGTTTTCAGCATCGAGTAGAACAATGCCTGGCACACAGTAGGTCCTCAGTAAACATTTGTTGTAAGTAAGATTGAACGCTCACCGTCATGATTCAGAGAAGAATCATTACCCCCTTACCTATTGCTGAACAGCCACTGAGTCTGTGCTACACACCAGGGATGAATCAGTTACCCTCTGGTCTAGCAGAGTGCCGCAGTGCTCCCTTTCTCTTTGCAGGGTGCTACACAGCCTTGGATTTGAAACGACATTGCAAAGATCCTCTCCTGGCATCACAGGAACCATGTAGCTGGGAAGGGATGTTGTGCTTTGCCCCTTGTCCTTGTCCGCCTTAGGTTAACACCAAGGGTGAGGGCTATAGTCTGGGGGGTGAGTTAAAACATCCTTCCTAGATGTCACTGGAAGGTCTGTGTAAGTCATTTGGAAATTGTGCTTATAAACCAGGAAAAGGGAGGTCCTCAGAAGGTTTTTAGAGGTTAGAAGTTGGCTCCGTTTCTTTGGCATAGGAGCAGGGCCAATTTTTCTGTCACGTAATAGAGAAGTGCTCTCAGGACTGGGACCACCCCTACAGGTGGGAGGACCTCAATCCAAACAGTCAATCCAAAGGCCGCATGGCTGGAGGCTGGATTAACCCTCCACTGCTGCAGTGGCCAGGACTCCAGATACAAAGCCAAAGAAGGCACCATTCCTTTTCATGCCCTAGAACGTGCATTCCTACTCAGCACCTCCATGTGAAGATGAGAAGGAAGTCTCACTAGGTATCTGTGACCCTGACTACAAGATACCTGGGTGAAAAGTGAAAAATGCTCGTAATCCCAGATGTTTCACAGACATAAAATCAAGTAGCCATGTAATCACACTTTTTACTTGGCAACCAGAGATTTGGTGTGATATAAACTTTATAATATTCTATACGTGTGTGTATGTGTATATTTTGTACATACGTATGGAGTTTTAAAGTTATTCAGGTGTTCTGCTTATAGACAGACAATTTCACATTTTTATAGGCTTTGGTAGAGGACATTCTTCATATCCCAAGGTTGATCCAGGACTTAATTTTTTTTTCTTGTTTGCAGGTGTCATGTCTTAAATCTATGTCCTAATTAGATATTTAAGTGCTGCAGTATACACCTTGTTCTTAACAAGTGCCATGAGGACTGAGTGTCGTCATCTTGAGGTCTTCGTACTGCCAGTAAGTAGTCGTGTGATTTAGTGCAGGGCATTTAACCTCCGTGTGCCTCAGTTTCCTAACTCAAATTTGAAGAGGTTGAGTTAACTAAGTTTCTTTTTAGGGCAAAAGAATCTATGATTCAAGTCATACTTTTATATAAAGACTGAAATTTACTCCTCATTCAGAGGAACGTGATCTATGTCACCATATTTGGAACGTCTGTATAGACTGGTCAGTATCCAAGTTTAGGAAAAGCATCAAGTATCTCAATACACAAATATGTTAAGGTTTGAGGTGTGTATGTGTGTGTGTGTGTGTTTTCAACTATTTCCTTTTTGAGGATTGTATCCATTAAGATATTTCATGCTCAACCAGTATGTTTATTATTTTTAGACAGTATGCTTTAAATAAAGGAGAGGACTTTATTTGATACCTTTATTTAATGCAAAACAGCGCACCATTCATGAGATATGAAAAACTTGTCAGATAGAAACCAGATTATATCTATTTTCACTACAAAATATTGCATTATATAAAGCAACAGAGACACAAAAAAACCCTGAAAAAGACTAAAATCTTTGGATAGCAGATGCGGTTTTTTTTCCCTTGTCTCTAAAATACACTCCTTGTTTTAAGAGTTTCACAGCTGAGAACATGAAACATTTTCAGGTTATAGACTTTTCTTTTTGGTTGTCACAGAGGAAAGTAGTTTTGAATTTTTTTTTTTTTTAGGAAAATAACTTAATTTCCTAAAATCATCCCACGCACAAACAGCACACACACACACACACACACAAAGAAGCTACTCTCCTTATAAACAGTTTGTGAAGTACTTTTCAGACACAACTACAGATAAGAATAACAACACTTTTTTTAAAAAACTATAATAGTGAAGTGCTAATGTTGCTGATCTCACAACAAAAGAACCTTTCAAGAACAAACATCTTAATATATAAAATATGTTTAGAAACAGGGAGAAGTGGGAAATTTGTTATACAAGTGCAATATAATTAGAGCAAAAAAAAAAAAAAAGACCACAGTATAATCTCAACAAACACGTAAAAAGTTAGACATAATTATTCCACAGGAAAAAGTGTAAACACTTGACTATAAATAAATTGGCACAGAGTATCCAAAGTAAAATTATCACCACTCTGAAAAATAAATGTCTTGAAAAAAATACTCTACTCCTTCTAACATAAATAAAAATAGGTTGTCTTTTTCTAACTGCACCTATGGGTCCACATGTTTAAGGTCACAAATAGATGTTTTTGGATATATAAAGGGGCACTTCGCCTGAAAAAGCAATCAGATATTAAAATTTCCATTTAAATACGGATTCTCTTGTCTACATCAGTGTCATACCTTGGGGTTAAAATCTCACCCAGCTCAAATCTTCCCACAGTGTGTCTATTCTCAATATATCTTTTAAGCTTACCAGTATTGAGGGTTTGTCGCTTTTATTTGGATTCTAATATAATCTTCCTTTTCACAGCAGAACTGAAACTTTCCTGTTCCACCTTTCCGTGCCTTAAATCTCTACACTGGAGGAGAGTCCTTCTCAAACCCTCCAAATGTTAGGTGATTTGTCAATTAGAAAAATCCCAGATAGTCTAAAGTTAGGAGTCTTTACTCTGAGCTTCTGCCCTCATTCTTTCAAAACGTGAAGATCTGTGGGAGATAAATGTAGGAGAACTCAGAGTCTCCGGCGAGCTAAAGCAACCACCATTAACGGGATCCTAACACACGGAGGGGAGGCCTGGAGGCGGTGCGTCTAGGGTGCCTCCAGGAGGCACGCCTGGCGTGGAAAATGCCCCCTGCAAACCCCAGGCTCGCCAGACAAGCCCACCTTCCCGAGTTGGAAACCTTCCCTCGTCTCCCTGCTGACCGGAGAGAACTCGAACGCGTGGCGAGCTTCTTCCCGCGTCCAGGCTTCTCCCCGCGGCCGTCCCGTTGCGCGGCCACCCGGGTCGGTGGCGCTGCCCCGGCTTCCGGACCCGCGGCCCCCCGCCGCGCCCAGGCCCTACACGTCCAGGACGTGGTTGAGATAGGAGATGTAGCAGATGGCCAGGCGCAGGATCTCGATCTTGGAGAGCTTCTTGTCCGGGGGCAGCGTGGGCAGCAGTTTGCGGAGCTCGGCGAAGGCCAGGTTGAAGGCCTCCACGCGGATGCGCTCGCGGGTGGCGTGAGCCGAGCGGTACTTGGCGGTGGCGCGCCGGCGGCGGCGCTTCTCCTCGCGGCTGAGCTGCTGCGGGTGCGGGTAGAGCGCGGCCCGGCTGCCGCCCTTGCCGTCGCCCTCGGCCTCCTCCACGGGCTCCAGGTCGGACACGCTGCCCAGCACCTTGGCGTCCGCGCCGCCCAACGACTCCGGGTCCGAGTGCGCCGAGCTGGGGTGGTCCGAGTCGGCGGCTTGGTCCGGACTCAGCATCATTTTGGAGGCTGAGGGGGGAGTCAGAAAATCAATCAATAAAAGGAAGCAGGGCCGTCTTTGGATCCGAGGGAGAGCAGGTCAGGGTCTACCAGGTCGGCCCTCGGCGTGTCTCGGGTCCCCTCCCCACCCCAGGCGGGCGTGCTCGGCGGAGCTGGCCCCGCGGGGAAGGGAGCGCGCCGAGAGGGGCAAACCCGAGGGCCCGAGCCCCGCGCCTCCCCCACGGAGCCGGGGCCAGCGAGGTCCCGGCTGGGCCCCGGCCGCATCGCGGACCTGACTCCTCGGCCTTCGACAGGCTGTCACCGGTCTGTGGGCCTGGTCCCCCAGGGAGAGAGCAGGCCCAGGAGGCTGCGACCGCGTTCTGTGCCGCCTCCGGCCAAATACCGACTCCGCAAGGCCGCCTGCCTCTCACTTCCCCACCCCTGACAAACGAATGATGCCGAACGGCGAGCACTTCTGGGGTTTACGCGGGGCGGGGAGACGCCAAGGGCGCTCCTGCCCCGAGGGCCTGAGACCCAGCAGCCGGAGGCAGCGGCACCTGTGGCCCTCTCGCTAGTCTGGGGCGTGCGGGGCGGCCGCGGCTGCGGAGGGCGCCCCGCGCTGGGGATGAGCCCGGGTCGCGAGCGCGGACGGCGGACTGGCGGCCCGGATCCGGAGGCTTCGCCGCGAAAACAATGCAATGACTGAACAAACGCGAAGGCTCCTTTCTGCAGAAAATTGACCCTTATGCCCTCGCGGCTCCCCGAAGCACCATCTGTCACGCAGACAGCCACACACATTGGGGACCTAGGGACGCGGCGAAGGGGGAATGAGACAATGCGCCCGGCAGTCGGCCGACCACCTCACGGGAAAATGCCGGCGGCCGGATCGCGGCGGGAGCAGAGGGTGGAAGGGAAGGGAAGACCAGGAGCGGGAGGAGACGGCCCGAGCGTCCTTTCCGCCGGCCGAGCCCCGTCCTCGGGCTCCCGGAGTCGAGAGCCCGCAGCGGTCCCGGGGCGGCCCGTTACGGCGCCCTCCTGGAAGACCGCCTTGCCGGGCTCCTCTCGGGGCCTGGAGCTCCAACCCCGACCGCGCGCCTTCGTTGGGGGGGGGGGGCGTCCACAACCGCGGGGCTTGGGGGTATTCGGCCTCCAAGAAAAGGGCCAGCAGTAGGGGCCCGCAGCTGCGGGTGCAGCGCGCACCGACCGCAGGCGCCGGGGCGGGGAGCACCGGGCCGCGGGCCCCGTGAGCGCAGCCCGAGGGACGCTCGCCGCGGGAGAAATCCGCGGCGGCGACGTGTAGGAGGGCTTGCTCCTCGAGAAACAAAAGCCAGGATGTGTGATCCGCTCCTAGCACCGCACTTGCCTAGGAGCGAATTTGTCTCCAAGCTGGCTTTCTTTGCGCTGCAAGGAAAGCAGGTCCTCTAAGGCAAAATAAAAACAAACGCTCCAGATTAACTACATGTGACTCCCTACGGGTTTTTCACACATACATTTATACAGTAGAACAACTTGCATCTACACATTGGGCTTGAAAGGGCAGAAATAAATTGTCGAGTAATGGAAAATCACAATAAGCAACGACATAGTTGGAGTTCGGCTAAAAAGTTCCTGAGTTGCCCTCAAAGCATGTTAAATTATCCTCCAGATATCTTTTTTAAATATTCATAAATAGTATGTCGTGCGTACATTTTATTTATTTAACAATTAGCTGAAGTACATCTATAAATCCAATATGAATAATCTAACTTAGTTCCAAGGTGGAAAAAATTATTTAAAGAAGCCTTACCTTGTAAAAGCCTTTTCGATAATCTTTTCTCCAATCTTTTAGAGTTACAAATTCCAAAGAATAGAGAGGAGAAATTCCGAAATATATTAGAAGCAGCAAATATTTATTACATTCGAATATGAAAAAGCAGCTGTCATCTCGCTGGTGTCCACAGCGAGGGACGATAGTATCTCAGGATGTGGACGATATAAATGATTGTTCACTTAGTTGATAGACCAAAAACGCCTTTTCCTTTTAATTGCTCTCAAACATTTCGGGAAATTCGTTGTTTTTTTTTTTTTTAAGTGAGGTGTTGAAAGTCTCGTGCCTTTTTTCCTCTTCTAGGTCTCTATAAATAACAAAAGAGATGCAGAGATAAACACAATCACATCAAAGGGCTGATTCCTCCACTTTCTAATAGCGAAAGAATCAATAAGAAAGATGGTTAAGATAAGATCCCACTCCTGTAGGACTCCTTTCCTTCCCTTAATACGGTTGAGCAGAAACTGGGAAGTGCAAGGCAGAGATGCGATCTTCCTCAGAAGTGATTTTTTTTTTTTTTGAGATAAGGCTTTGTTCAGCTGATGTCTCCCCAGTTCCCAGGAACACAGTACTGTAACTCGGGGCTAAGCTTGCCTCTTCCTCTTTCCTCATTTACTTGTAGGTTGTATAAACAGACACCTATTTGCAGTTTCAAAGTCTTTCAAGGCTTGCTTGCATCTCCCACCCCACCCCCTCCTTTCTTTACCTTACAGCAATATATATATAGTCTGGCTTGGAGACGCTTGGAGAAGGTTGGTGGGAAGTGAACGTCTCCCGGAGTAACAGTGACAGGGAAGCGGAGAAAGACGGGAGAGGGTGGGAGAGCCAGAGCAAAGAGGCAGAGATGCGTGTATGGCTTCTTGGCTCTCCGGGTACCAATTGATTCAGCCTGGAGATGGTGGAAGAGATAAAGGCTTAAGAAGGGGGATGGAATTTTTTTCCCCTAAATTGATATTTAATGGGAAATCCTATTGGACAGAAACCTGGACATGAGTCACTTAATTGGACTTGACATCTGTCACAGTGTGGGAGTTTTCACAGCCCAAATATTTTAGCAGATCAGATTCCCACTGAATCTGTGCCATAAAATATAACAGTTGAAAGCAGTCCATGATAGAAATCTTAGCCTCTAAACAGAGTCTCTAGCCATTATCAGACTATTTCTCTTTTTCAGATTACTGATGCAGTATTTAAGTGCAAATAAACAACATATTGACTATGGAAAAATTCTCCTCACATATTAGAAAAACAGTATCTTCCCTTAAGGAAAATATTTGTGTCTGGAACATGAAAATATATATGGTAGGTACTACAGTAAATATATCCAGATATGCAACAGCTAACATTTACTAGTGATCATTTACTTTATTTTAGCGATCATTTACATTTTAAAAGATACTTGAACAAGACTTGATCGAACATACTCATATTTTTAAAATATATCCTGCCACTGGATTAATTTTCCAATATATGATTTTAAAAAACAAACCGTTTTCAATAGATTAAGTCATTGGTGGAACTGGGAAGAGAATCCAGGTATTGTAATCTCAGAGAGCACTCTACCAAGAGACCGTCCTACTTTTCTAAATATGTTTGTTTTTCTCTTTGCCCATTCATTCATTCAAGTTAAAATACGGCAAATTACATGTGTTGATTATTGCACCTCATTTTTTGCTTATTTTACCATGTGAATATTTAGCTGTGAGGCAGTGCATTGGGCCAGGATATAAACCCATACAAATGACCAGTGTGTTGCGGCACATTATGCCTTTGCCTTACACAACCCCATGGCCTTGAATTTATATGCCTTCTAACAAAAGGGAAATTCTAGTTCAATTACTTTATCACTTTGTAGGGATACTGTTAGTCTCCATCAACTACATATTATTTACAATCATTTTAGCTTTTTTGATCATGTAAGCTTAAAAGAAATAAAAGAATATTGTAGCCTTATTCCCCACCTCACTAATTCCTGGGGGAACATTTGTGGAGAGAGGAGTCCTCATTTTTCCTTCTTTTTCAATTTTGCTCTAAAAACAGGTTTTATCATCAGGAGAGAGGATTGATCAGCCTACCCCTGGGAGTGACCCTCCTGGCTGCCACCAGTCCTGTTTGCCTTTGCACACATTTTTCAGCTTATGGGAGATTCCTGGCCCGGAATTGGGTAGAGGTGGGGGAGAGTAGGAAGTGTCTCCAAGGAAAATGGACACCAACACTTTCTAGCCTTGCTTCTGCCTAGCCCCAGCACAGAAGTACATTTTAGATATTCCCAGGACATTTAAGTGGAGGCATAAGCCAGCCACATTTAGGTGGCAGTGGAAACAGGTGAGTGGGTGAACTCCCCCAAGCTGGTGAAGATGAAGGGAAAAAGGAGATTTCCACAGTCTGGCTAAGAGCAGCAACACTAAGCATTCACACATAGCCAGAAGTGTGCACACAGTTGTGCACCCACAGAAAACTATACTCCCCGCCCCCCCCACATAAGCTAGCTGGCTTTATTAGACTGCTACACATTCAGATTTCACAGAGTGAAAAACCTGGTGAGTCTAATCACCATAGCTCCTGAGACAATTGCTACAGTGGGAAGACAGTAGTATCTCTGGTTACCCTGGTGGGGTACCAGGGCAGGTCAGATTCTGCCAAGGTGTGTGTGGATCCAGACACATTCTTCTTTACATTCAGGCTCACTGATTCCACACTGATGGAGCGCGTGCACATACATTACTACGTGAGTAAGCCCTTATAAACAGGTACACACTCAGACCCATACAGAGCCATGGCTGGATGCACGGTCATGGTCACAAACATGGATTCACACACACATGCATTCTATCTTCCAGGAAAGACTTCCCCTCCCCCGAGGCCACCTATGCCTTTTCTAAGACCTCAAGGCACAGATGGTCACTCCTTCTGTGCTTCATAAGCACTTTTTTTCCTATCCCCCTTAGAGATTACGTATTGTATACGGTGATTCTCCGTTTCCGTACCTGTGTTTCCCACTAGGCTGTGACGCTTCCAGGACGGGTCTGGAGCTCACAGCCCCAGCACAGATGTCTGAGTTAAGTACTTGGTACATTTAAGGTGAATGACTCCTGTGTACAGAGGCAACCAGGATGTTTGTAACACAGAAACACTTCTACTGAAAGACTCCCATGGTTTCAGTTGTACCAGTTTCCTCTCCTATAAAAGTGAGGATAATGATCCTGCCCTATTCACTTCACAGGCTGGTCATGAGACTCTGTATGTGAAAGTATCTTATGAAATACCAAACATACAAATGAAGATATTGTGGAGTATTAGGAGTAATATTTAGTAATATTAAACCAGTGGAGAGGTGACAAGCAGCGATTTAAAAAGCCAGACTGGGGAGCCTGGGTGACTCAGTCAGTTAAGCGTCCAACTCTTGGTTTCTGCTGGGGTCATGATCTCAGGGTCATGGGATCGAGCCTGCATTGGACTCCCTGCTTAGCTCGGAGTCTGCTTGAGATTCTCTCCCTCCCTATCTCTCTGCCCCCCCAATAAATAAAATAATAAAATCTAAAAAAAATGAATAAATAAAAGCCAGACTTCCTGGATCTATCATATGCTAGCTATGTGAACTTAAGGGAGTTACTTTACTTTTCTGGACCTCAGTTTTCCCTCTGTAAAATGGGAATAAGAGAAGTATGTTATGTCATCTTTTTCTAAAGATGAACAAAGATGATCTGTATAAAGTGCTTAAATGAATGCCCAGAACTCATACTAAGTGTTGACTATTGTTAATAATATTACTGTTATTCAAAATACATACATACTGTGAACTAGAAATGTAAAATAAAATTACATGAAATATACACATATCAGTATACTCACCCCAATTGTGTGTGTGTATTTGGTGTGTGCGTATTTGGCAACTAACCTGCAGTGAGCACTTTCTATATGTCAGACATTGGTCTAGGGACTTTACACATATTAACTCATTTTATCTTCACCACAAAGCGAGGAGACAGGTACTGCTGTTGTTCTGATTATGCATATAGGTAAGCTGGGTCACAGAAGATGATCTATTCAAGGTTATGTAGCTAATAAATTATGGAGCCAAGATTTAGACTCAGGTAGTCTAAATTCAGAAACTGCCACCACTGAGCACTACTGCTTCTGTGGTCATGGTGTCCTACACAGATATACTCAGGCAGAGGAATTAGTCACCCAATGAAATGCATATTCTGAGGTAGAAATATACATACACACAGAATATACAGAAACTACCACATTTGGCATTCAGAGGTGGTCACTGAGCAAACAGTTTTAAATACTTACCGTGCATCTAGCATTGTGTCAGACGCTATTGGACTACAAAGGCTTTATAATTATTTATTAATTCCACTAGACAGCTGTCTCCAATTTATTTTCTTAAATTTTGTACCCCATCAGTAAAAATTTTGATAATACACATCCAATCTATGTATGTTTATTATTAACAAACTTTATACATGGGCTACTCTACAAGCATATTCTAATTATAAAGCATAAACAAAAAGACATTTTTAAAGAATGCTAAACATAAAGTTAATAATTTTTGTTAAAATTTTTTATTTATTGTTATTTTTTATCATTAAATACAAAAGCCTATTAATAGTACAAGATAATACACAGTTTTTGGAAGCAAAAAACTTCATTTTATTGTAATCATTGCTTAACCCTTTCTGATAATGTGATCTGATGGTCTGGTTTTTAAGCTCAATTTACTTAGAATCTGGGTTTTATGGCTAATATAGCAGAAAGAGGTGTAATACAAAAATTCAAAGCTCTAAATAGTAGTTCATCATTGACTATTAACTGAATTATGATTCTAATTTTTTCTATCTTATCTACCAAATATGCCAAAATTTTGTTGAAATTTGGCTAGCAAATTTTCTTCTAATGGGAATTCTTTATTCTTTTAACAAATGAATTTAAAAGCCCTGAAACTCTTTATTTGGAAATTTTTTTTAACGGTTTAGATTTTTCTATTTCTAAGTATTTTAAGTGTTCACACATAAGAGATTTTGATATATGGGCATGTTTCCATTACTTTGGGCCACAAAAATCACATAACAGTAGAAAATTTTTCAAATCTCTATCTATATTTTTTCTTTATTTTTAAGAGAGAAAGTGTGGGGGGAGGGGCAGAGGGAGAAGGAGAGAGAATCTTAAATGGGGAGCCCAACATTGAGCTTTATCTCACAACCTTGAGATCGTGACCCTGAGATCATGACCTGAGCTGAAACCAAGAGTCAGACGCTTAACTGACTCAACCACCCAGGCACCCTCCCAAATATCTCTCTTTAAAATGTCTTTTCTATAGCACAAATTTCTTTTTTAAAAAGTAGCATTTAACTCTTAAAAATACATCCTTAAAGAGAGAGATTCAGGGTGTTTTTTTAAAATTTTTTTAATAATTTTTTTTTATTATATTATGTTAGTCACCATACAGTACATCCCCGGATCCCGATGTAAAGTTCGATGATTCATCAGTTGCGTATAACACCCAGTGCACCATGCAATACGTGCCCTCCTTACTACCCATCACCAGTCTATCCCATTCCCCCACCCCCTCCCCTCTGAAGCCCTCAGTTTGTTTCTCAGAGTCCATAGTCTATCATGCTTCATTCCCCCTTCTGATTACCCCCCCTTCTTCATCCCTTTCTTCAGCTGCTGTTAGCATCCTACTGGTACCCCTTAGACATGAAAGAAAAATAAATTTAGAACACTTAAAGTCAAACAACGTTCTTTAAGAGATTCTTTAAGAGCTTTGCTACATACTAACTAATTCTTTGTGGGACAGTAGGATTTCATGGTCTCTTCCAGTTTCATTTATCTCAAAGATTCTACCGTATTTTAAAAGACTTGTACTTCTAAAACTACACGGTATACCTTACACTTCAACTTTCTTATGGAAAATTCTTACATAGGAATTATTTAGTGGATAAATGTTGTTTGTGATGGTATTTCTGGCATCTGGCTCTCTATTTGAGTTAAAGCAGCCATTTCCTCAGTAGCTATACGTCCACAATTTTTCCATAAATCATACTTTTACTAAAGATCATTTCAGTTGTGAATAGCTCTTCTCCCATACATTTTACCTTCAATACCCCCTTAAAAAGAGAAGTTCTTCGTGTATTTGATTATTGAAACAGAATATGTAAAGTATCGTGAGCTGAAACATGTTATAAAGCACTGCTGTTCTTTCTCATCCAGCTACGTAGCAAACTGCCCCCACTCCATGGATTGGTCTCATGCTTGTTTTTTCGAATCTCCAGCCCTGTTTCCCAGTGTCTATCAGTGCAATTTGCCAACATGGGAATGCATATTTGTTTGTTACCTTATTGGTTCCTGTTCACTATTTCAGCCTTTTCCCCAAGAGTGGCTTTTGCTATAAAATATGAAAACTCAAGAAAAGCTTCTAAACATTTACCATTATATTTAGTGAAATGGTTAAAAGTACTAGATTGAGTATGACATGACTTCAAGCCTCACTGAAAAACTTCAGGAGTTTGCTTTCATGGTTTGGATGCTTAATTTTTAAAATCAGCTCATTGAAGTTTAATTTATATAGAGTAAAATTCACCCTTCAGAGATGTTCAGTTCTATGAATTTGACAAATGCATACATTTGTGTAACCAACACAGTCAAAATATAGAACATTTCCATCACCCTAAAAGCATCTGCGTATCCCTTAGTAACCAATCCCTCTGTCCACAGTCAACCTCAGACAACCAGTGATCTGATTTCTGTTCCTATAGTTCTGCCTCTTCCAGAATATTGTAAAAATGGAATTGTACGCTATGCAGACTTTTTTTGAGTCTGGCTTTTTTACTCAGTGTACAGCCTTTGAGACTCATCCATGTTGTTGGACGAATCAGCAGTGTGGCTCATTTTGGTTTTGGTTTTGTTTTTTCTGAGCGGTAGCCCATTGTGTGAGGTAGCAGTTTGTTTATCCTTTCACGAGGGAATGGACATTTGAGTCGTTTCGGTTGGATCCGAAGCATACGGCTAACTAATCTGGTACAACCATGCACATACAGGCGTGTATGAGGACGTATGGGTACAGTTCTCCTAAGTAAGTAACTAGGGCTGAGGTCGCTGGGTTGTAAGGTGAGTGTTGGACTTCACGAGAAACCGCCAACAGTTTTACAGAATAGTAGTGTCATTTCTCATTTTTGCCAGCAATGCTCCAGCTGTCCAGCATCTTCCCTACTATTTATTATTGTTACCTCCTAAAAGCTTATTCTAGTAGGTGTCCAGTGGTATCTCATTGTAATTATATTTTACCCTGACCTCCCTTTCGGCTTTATTGAGGTATAACATATTTAGTGAACTGCATGCATCCTAAGTGCACAGTGTAATGAGTGCGGGCGTGTGAGTGTGGAGCCGTGAAACCGTCATCGCCGTCAGGGTGGTGAACATATCCGTATACTCTGCAATTCATCCCTGCTCATCCTCCCTTCTCCTCATCCCACAGGAAACTAATTTCTGTTATTAGAGATTATTTTGTGTTTTTAGAATTTTATGTAAATGGGATCAAATACTATGTTTTCTTTCTTCTGTGCCTTTTTTCAATGGGTCATTATTTTGAGGTCTATCCATGTCGTTACAGATATCAATAGTCTGTTCCTTATTTTGCAGGGTAGTACTCATTTTACCATCTTCAGAGCTCCTTATATGGTTGCATAAATACAAGTTTCGACCTGGTAACATATTTCTTCTGCCCTTTAATATTTATTACACAGCATGCCTGCTGGCACTGAATTTTCTCACCTATTGTTTTTCTGAAAATGTCTTTATTTTGGTTTCATTTTTGGATGATTTGCCCTGGGTATAGAATTCTAAACTGACAGCTGTTTTTATTGATTTTTTTCTTTCGTATTTTAAAAATGTGCTGCCTTTTTTTTTTTTTAGACTTTATTTATTTATTTGACAGAGAGAGAGGCAGCGAGAGAGGGAACACAAACAGGGGAGTGGAAGAGGGAGAAGCAGGCTCCCCGCTAAGCAGAGAGCCCGATGTGGGGCTCAATCCCAGAACGCTGGGATCATGACCTGAGCCAAAGGCAGACACTTAACAACTGAGCCACCCAGGCGCCCCTGCTCTAATTCTTATCTTTATTCCTCTTTATAGAATGTGGTCCTCCCTCTTTTCCTCCAGCTGCCATCAAAATTTTCTCTTTTTTGGGGGTTTTCATTAGGTCACCTATGATGTACATAGGTGTGTGTGAAGTGTTTTGGTTGGTTTGTTTGACGTATGTCCTCTTGGGGGTTGTCTGAGCCCCTTGGATTTGTGATCTACTGTCATTCATCATGTTGGGGACATTCTTGGCCATTAGTCTTTCAAAATCTTTTCTGCCCCATTCCGTTTCTCGTAGCCTTCTGAGATTTCAATTATAAGTATGTTAAAATGTTCCACACTGGCCTAGATCTCTCAGGTGCCCTGTTCTGTTCTTGTCATTGCTGTGGTTTGGTTTCATTTTTCTTTCTCTTTATGTCTTTTTTTCTTTTCTTTCTTTTTTTTTTTTTTTTTTTTTTTTTTTTTTTTTTTTTTTTTTTTTTTTTTTTTTTTTTTTTTTTTTTTTTTGGTGGGACATGGTAACTTCTGTTGATAGATCTTCCAGTTAATCAGTTCTCTCAGCTGGGTTCAGTCTACCAATGAACAATTCGAAGGCACTCTGCGTCTCTGATGTTGGGTTTGTCATTTGTAGCATTTCCCTCTCTCTTCTGAAACTCCCCATCTGTTTCTACATGTTGTTTACCTTTCCCACTATATCCTTTTACATATTAATTATAGTTATCGGAAAGTCCCTGCCTGCTCATTCCATTATCAAAGTATTACTCGAGTTTGTGCCTGTTGACCGCATTCTCTCTTGACAGTGGGTTTCGTGTGTATGCATGTATGTGTAAGATGTAGTTTTGGAGTGAATACCAGATATTTCATGTAGAACAGTAGAGGCCGAGGTAAGTATTATTGACGCCAGGAAGTGACCGTGACTGTTCTTTTGTTAGGCCGTTAGTATGGACAACTGAGTCTGAGGGTCAAGTTAGTCAGCAGTGGAGCCAGCTCTTCGGGTTTTGTCGTTGCTATGCTGAGCGTCAGTACACCACAGACTTCAAGCCCTCCAGTGCTGGGCTGCTTTTGCCTTGTGGTTAGGATGAGAGCTGTCATGATGGCAGCTTTTCTCAGGATAAGCACTCCACCTTCAGCTTTCAGCTTAGGTCCCTCACCACGTGCGTGCCCGATCCCCCACCTTACACTGCTGGTGCTCATTACTTTGTACCAGGCTTGTGTTGGGAGTAGGAGGACTGCTCTGTTGTTCCACCCTGGTGTGGGCCCCTCTCTGCATTCCTGCCCCTCCTCCTTACGGCAGCCAAATTCTGCCTTATATTTGTGATTGATCTTGAGCGGGACTTTTCTTCCCCTCCCCCACTGGTAGGAAACCTCTGCTTGATAATTGTTTAGGATCATGGGCCCGAGATGGTTTTGCGCTTCTCCCCCAGGATAGTCTTTTTTATACCCCACTTTCTTCCCACAACACATCTCTTCCTGTGCCTTGAGCAACAGTCTTTGCTGCTTTCCCCCAAGCTTGAAGCTTTTGTTTCGCACTTGAGAAGAATCTAGGGAAATGCTTGGTGTTTTCTGCCCGAACCCCATGCCTGCCAATTACCTCCTATACACCTGTTGCATCCCTATTCTCTTTCATGAGCATTCAGTAAAGGCTTAAGGATAAGAGCTTGTGAAAAGTATGAACTGCTCTTGGGGGGCCCTCACTCTTCTGGACTGACACATAGCCCCCACTTGGCCTTTGGCAATGCCTTAAAATGTAGCTATTCTTCCTCACATGTTTCCTGGCTTGTATCTTTTTCTCGTGTCCCCTTCCATAGGTGAGAGAGTTGGTCTCCCGCCTTGCATTAGAAGGACTTGTCTATCTTTGAACTCAGGTTGCACCATTATTTCATGACCCCAGCTCTCTGAAAGGCTCACTGAAATTTCCCATTTTGTTTTTTATCTGAATTTTTCTCTTTGTTAGGATGGGGCTGCTGTCTTTGCAGTTTTCCACATCCTGAGGAGAAGTGAAACTCCATGCATACTTTTGAAAGCTCTTGGCTATCACGATGGCGTGGAACTCTCAGCCGCTCTATCTAAAGGTGAACGACACACTTAGGTTGAGTTTCAGTGTTAATTAGTTAACACCCTTGATAATTTTAAAGTTTTAGGTAAGTTCTTGGTGGATCTGCCTAGATCAACATCGTTTTTTACTGAAATGTGGCCGATGAGGCATTCATGTCTGCAATGGGGAGAGTGCCAGCTGCCATTTTCTTGTTGTTTGCTGGTGCCTGCATTATTAGTATTATGTTTAATTTATGGCATCTTTAAATGGATTATTTTTAAGCCATTTGTCTCTTTCAGGGAGTTAATTTTCTTAAAGCTAGATAATATAATTGCAAACCCTCTTCACTAAGCACATTCAAAGTATAATACATCAGAGTATGCTGGAAGTGATTAAATGGCAGAGGTCTCCACTGTGGACACCTGCAAGTTTGAGAACTCCACTTTGCCCCGAGGATCCTTTTACAGCATACGTGGCATACGACTATATGACATAAACACCAGCTGAAGGAACCGGGATCGATCCACATGTTATATATCTGTAAGGTTTGATTTCTTTCTTTAGATAAAACATTTGCTATAATATTATAGATGGAAATTAGACATAATAGAAATTCGAGTATTTTCACCCTAGACTTCAGTAGATTCTCTTGTGTACTTCGTGGCATGCATACTCCTCAGAGATGGTGAACTTGACTGTGAGTTCCTTGAGGATAGAACTTATATTGCAATCATTGTTTGTTTTCCCCCATCCCCCACACACCAACACCTGCTATAGGCCTCATGTTGTGTATGTAGGCCACACACTTTCTTGCTGGATGAGCAAACTTCCTGACTTCAGGAAGCCTTGTCTTTCACCAAATGGATTGAGTCAATTATGACAACCAAGTGATTAAAAAAACCAGAAACCTACCTAAGATCATTTGTATTAAGTAAGGTGTACCACACTGATGATAACATCCACTTGGTTTTAGAGAAAGAGTGTTAAAAACAAATTGCAGGAGACTTGGAAAGAAGTACATGGAGAAGGTCCACTGGGCTGAACCTTCACGCTGGGGAGCACTGCTGTAGTCAGAGCTGCAAACGGCCTTTTCCATCAAAGAGACAAAACAGCAGAGTGGAGCGTGTGTAGGTCTTGGTGAGGACAATCGCAGGAGCGGGAGCTGCAGTTCTTGTGATTTGATCGCACCAGAAGAGAGTGCAGGGAGGGCTGAGGAACTTAGTCAGGCAGAGACACACTCACTGGCCCTAACTGTGATGGCAATTTCTGCTCTCCAGTGTCTTCTGGCTCATTCAGCAGAAGCCAGGGCGCTAGCCCAGCCATGGAACCACAGGGGCCAAAAGTATCGATGTCTGCTACCATGGCCTCTTCTTTTTTTTTTTATAATAATTTTTTATTATGTTATGTTAATCACCATACAGTACATCCCTAGTTTTTGATGTAATGTTCCATGATTCATTAGTTGCGCATAACACCCAATGCACCATGCAATACGTGCCCTCCTTAATACCCATCACCAGCCTATCCCACTCCCCCACCCCCCTCCCCTCTGAAGCCCTCAGTTTGTTTCCCAGAATCTGTAGTCTCTCATGCTTCATTCTGATTGCCCCTTCTGATTACCCCCCTTTCTTTATCCCTTTCTTCTGCTACCAATCTTCCTAGTTCTTATGTTCATAAATGAGTGAAACCATATGATAATTGTCTTTCTCTGCTTGACGTATTTCACTTAGCATTATCTCCTCCAGTCCTGTCCATGTTGCAGCAAATGTTGAGAAATCGTTCTTTCTGATGGCTGAGTAATATTCCATTGTATATACGGACCACAGCTTCTTTATCCCAGTCATCTGTTGAAGGGCCTCTTCTACAGCTCTCCCTTTTCTTTAACGATATGTCCTGGAAATCACCCTATTTCATTTCTGAGGTGATCCGCATTCCTTTTCATAATTGCAGGTATTCATTCCATTGTGTGAGATCCTGCAGTTGATTCACTCACTCCTATGTGTGGGCATTTAGGGTGTTGCAATATCTTACAATTAAAAACGCTACTTACACCTATATCTTAAGTAATGTCAATTTTTTAAAATAAAATGGTGATTTTGTTTCAGACTTTTCTGGGTAGGTTTGTCCGTCTTAAGGTCCAGAGAGAAAAAGTACTGAAGTGCCCAGAAGACATCAGGGAATGGATAGCCTCCTGCACTTCTAACTTAGTGATGGAAAACCTACACCGTGGGGACAGTAATGAAAGGAAGAGCAGATGCCTAGAATATATTCTTGAAGTCAGCGGTCTCTAAAGACGAGTGTGTGTACCTCAAGGGAAGTGCAAGTTAATCCTTTCGGTTACAGGAAGAAAAGATTAGAGCTGTGTTTAAATTTTAGCTAAACTGAAATAATGTTACTATTCTTTAATACACAGAGTGACAACCCTGACCTCACTGTCGCAGTGTCTTGTGTCACCAGCTGCGTGTGCAGCCTGCTGCAGGGAGGGGCTGGCACTAGAAACCTCCCATGTAATTTTGCTCTCAGTGAGCTGCCATGCACTATAGCCTAAGTGCTAAGAGGGTATCCCTGGGATGGCTAGTTTCACTGAAGCAAGAACTTTCAACCATCGCAGAATCTTTAGGGTACGTTCTAAAGAGATGAGGAGTGACCTTGAAAATCTCTTCTACCTCATGGAAATTTGCTAGTGAACTTATGAAAAATTACTCTGAAGAACCATGGACTTAGAAATGGAACTTAACTTTTTTTCTTTTTGCAAAAAGGAAGTGTTCAAGATATACGGACCTTTCTATGGCAACAAATGAAGAAAGTAGTTTGTAACTAAGAATATACTTTCCAAAACACAAACCCACTTAATCTGCTCCTTCAAAGTAACAAAAAGTAAGCAAGTAACAATGTTTCAAAAGAAACCGGTGCTTTTGAGAAATCATTTTGAAGAATGGAAATTTCTCCAGAAAAAAAAAAAATGTGTCACCTATAAAGAAAACTCATACTTGTACCCTTAAAAACAATTTAGAAACTAATTAAAATTAAAATTTTCCAAAACAAGGGCTTTCGATGATGTTGTAAATATTAAAATGCAATGCCTTCTGAGTAATTTGTAAGAAGTGCTTTACAGTAGGGAAAAATGGAGTTTCACTAGCAAAATCTGAATGAAAACCACTATGTGCAGGCAACGATAAACCTCTTTCATCTAGAGCTGCACCTGTTGTGAGATATCTTTTTCAATATGGCAGTCTTTAAAACCAAAAATCAGGATCGACTAAGCTTGGAGACAGACCTTTGAATTGCTGAAACAGAGTTCAGCGAAGATTTTAAAAAATTAAGCATATTTAATAACATTGCTGTATGTATTATTTGTTAATATTCATCTTAGTGATATTAAAAGGGACTTTTGTATTATTAGTAAAAAACATTTTTAAAAATATGATTTACTATTCATGTATTCCCTATCAGTACATTAGTACTATATGTAATTTATAAATAAACCAACAAACACATGCTGGGGGAGTGTGTTTAAGCAATTTTTTTTTTTTTTTTTTACTGATTGTGATATGTGATCAAATGTTTGGATGACCTTTTCACCATTAATACATGTCTAGTAGAATTTTTTTATTATTTTTTTTATCTCCCAATTTTCAGTTTGGGCTGATAATAGAAAAGGTCTTATCTACTTCTAAAGGTAACCAATGACACTTTATTTGCACTCTCTAGGTAGATATAAATAGGTAGGTAAATAGATGGATTTAGATCTTGATGGATGCATAGGTATATATAAATACATATACATGCATTCACATAATCTTTCCTTTTTTTAGATTTATTTATTTTAGAGGGAGAGAGCACAAGCAGGGGGAGGGACTGAGGGAGAGAGAATTGTCAAGCAGACTCTGCACTGAGCTCAGAGCCCGATGAAGGTCTTGATCCCAGGACCCTGAGATCATGACCTGAGCCAAAATCAAGAGTCCGACATGTAACCAGCTGAGCCACCCAAGCGCCCCTGATCTTTCCTTTTTTAACCATTTGAGATTGAGGAGAAGATTGTGTTCCTTTATTCCTAAATACTTCAGTGTCTGTTTCCTAAGAACAAGGACATAACCACACTACAGTTATTCAAATCAGGAAATTAACATTGATATTGACAGAATTTAAAGATGTTAACTTAATCTGATAAACATAAGACCAATGAAGTCAAAAGGTAAGAATCAATCAAGTGTCTGCCTGAGTTGTCTCATCTGTAATATGAAAACTAAAACTTGCCTTACATATGTCACAATAATGCTATCAACATTAAAATGTTGAAAGGACTTTGAAAAAATTTTTAAAAGTCACACGTTAAAGATTGTCATAATACTTCATCAATTTTATTTATGTTTGTAATTTTTTCTTAAGTCTAGCTATTGTAAGCACTGTTTTAAAGTGCTAGGCTACCTTAATTAAAATAAAAATCCAGGGGCACCTGGGTGGCTCAGTTGGTTAGGCTTCTGCCTTAGGCTCAGGTCCTGATCCCAGGGGCCTGGGATGAGCCCCGGATCCAGCCCTTGGGTCGGGCTCCCTGCTCAGTGGGGAGTCTGCTTCTCCCTCTTTCCACCCCCCCCACCCCTTGTGTGTGCTCTATCTCTCTCTCAAATAAGATCTTAAAAAAAAAAGAAAAAGAAAAATCCACTAGTTAAGCTTACCATTAGATTGAGAGGGATAGTCTTAACACAAGATTATACAGTCTGCAGTTACACTGAGGAGTTCAGCAGCAAAACAGCTGGCATGGCAAGTGGTGGGGAGGTATGCGTGAGTCATTGCCATAGTGGGTCTGTGTGGGATCAAGAACAACACTGCTGCCTCACCGTGTTAACGGCAAGGAACTGGACTGGATTCATAGCTGGTGCAATTTACTGCTAATTACCAATATCTTGTACATTATCAAAGGTTAGGTGGGAGGGGGAGGAAAACAGCCATGTCAACTTAATGGCACTGCTACCAAGAATCCCTGACAGACCAGGAACTCAAAAGCAAACAGGAACAGAAATTTATAGAAAGAACTACAGAAGGTTCTTTCTTCAACTTGACTCTCAGGTGGTAGGAACATGAAAAGGAGTATTCTGGAGTCTGCTTACTTGGTGTCTCTCTGTCTCTGCCTCTCTCAGATGTGCTATAAAAGCCACTGATCTCCCTGTAGAAGGTAGAAAGCCTTAGTAGAGAGAACAAAGGGTTGCTAGACTGGGTGGGAGAAATAACCCAGCACATACTAAAAATGGGAAGTTTTTAAGAGGACAGAGGGGTATTCCAGCAGGTGTATGGCTTGGAGGAAAAAGAGGGAAAAAAACCAGAAAATTTCCATCTTGGAGCTCTCTTTCCCCAAGCCCTGAAGACCTTCCTGCTCAGGATGAATCCAGATCCGAGGGAAAAGCAGCATTTTGTGTCCTTAAGAGTAATCGAGAGAACACCCAGGCACTGCTGGGTATAAGAAATCCTGATCTGGACATCAGGCAAAGAAAGGGCTAGAAGGTGAATTACTCCTTCAAGCTGATAGAGAAACCCACCCTGATCTGACAAGGTGAGTCAGGGTTTCTCATTTCTTCCTCCAGCTGAAGTTTGTAACTTTGGCAGAGAAAGGAGAAGAGGAGAAATGAACAGTGGGCTAAATAGGTGGTATCAGAACCCAGGATTGGTTTTCTAAACCAATTATTTCTGCCACGATGAGCTCCTGGCAGGATGAAGAAGGCATCTTTCAAAACCAGGATAACACGTTTGGCAGGAAGCCCTATGATCTGATAAGAGGACTTCAAAAGGAAATCCAGGGAAGGGCGCAGAGAAATGTACTCAGATCAAACCGTAAAGATCCTGTGCTACGCGTCTTCCACTCGCCCATCCAGAGCTGCTCTCTGCCCTTCTCCCTGCGGCTCTGTGCCTGGGAAGCTGACCATACAGCCTGCATCACCGGGCCCCCATGCCTTCTATTTGGCTTGAGCCAATGACAGCCACTGTATAGGAACTGTCTCTGAGTTCAAATAACCACGTCTTCCTCTTGCCTCTTCAGTCCTAGACGTGGTATTGCCTCCCTATGGTTCCCACACACAGAGTGTTGCAGTATCTTGCCTCAGCTTCCCCAAATCATGCTCTCTCCTTCATAAGTAATATCTACTAACTGCTTCTCACCTTGCCCTTTTTGAATATGCCAGCTTCTCCTACCATGATTCTGATAGGTATTTAGATATATGGAGGATGATGGGTGCGAGGGTATGAGAAGAAGTGCTGAGTTTCTACCAAAAAGCCAAAGGGAAGAGACACAGCAGCCATGACAGTTGTGGCTGGAGCAGTGGTAGTTGGGGCTTGGGAAGACTGTTTGCATAACAAAATGAAGCAGTCCTCAACTCAGATTCTTAAATGCAACCCGGGCAATGAGGCAGTAGTTCCAAAGAAACCGATGGATCCCAGGAGTTCAGAATCGCACTACCTACCAGGACGGTGCATACCTGTGTTAACCTGAATTTGTTTCAGAGAGACTCATAGCAGATTGCAAATCGGTGAGGAGAGAGCAGAGAAGCATGGACATATGGGAATATCTACAGTCGTGGCTCTCAACCAGGGGCACTTTTACTCCCCAGAGAACATTGGCAATGGGTGGGGACATTTTCGATGATCCCTGAAGCAGAGGGAATTGTGCTTCTGGCATCTCGTGGGTAGAGGACAGGGATGCTTATCAACGTACTGTAACACACAGGACATCTGTGACCGAATTCTCTGGCCCCAGTGTCCGTAGGGCCTGGCTGGCTGGTTAGAAGCTGGAAACGGTGTAGTTTCTGTGGGGTGCAAGCGCAGTCTCTAGAATTAGCTAGACCTGGATTTGAACCCCAGCTCCATTTCTTACTGGCTAGTGATCTTGCCTGTCCAAGCTTCGGTATCTTATCTTTAAGATGGGGGAAATAATAAGGGCCATCTCATGGAGCTGCCATGAGGATGGAAAGAGACGATGCATATCAATTGTTTAGCACAGTGTTTGACACATAGTTCAAATTCTCAACAAGTGTTAGCTCCTGTTAGGGTAATTACCCTCTTCCAGCACAGATTATAACTCCATTAAAACTAATTTATGAGGAAGAGAGAAGTTTCAGCAGAGCTGAGAGGTTTCATGTTAGGTGACTATCGGGGTGTGTTCACTTTGTGAAAATTTATTGAGCTCTACACTTGGGATTGAAGGTGTTTTCTGTTCCTATGCTATAATCCAATGGAAGGTGTGCTTTAAATCATTAATGAAAGTCTCATTGTCTTCCTCCAAAACAAAACAACCCCAAACTACAACATCTAATAATTTCTTGATTCCCTTGCTAGTGAGTCCCTCAGAAGGTGGAAGAAGCAATGAAAGAAACAATTACTTTCTGCTCTTTCCTGACCCACACTGCCAGGCTGGAAGGAAAGTAGAATTGACAGCCGTTTCACATCCAAGGCACTTCACATGATAGTGTAGAAAGAAAATGTTTGTCCAAGTTCTGACATATACCCTGGATTTTAAGAAAACAGAATTCAAAAAGTTTGAATTAAATATAGCTGTGATCCCATAGGCTGAATTCAAAACAGGAAAGGTGGCTTACATTCGAACTCTCAGTCATACACTACCATGAACAAATGGGTGGGTGGCAGCCAAGGAAACAGGTCAGCGTGGCCATAGAAGGGGCTCCGTGATGAGTTCAGGTCCCTTACGAATAAAGAAGACCCAGCCAGGGGCGAACACAAAAAAATGGGCTCCCTTTCCTGTACCTTAAGGGCAGAATTAGGGGAGGCTTGGAAGCATTACTAATACTTGAAAAGGCATTTTAGTTATCTTTGGAGTTGGAAGAAGAACAAGGAAGCCTATGTCCATGGCTGTTTTGGTGTTAACAGCAACACAAAGAAGGCAGAACGATTCATTTCATATGTTTCTTTAATCTTTTCTCTCAAGGAAAATGATCTTCGAATGACAATGGATAGCATGGACAGGATTTGAACACTTAACGGGTTGAATAAAAAGTAAGAGTCTGCCTTACTTGCCTTATTTTTTTTTTAAGATTTTATTTATTTGAGCGAGAGAGCACAAGCAGGGGGAGGGCCAGAGAGCAAGGGAGAAGCAGACTCCCCACTGAGCCCCACGCGGTGGAGGGGGGGTTGCTCAATGTGGGGTCCACGCAGGGTCTGGATCCCAGGACTGTGAGATCATAACCTGAGCGGAAGGCAGACACTTACCTGCTTACCCGATCAAGCCACCCAGGCTTGATAAGGCTCTACCTTATTTGCTTTAAATGGACTCAAATCTGCTAGCTGGATGAAAGATATGCAGGTGTGCTGGCGGAACCCTTACACAAAAGCTGAGGCTTAACAAGGACAAATGTCATGCTCACTACTAGAAGTGGGGTACGTATTTCAGAAACCAACATCTAGTGGGCTTGATGCTGATCCCTGGCAAAATGCCAGGCTGGCTTAATTAGCGAGCACTGGGTGGAATAAAGGGGTAAAAATTCCTGGACTCAGCATGATTTTCCAAGGAAAGGTGTTAGACTAACCATCAACGACATTTACTGAGCACAACCTGAGCCAAGCTCCAAGCTCTTCACTCATTCAGGCCTCAAATAATCCTACGTGGCAAGTATTACCCTTATCCCTATTTTCCAGATGAAGAAACAAAGGCACGGGTGGTCAATTCATTTTCCAGAGGTCACACAGCTAATTTGTGACAGAGCTGGAGCTCATGCAAGGCAGGCTAACACCAGCGCCTCTGTTCTTCCTTTTTATTATGATTTTAGGAAAGCAACTAATAATGTGTACCCAAACATTCTTCAGGACAAGAAGGAAATGAACGCTAGTCTGTACTACATGGAAGCAATCTTAGAAAACCCAGTGCTACCAGTCTGGATTCATCCCTTGGTGCCCCCTCGAGGCTCCCCAGGGAGCATTGTGTTGGTGTTTTCCCTCAAGGGAAAAAAAAAAATGTTTCTCTAGTATTCCCTGGTAATCCTTTTTTTTTTTTTTTTAAGATTTTATTTCTTTATTTGACAGAGAGTGAGCACAAGCAGAGGGAGAAGCAGGCTCCCTGCTGAGCAGGGAGTCCAAATCAGGACTCGGTTCCAGGACCCTGGGATCATGACCTGAGCCAAAGGCAGATGCTCAACCAGCTGAGGCACCCAGGCGCCCTCTCCTGATAACCCTAAAGGTAAAAGTACATTCCCTGGGCTCAAGCGGGTGACTTGGGTGTTGGTGAGACACTGAGAGAGCATTCTGCCCTGGGAGATCCAGACTTTCCCAGGGACTCCATCCGATTTCTATGGTGAAGTTCTAGCACAAAGTTCCAGTGAATCACAATGAAAATTTATAGTGCTGGGGATTTTACCAGGTGACTGCCCACTTATTTGATCACATCTGTTAGCATTTTCTGGTGCCAGGGCATGATGAAGACCTATTTATTCATAAGACTGTTGCCAGGGTACCTAAGTGCTTTAATCAGTTCTCGAGATAGTTCTTTGCCTCACAACTGAAAAGCAAATATTTTCCTGTTTCTCTTTTACATACAGTCTCAAGCTGTTGCTGGAGGGGCCCAGCGATGTTCAATAAGGTTAGAACATTCTCCTCATGAAAACTCTTGTTTGCTAGGTTGGTGGGATTATGGGTGATGTTTTTTTATCCTTTCAAAGGTGTTCTTTAATGTCGACATAAAATTCTTTGAAAAATAAGCATTTTTAAAAAGGTTACAAAAAGGTCTTTTTCAGGAGGTAAAACAAAATATTTTGGGGAGTTCCCAGTGTGGGGACATGGGAATAACAAATGGATCAGGAAATGCCAATTTGAAGAAAAATTTTAACCTAAAAGGAGACAGCCAGATCGCTAACTTCTGTGAGTAACCAAGCATATTCAAGTTGTTCCATAGACAAAGCTTAAAACACAATTCATTAAATACTGCAGCTTTTCATCCAGATGTTCTGGTGTCCAGCAAATAAGGCCTCAAAAAAAAAAAAAAAAAAAAAAGAAAAGCCTCAAGGGGCATTTCAAAGCCATTGTTCCCGTCAATATAACGCACCTGAAGAAAGTGTTCATATCCATCAGACTAGACCATCAACTTTGACCTGACTGGTGCCTCATTTCTGCAAGGCCATGAGTGACTAGGGTTAATCTGATAAACTGATCTCTGTTAAGGCGATTGTCACTAGCAGTGCCTCATCTCTAAGGCTTCCCATCCTGTTCATGATGTCTTAATGTTTGATCCAAAGGAGTTTGTGAATTTCAGGTCCCTGGAAATTTCAAGTGACTGGATCTGGCTAAGGAGATACTTGGATTTGTAGGTGACTCAACCCTTACCTCCAGCTCACGGCTTTCTCATGCATTAGGATGGGGACCACAGAATGGGGACTTTGACAGCTTTGGAGTCTGTGGTCAGCTAAAGATGCATCCACACCCCCACCCCAAGATACCCACATAAAATTCCGGGAACCTGTGAATGGTACTCTAAATGGCAAGAGGTGTGCTTAAGTTGCAGCTCTTCATGAAGTTAAGGTGCTTATCCCGGTCCGGCCACGGGGGCCTTAAGTCAATCACATGGAACCTCGTAAGAGCGAGGCAGATGGAGTTTTGAGAGACACACACGGGGAAGGTGATGTGAAGAGGGAGCAGACCCGGAAGTTAAGGCACATGGACAGCCACCCAAAACTGAAAAGGCAAGGACTGGGCTCTCCCCTAGGGACCCGGGGTGGGGTGTGACCTGCTGACATCTGGATTTCAGACTTCTGGCCTTCAGGACTGTGAGAGAACACATTCTTTTCTTTTCTTTTCTTTTCCCTTCTTTTCTTTTCTTTTCTTTTTTTTTTAAGACTTTATTTATTTATTTGTCAGAGAGCAAGCACAAGCAGGGGAGCGACAGGCAGAGGGAGAAGTAGGCTCCCCACTGAACAGGGAGCCCGATGCGGGACTTGATTCCAAGACCCGGGGATCATGACCTGAGCCGAAGGCAGACGCTTAACCGAGCCACCGGGCATCTTTTTTTTTTTTTTTTTTTTTAGAGATTTTAGGAGAGAAGCACTTCTGTTAGCCACCAAGTTTGTGGTAGTTACACAGGCACAGACATTGGGACAGGGTCTGCTACCGGGTTCAGATTCTGGGTCACCGTAGACGTAGTTTGTTCTGAACCTCTGTTTCCTCATACATAAAATGAGGGCGAATGTGTGAGGTATCTAGTACATCGTGATTGGCACCCACTGATACTACGTGACTGCCGATTTTGTGGAAAAAACCAGCTCTGTGGCTAGAGCTTCCATCAGTACGTCCGCACAGACGCCGAGGTTCTCAGCTTACAGAGATGTTCTGTGAGCACGTATGAAGAAAGCGCGTGTGTTGATGGGTGCGAGGGAATGGGCGCCAACGTAGGTGGTGGGCCAGTTAGCAGCGGGGGAGGTGACAGAATCAGTGGGGGGTGAGACTGTGTCGGAGGTCAGCGAAGGGATCACAGGATTCTTGTATGATTATAAAGCAGATGGATGAAGGCCCTCAGAATTTAATGGGAAAATTCCCTGGTTTCTTCTTGAAGGGCTTAGCTTTTTATATCCACATCCATATTTTAAACCTCATAACTGAAATCTAAGTACACTCTTCATTTGTAGCTTGTCAGCTGAGGGAAAATTACAGAATGGGTCACAGCAGCAGGAAGATTATGGGTTGCATCTGATAAATGGCTATTTATATGTACTGAGCCGGCTCTGGGGTATTCTCAGGGTATAATTTCATAGCAGAGTTAACATCATCACATAAAATATGACAACAGGTTTTACACTGCCGATCTGAAATGAAATTGCAGCCTTCTATAATGAGCAAGTGAGGCCCAGAGGCAGAATGCATTGAGCTTCACCGAGACCTGTCACTTCCAGTCACAGGCCCTTTGAGTGGAGAGAGGACAAATGGGCAGAGGTGACAGGACATTCCTGGTTTTCTCATGGCACCCCGCAACCCCCTTTAGGAGAACGGTTTCCCGCCTCCACATCACCGAGACCATTCCCTTCATTCCACGGACACACTTCCTAAGGCACTGGGTGTAAATCATAACCCCATCGCTCCCGTTGTCGTCTCAGGGACGATGCCCCTTCATTTCTATTGATCTACAATTGGCAAGGACTCTGAACTCCCCACCGCTACACGCCCTCAGCCCAGTGCTTAATGATTAATGAAAACTCCAAACGCCCCAGAGGTGGTCCACACTTGAAGGAACTACCCGAGTAAATATTTTAAGTGGATCCTTTTTGAAATGAAAATAATCACAGCAGTGGTCACCTCCTTGGTCAGCTGGGATTTTGCTTCCTCTAATTGTGGGTGGGAGGAGCTGTTTGCATGTTGTTTGGGGAGCTCACCTGTATCTCCCAAGCTAATTTTCCTCGGTGAGTAAGTGGGTCTTACTTTAACTGAAAGCAAAACTTACTCTGTTTATAGCCTAGAGCCACGTGGATTTCCATGTAGTAAACTCCATTGCTTCAAAGAGTTCTGGCTCAGAGTCGGGGCACCTTTGAGAGACGGAAATGTGTATCAGGGCATGACATTCAATAATGAAGTTATTACTCAGGTTTTTAAATCCATTGTCTTACTCTCTTATACCTCGTCAGTGCCACCCATATTTTCCCCTTTGGGTCATCTCAGGCACGCAGAACCTTTTTCATATTTACAGAACACATTTGAATCTAAATTCCCATTCCCACCATTCCCACCCCAAATAAAAGGCCAGCTGGAACCGCATGCGGGGAGAGTTAAGCAACCACAGGATTAGCGGGAAACTCTGCCTCTATTGCTCTGGGCAAGATGGCACTTGGACCCCAGCTGTTCCCCGGGCCAGCATCTGCTACATGGTTTCAAGTTACTTGTCAGCACCAACCAGGAGTGAAAGAAATTCTTAAATTTTCCAATCAAACACCATTTCTCCAAGTCCTAAGACCTACTTCTGACACCTCTTAATATCACGAGTTACACCCTTCTTTCCCCAAGTCCACGGTAGACCTGCAGACACAGGAAAGTCCTAGAATAGATTAAATTGATTAGCAATTTAGGTTGAAAATCAGACTCCTGGAAATCTCAAAAGTCACATTTCACAGTATGCAGCTTAATTCCCTTTCAAAAAATCAAATTGTCCTTTTATTGTTAGGGATTATGATATACAGTAGGAACTCCATAAAGTCTTGTTTTAGAAATCACAGAATTCACATTTTGGTGCACATTGTTACACAGGCGTGGATTCTTATAACCAGCTTCGCAGCCAGGGTATAGAACAAGTAATTACCCCAAAGAATTCCCTCCTGCTACCTCTTTTTTAGTTAGACCCTCTTCCCACTCATAATCCCTGGAAACCACCGATCTGTTCTCTGTACCAACACTGTGTCTTTTCCAGAATGTCCTATAAGTGGAATCCTAGAGTATGTTACCTTTTGATACTGAGACTTAACATAATGCCCTTGAGTTCACCTCTGATATTGTGTGTATTTGTAGTTCATTCATTTTTATTGTTGGGTAGTGTCCCATGATGTGGATACATTATAGTTTTTTCATCCTGTCACCCACTGAAACTCTTTGGTTGTTTCTAGTTTTTTGGTGATTATGAATAATGTTGCTGTAAACATTTGCGTGCAGTTTTTTGTGTGACCCTAAGTTTTCATTGCTCTAGGAAGTGGGATCGCTTGGTCATATGGTAAGAGCATATTTAACTTGATCAGAACCTCCCAAACAATCTTCCGGAGTGACTGTACCATCTTATATTACCGCCAGCAATGTATGAGAGCTCCTGCTGGTTGGCATCCTCACTGACACTTGGCATTGTCATTTAATCAGCACATCACTAATAAATTATATTGAAGCATCTTTTCATCCATGTTATTAATATTACTAGTCTTAAGCAGCTTATTTGCTAGCCCTATATCTTCTTTGGTGAAGTGTATGTCAATGTATTGCCCATTTTTAAATATGGTCTTTGTTTCTGGTCATTGTATCTTGAGTTCTTTATGTATTCTGGATACAAATCCTTTTGTCTTACAGGTGATCACAAATATTTTCTTCCAGCTTATGACGTATCTTTTCATAGGATGTTAACAATGTCCTTTGCAGAGTAAAGGCTTCTTTATTCTGATGAAGTCAACTTTGACCATTTTTTCTTTATGGACGATCCTTACTTCTTGTTTCTAAGACCTCTGTCTAACCCAAAGTCAAAGCTTGTTCCAGTTTTTGTTCCATGAGTTCAAGTTAATTTTATATTTAGTTCTAATTTAGCTAATTTGTTTAAAATTAAAACTAATTTTTATATTCGCCTCTGTGATCCATTTTGAGTTAAGCTTTGTGTCTGTGTCATAAGCTAGAGTTCTTTTCCAGTCTGCTGTTGAGTCTTTCCAGTGACTTTTTCAATTCTAAAACTTCCATTTTATTCCTTTTGATAGCTTTTTTTTATTGCAAATTTCTGTCTTTCCATTCACATACAAAACATATACCTTCTTGAAGCATATTTAAAACAACTACGTTAGGGTCTTTGTCTCGCAATCCTAATATTTAAGTCTTCTCAGGGTTGGCTTATATTGACTGCCTTTTCCTTGAGAGTTATTTAGGTCTCCCTAATCTTCTGTATGTGGAGTGATTTGGGGTTGTAGCTTGGATATTTTGAATATTATGTCATGAAACTCCGAGTCCTTTTTAAATCTAGAAAGTTTGGACTTTTTTTTTTTTTAATCCAGGCAGGCAACCTCGTTAGGCTCAGACTGCACAGCCTGGTCTGCTTTCTATGGTCTGTGATTCTAATGTCCATTTACATTTTTAAGTATTTACAATGCTCTTCTGATCCACCCTGCCTGTATACCACTCAGCTGCCAGTCTGAAACCGTAGTCTACCCCGTAGTTCCGAGTTCAAAGTCTTCACTGTGCTGATTCTAGGCCATCTTACACACGCTCAGCTCACCCATGAGCCAGGAACTTCACACGCAGTGGTAAAGGAGCGATTTCTCCAGCTCCTTCCTCTTGACTCCTCACCCCACTCTGTAATCTCTGGTTCCCAGGGTGTCCCCTTCCCAGTGTTCTGGTTGGAAAGCTGGGGCTTTAGCTTGCCCGTGGGGTCAGCTGTGGTGGTGAGAAGGAGCTCTCTGCCTCTTTGCTAAGACTTGGCTTGTGTAGGACGGGTAGGGTAAACAGGACTCTGTCCCTTAGTGACCACTTCAGCTACTGGGGGAATGCGTATGTGGAACGGTAACCAATGTTTGCTGCTATTTGCCTGGAGAAGGGCTGGTAAAGTCAAAAGGTTTTGCTCCCACTGGCTCCTCCCTTTCCAGATGCTCTGGCTTTCTCTGGGGATTTTTTTTTTTCTCCTGCACTCATTGACAGTTCCAGGTTTCAGGCTGTTTTAATATCTGGGTCAAGATATATAAGAGGCAAAAAGAGGACCTGACCCTCCCCCTCAAAAAATCCCCCAAAACCAAAAACTTCAGAAATCGCTACCAGGTCATCTTCTTGAGTCCAGTGATCCTTACCCACTGGGCCTGTTCTCATCCATCTGTCAGAGTCTTCCGATAGTTAAATTATGTGTGATTTTTGTCTAGGGTTTTTAGTTGTACTTAATAGGAGAGATGAGGTTCAGTGTACTTATTTGATCTTGCTTGGAGCCACAGAAAAGTGAATATAAATTTTTCTGAATGAATGGGACAAAGGAAAAAATTCTCTCTCATTCTAGGAACTGCCTATTTTCTATTCCCAGATTCACCTGTACCTAAAAATATTAGCCTTCTTGTCTCTTAAGAAGTAAAAAATTCCGTTATAATCAATTTAGGCTCCAGAGAGATTAACATTGGGTTTTATTTAAATGATTAATATTACACTGCCAGCATTGCCACCGCTCTTCCCATGTGGCTGATGTGGACTGGAATGACGGGTACACGCATGACTTTCTAGCTTGGGCTCGAACGCTGTCTGGCTGTATGCCTCCAGAAAAGTTCTGCAGTAGCTCAGGGCTCCATCCATAAAACAAGCCACTAGGACTGGGGTTCTCTAAGTTCTCCTCCAGACTTCCCTTTCTAATGCCCCAACCCTGGGTAACCCTGGTGTTACCACATTCTCCTCCTTCCCACCCAGGACACACTGCTCATTTCTTCCTGTACACAGTTCACACCAAGAACCTCGGGGTTTGCCCTCTGCTCCAGCTCTCTGCATCCACCATCCTGTGTCCTTGATTCTCTCTTCTTTGAACTGCAAGTTCTGGCCCTCTTTCTGTGAGGAATCTTGATTTAATTTTCCTCAGACTTGGTAATGACAAAAGGGGGTTTAGTCTAAGCAATCTTGTGCAATCACACCCACACCTCATGGATCAAGACTGCCATGAGGTTGACTGTCAAAGACCATGCTCTTGAAGCTTTACACTTTGTGGAACCTTGCAGAACACTTTGGTTGATTTCTCCTGACACGCTTGTCAGAGAAGAGTCTGGAATCAATAGAGGCATCAATAGGTTCTCGGGGGTTTCTGAGCCATTCCTTGGCCAGACATCATTCTTCTTATTGGCCTCCTGCCCAGTGGTTCTCAATTGTGGGATTTCGACGCATTGGCGTTCTGGAGCCACTTATGGTTTTTCTGGCTGGTTGCTTGTTACTATCCATATTTTAAAAACTCATGTTTAACAGAAGGTTTCCTTTTCACGGTAGTTGTCCCTTATTTGTGGTTTTGCCCTCCATGGTTTGTTACCCATGGTCCGCTGTGGTGTAGAAGCAGATGGTCCTCCTTCTGATACATCGTCAGAGGGTCAACAGTAGCCTAATGTTATGTCACCTTACACCCTTCACCTCACTTCATCTCACAGCATCACAAGAAGAAGGATGAGTACAGTCCAAGAAGATATTTTGAGAGAGATTGAGGAAAACCACGTTCACATACCTTGTATTACAGTATAATTGTTCTATTTTATTAGTTATTGTTAATCTCTTAATGTACCTAACGTAAAACCTTTATCATAGGTATTTACGTATAGGAAAAGGCATAATACATACACAGTTTGGTACCCTGCGCTGTTTCAAGCATCCACTAAGAGACTTTAACATATGCCTCACAGATAAGGGGGGACTACCGTATTTTTTAAACTGGTATTTATGATCATGTATGAACCCAGATTGTCTACACCAGCCTGAAAGAGTATTTCCCTGAATTTTAGCCCCACAGGTTGGAAGTCAGATTTATTCGAAAATATGATGCCTCCATGATCACGTAAGTTTTAGAAATATTGGGCTAAGCAATGCTGGTCTTTCCAGTAGGACTTGACCTTGTATATGGTTACTTTGTTTTATGACTCTCCAGAGGTGCTAGGTAGTATGCAACTGCTTTGAAAATTTATTTGAATGCAATACTTTTTTTGAAAGCCACACCTTGAAGGATTTGTGTTCAGGGGAACTCACTCTAGCAAATGGGGGTCTCCCTTGTCCCTCCTTCACATTAGCAGGATACAGCAGGGAACCCTAACTCCACAGTTAAGTTACCGAAGGTCACTGCTGCTTTTTCATGTAAGCTCTCCCTCTCTGGTCCTCCATCCAGAGATTCGTACAAAAGGCCTTTTGTCAAGGCTTTTTGTTACAGTTAAAATAAAGACCAAGTTCTTAATATAACCTAGTATGGCTTTGTCATCTACCACTCTCCCCTCTACCTCCACACTCTGGCCAAACTTTTTGTTTTGTTTTGTTTTGTTTTGGGGGGGTTAGTTTTAAAAACTTAAACCCTGGGGTGCCTGGGTGACACAGCAGTTAAGCGTCTGCCTTCGGCTCAGGGCATGATCCCAGAGTTATGGATTAAGCCCCACATCAGGCTCCTCCGCTGGGAGCCTGCTTCTTCCTCTCCCTCTCCCCCTGCTTGTGTTCCCTCTCTTGCTGGCTGTCTCTGTCTCTGTCTCTGTCGAATAAATAAATAAATAATCTTTAAAAAAAAAAACAAAAAACTTAAACCCTTCTACTCTAGACCTTTTGCCCCTATATTTCTCCTTGCCTAAAACCACTTTTTACCCCTAAACTTGATTTGTTCAGTCCCTAGTTCTTCTTTAGCTATCAGCTCCAACATTATCTCTAGAAAGGCACCTCTGAATGTCCTCCATGCCCCTCCCCCCTTTCACTTTCTTTCCTTACATCGGGTCCTGTTGTTACATGTTTTCATAAAATGGTGACCTTTACCTTCAAAGTGCATATTTCAATTTTAATTATAGACTCATTTATGTGTTTGTTTAATGGAAGTCCTCTCCTCTGCCCCTGTACTGGTTTGAAAGTTCCATGAAAACAGGGACCATGTTAATACTCATCATCATCTATGCAATGTTTGCTAAATGTGAACAAATGGTATCTGTTGGTTCCTGAGTGATTAATTCAAAGTCAATAGAAGACCCCTGTAGGCTTTAAAGCAGTCCAGTAAATCCACTCAGAAAGGCTACAGGTGTCACGATGAAGTGGACTAGAGCCCTGTGTCATGTACATGCCATTGATGATCTTGTGGATTTTTTTATTGATCCAAAGAAATGTATTCTTCTGTCTCCTTCAAACACACTTTTGTTATGCCACAGGAGATCTTTCACTTGGCTTTGTTAATATTTAGTGGCAGCAAAGAGCATGACGCAGTTGATCCACATAGCAGAAATGGTTACCCAGGGGACCTTTCCTTCCAGGACTCTGATATCAGAAAGTACACAGTAGAGGGGGCCCAGAAAATACATGTGGGGGGCCTCAGCTAGTAATCTGGAAAAGTCACTTCAGGAGCATTCCCTAGAAGTCACTCTTCAGTCTTTGGTCAGTTGGTCCCTAGAATATGTCTCTGCTATTTATCAAAGAGTGACCAGGTGCCCCTAGGTGTTAGTGATAATGAACATTAAAAAGACACAGTCCCTTGGAAACACGGTAGACTGTTAGAAGAGGGACATGTACATAGACTGAACTGCCTTTCTGGCTCTTCCTGGGTATCCTATTAATGTATTTTGGCGGGCTCTGCACAACTTCCAGAATTATAATAACTAGCCCTTAGATAGCACCAGATAGGTCACAGTTAGTTGAATTGTTCACAAGTACTGTGCTTCTCCTTCCTGTAGGAATGTGGTAGGCTCACAATTCCTTGCCCATTTGAAGCAGTCACCTTCTTCAGCCAATGAAATGTGTGACATTATCTGAGAAGAAACTTAAGACCAGTGCACATCCTATCACGTCTCTTTCCCTTGCCAAAGCAATTGACAGTTCTAATAGTGAAGCTATCTTCCTAGATCNCACAGTTAGTTGAATTGTTCACAAGTACTGTGCTTCTCCTTCCTGTAGGAATGTGGTAGGCTCACAATTCCTTGCCCATTTGAAGCAGTCACCTTCTTCAGCCAATGAAATGTGTGACATTATCTGAGAAGAAACTTAAGACCAGTGCACATCCTATCACGTCTCTTTCCCTTGCCAAAGCAATTGACAGTTCTAATAGTGAAGCTATCTTCCTAGATCTTGCAATGAGGAGATACAGAACAGAACATGAGCAGCAAAAACCACACGGGGCTCAATGGGCATTTCTTGGTGTTGGGTAAAGAAAGCTGTTATAATGGCTATCCTAATTATCTTCCCCTGGCTTTATGGATTTCTGTGCAAGGGCTCAGAGACATTCCATTCCAAAGCTTATGCATGGGATTTCTTGCCTTGTGCTACTTGGCCTTCTATGCATGGAGAATACAACTTTTTTGTTAAGACACTAAGTATTTGGGATTTCCAGTTACTATACTGTAACCTAGCCCATTCTGACTTATATTATTTCCCAGGCTCTGTTCTAAGCAACTTAGGTATAATGAGTCATTTAATTTTTATCACCACACTAGTAAAAGGCACAAGCCCTCTATTAACGTGGGAACAAAACTACTTGGAAATAGCTTATGGTATAATAGCTTCTGTACTCCTCTTGGGCCCTCTCCTTCTGCACCTCTCCCCACTATCCTGATTCCTGTGTATGTCATTCCCCTGCTGTTTCTACCATGTAGTTTTGTTTTGGTATTTTTGTTTTCATATTTAACTGTTTTTTATATTAAAAGATATTCTTCTGAATGCAATCTTCTTGGTTTTATTTTCCCATTCAATATTATATTGCTGAGACATCTGTGGTGACCATGAGAATGTGAATGTACTTGACCAAGGGCCCTCTTCTGCGCTCTCTATTGTGAACACTGTCTGGCTGCACCAAGACCATGCCTCCCGCGGCTCCCTGGGGCTTTGCTCCCAACTGGTGATTGAGTGTGGTTGAGGCACTGAGGCAGCCCCGGTCCGGGGAGACCCAGGGCTCCTCTGACAGCTGATGCTCACTCAAAGACACATGGGTGATCTTGCCAAATCATCTGTAGACCTAGTACAGCCTACATCCCTTCCATCCCACCTTCCTTTCCTCCTCCTTCCCTTGAGGTCAGACTTGCATCTTAGGCTGTGGCTCTCCCAGCTTTCTTCCCATTTTCTCCCACAAGCATTTCTCCTGAGAAAATCTTTCCACAGTTAATCCTGCCTTGGCATCTTTCCGCAGAGGGCCTGGTCAAACACAACGTTCACACTGTTACATGTAACTGAAATATACTGCTTCCACTGTTGTATAGTGTTCAATTATATGAATATACCAAGAGAATGGATAAATATATTCAGATAATTGTATATTTTGATTGTTTCCAGATTTCCAGATTCCATTATGAAGAATCTGCTATAAACATCCCTTATATGTTCAGTAATGTGTTTATATGTCTAGAAATTTCTGGGTCGTGGGGAAGGTGCCTGGCTAACATTTAAGATAATGCCGAGCTGCTCGCTAAAGAGTTTGTACACGTTTACACTCCTACCAGTAAAGTAAAGAAGACCCTGTGGATTCCTAGCCTCTCCCATACTTAGTATGTTGGAATTCTTCATTTTTGCTACTCAAGTGGGTATAAAATATCCTTGTGGGTGTGATTGGCATTTCCCTTGAGCTGAACAACTTTCGATGTTATTTCCTTTTCTGTAAACTGCCTGTTTATATCTTTGCGATTTTGGGAAGCGGAGGGGTGGGGTGTTTTCTGGCTGAACTGAAGGGGCTCTTTATGTGTCCCTGATAGTTATCCTGATAATCCATTGCTGGTTACCTGTGTTGAAAACATCTCTTCCCAACAGAATTTGTAAGTTGTCTTTCACGTTCTTTAAGTTGTCTATTGATGAGCAGAAATTCTTAATTTTAATAAAACTTACCAGTTTTTAAATTCATAGTTAACATTTCTGTTAAAACTTTCTCCCTATCCTAAGATTAGAAATACATTCCCTATATTTTCTCCTAAAAAGAAAAGAAAGGTATTGCTTTTACCATTTAAGTCCTTGAAATATAAGGGTTATTTTTGTGTATGGTACAAACTTAGAACCAGTTTCTTTTTCCCCTCAACCATATGGAGATCCTTTATTTCCCCTCAAGTTAATTTATTACATGGTCTTTTTTTCCCTGCTGACTTTCCATGCCAAGTCTTTCAAATATCAAAATTCCATATATTCAAGGGTCTGGTTTTTTTTTTATTATTTAAATTCAATTAACTGACATATAGTGTATTATTAGTTTCAGAGGTAGAGTTCAGTGATTCATCAGTCTTATATAACACCCCCTCATTACATCCCATGCCCTTAATGTCCATCACCCATTGCCCCATCCCCCATCCCGCTCCCCTCCAGCAACCCTCAGTTTGTTTCCTATGATTGAGTCTCTTATGGTGTCTCCCTCTCTGATTTCGTCTTGTTTTACTTTCCCTCTCAAGGGTCTGTTTCTGAGGTCTCTATTGTGTTGGACAATTCGTCTCCACTAGAAACACAGAATCTTAATACAGCTTCTTACAAATTTGATATCTGGTATTCTTAAGTCTCTTTTCCTTATTCTTTAAACATCTTGGCTAATCATGATTCCTTTATTCTTCCAAAACTAAATCCTATATTCTTTAAAAGTTATTATCTTTAGAATCAGTTTTTCAACCTCTACGAATTAATGTTGAAATTTTAACTAGAATTACCTTGAATCTATTGGCTCATTTTGTGAAAAAAGACATCTCCATTGTTGAGGATTCCAACCTAGAAGCATGTTCTGTCTCTCCGTTTATTGAGGTCTTTCTTTTTTCTCATGGGGATGTTGCAGATATTTTGTTCAATTTACCGCTGGGTACCTGATTTTGTGTGTGGTGTGGTCTTGTTGTAAATGGTATCTTCTTCTGCATTGCACTTTCTAGTTTATGATTGTTATTGTCTATGAATGCAATTGACTTCTGTATTAGAAACAATATTCTGGTGAAAATAATGATCACAGTAGCAACTATTATTCGGTATTTTTAGCTTTCATTTGCTGAGCACTTATTCCGTGCTGGCCATGATGCTAAGTGCAAACATATATTTTCTCCTTTACTCTCAACACAGCCTTATGAGTTTGAAAATAACTCTAATTAACGGATTAGAAAACTAAGGTGCAGAGAGATTGGAGCACATCTAGACAAGTGAGCAACTAGGGTTCAATCCTAAACTGTTCTGACTCTAAAGCATACATTCCTATCACCAGTTGATAGCAGTCCCTAGTTTTAAGGGGAAACAATAACAAAACTAACATCAACCACTCTGTAATTTTTCTGCATTTCCTGCTTTCTCAGTCAGGACTTTCATACCTAGGTGGTATCTCAATGTTGTTCAGATTGGCCATCTGCAGAAGGTGTGGAAAACTGGGTCTCTAAGACTGTGGCCGCCAATGTCTTTAATAAATGAGTCATTTCATTTTCACTGGCAACAACATCCACCTACCATATCTGTCCCTATTATAATAAAAATTCCATGATTTTAGAGGGGTTAAGGAGAGGGTCGTGACTCCCAGAATCTGATTTCTTCTCAGAGAGCGAGCGACTTGTTCTGCTTTGTTTATTTTTATGTGGCTTTCTTGGTCACGTGTTAACTGTGGTGCACACCCTTCAGCCTGGTTTGTGATGAGCAGGGGAATGCTTTCACTTGTGAACCTCATCTGCCCTACACCCCAAAACCACGCAGCAGAGGATATACAAGATCATACAAGACTTAATTCCTCACATCATCATAGGTACATAACCATTCCTTAGATGTGCATAACAAAGCAATTTCACAGTGCCTTGGGAAGTGTGCCACTTCACCCACTTTATAATGAAGAAAGTGAGACCCAGAGAAGTGACTTGTCCAGGGTCACCCTGCAGTTGAGAAATAGGAGCTCCAGCCCACCCCTGGAGACTGGGGTTCTCTCTGCCTCTCCATGGACGGTCCCCTTTATGTTCTACTTCCCAAAGCTGCCAGGGAAAGGCACAGCCTCAGCAGTCCCTTTTCAGATGCTCCGCTCTAGAAGAGGGTTCATTTCCTACAAAGGCAGAGAAGCACCGAGCTGGCCATATAGCCCTGGTCATCACAGTCCAGATAATCACTGGCTTTCCCTTCTCTTCCGCAGTTTAAATTCACATTCCTGATAAAGAGGCAGAATTCAGTCCAGTTCTTCTCCAAGCCAGAGCTCTTTTCACTGTATATTGAAAGGAGAGAATCCTATAGGAATGCTGCGAGGACCCTATGACCCGGGGTGGGGGGCGGCGGGGTGGGGGAGATCTGAAAGCGCACTTCCTGTCCTGGAGTGATCCTAAGTGCTTTGGCTACGTGAGTGAAGGGCTCCCCTTTTCTCCATCATTGGACCTCGCATATCCCCATAGTGAGAACCAGACTTCCTTCTGATAACCATGCCAGTGCAGAATCAGTTTCCCAAGTGGGCTAGAGTCCTAAACCTGAAACTCTAGCATGCTCTTGAGGTAGGATTTGGTAACTATGTGTATTTTCTTCCAGTATTCTTCAATGTGTGTATTTTGTTTTATCACATAATGAAATCATGATGTATAAAATTTTATATCCTTTCTAATTAACATACTTGTGGCATCTTTGAGGTCCCCAAAATTTTTTAAATTTTTATAATTTTTATTTTTTATTCTTTTATTCAAGTATAGTAGGCACCCAATGTTACATTAGTTTCAGGTATACAGTATTAGTGATTTGGCAGTTTTATACATTATGCTATGCTTGCCACAAGTTCGCTACCGTCTGTCACCATATGACACTATTACAATATTTTTTACTATATTCTCCATCCTGTACCTTTTATCCTGGTGATTATTTATTCCGTGGCTGGAAGCCTGTACCTCCCACTTCCCTTCACCCACTTTGCCCATCTCCTTGCCCCTTTCCCTCTGGCAACTATCAATGTGTTCTCTGTATTTATGGGTCTGTTTCTGCTTTTTGTTTATTTGTTTTGTTTCTTAGATCCCACATATAAGTAAAAGTATATAACATTTGCCTTTCTCTGACTTCTTTCATCTAGTATAATACCCTCTAGGTCCATCTATATCGTTGCAAATGGCACAATCTCTTTCTTTTTTATGGCTGAATAATACTCCCTTGTGTGTATACACCACATTTTCTTTATTCATTCATCTATTGGTTGATACTTGGGTTGCTTCCCTATCTTGGCTATTGTGAATAATGCTGCAACAAACATTGGAGTGCACATATCTTTTTGACTTAGTGATTTTTGCATAAATACCCAGTAGTGAAATCACTGTGTCATAGGGTATGTCTATTCTCAATTTTTTGAGGAGATTCCATACTGTTTTCCACAGTGGCTGCACCAATTTATATTCCCTCCTTCAGTACCCAAGGGTTACTTTTTCTCTACATCCTAGCCAACACTTGTTATTTCTTGCCTTTTTGATTCTAGCCATTCTGCTAGGTGTAAGGTGATATCTCATTGTGGCTTTGATGTGCATTTCCCTGATGATCAGTGATGTTGAACATCTTTTCATGTGTCTGTTGGCCATCTGTATTTCTTTGGGAAAATGTCTGTTTAGATCCTCTGCCCATTTTTAATTGGATTTGTTTTTTGAATGTTGAGTTGTGTAAGTTCTTTATATATTTTGGATATTAACCCTTTATTAGATATGTCATTTGAGAATATCTTTCCCCATCCAGTAGGTTGCCTTTTCATTTTGTTGGTGGTTTCCTTTGCTGTGCAAAAGCTTACTTTTTTTTTTTTTTGGTGTAATCCCAATAGTATATTTAAAAAAATTTTTTTTAAACTGACTTTTAAAAGCCTGCAAAATATTCCATTATTTTGATAAACAACCATTTATTCAGGCAATTACACATCCTTACTCATTTAGGTAGTTTTCCTTTATTGTTAGACATCTTTGTGTATAAAATATGTTTGCCCTTCTGATTGTTTAGGATAGACTCATACATGTGGAATTCTTAAGGGATAAGACCATTTTTAAGATTTTTGATATAAGACTGCCTAACTGCTTTCCAGAAAGACTGCACTAATTTATACTCCCTCCACAGTGGGGAAAAAATGCTGATCTTACCAGATTTTGAGTGTTGTCATTTTTCAAACACTTTATTATTTCAATAGATTTAAAAATGGTATCTCAAGGTTATTTTATTTGTTTGGGTACTCCTGAGGTGAACTTTTGTCTTTCTAAGTCAATCATTTATATTGTCCTTTGCCTACTTTTTTTTTTTTTTATTGTAACAACAATGCTTCTCTTTCCTTCCTTGGTTATTAAGGATATAAATCCGTTTTCTGAAATACTTGCAGCAAATGCTTTCTGCCAGACTGCTGTAAGGCTTTTAAAAATTGTAATGACTTTTTGATGTACTTAAGTTTTGTGTTTTCATTAAGGAATCTACTGTTTTGTTCTGACTCCCCTCTTAGTTATCTGTACAGGAAGCCCTTTCCTCCCAGAACTGTGACAAATATTCATCTCAATATTTTCTTATTTTGGTTCCATTTAAAATTTTCTCCTATCCATCTGGATTTATTTTGATATATGGTGTGTGAGGCAATAAATTTTCTCTTTGTTTGCAAATAGCCAGATTTTTCAACAGATTTGCATAGATTGAATCTTGATGTTAAATTGGACCAAAAAAGACAGGGAAGGGGGAGCAATAGGAAGATTTGATGCTGGAGGGATTCCTACCTGGGGTGTTGAGAATGCTGATGGATTGTTGGGTAAGTACCAGGAAAGGAAAAGAGGAAAAACAAATACTTGACAGCTACTGAGTGGATTCTAGATTGTTCCTCCTTTCCCCCTTTTCCACAAGTATGGGATCTCCCTGTACCACAATGAACTGTCGTAGGTTCAAGTAGTCAAAAGTCAGGGCAGACCTCACATTGTTTCCTGGTGTTAAGACCTCAGTCAACCACTGGAAAATGAGATTCTCTCAGAGTCCATTGACAAGGATGCCAGAAGGGATAGAGAACTGTAATTCTCATGTAGATCGATCTCAGCTGGAAGACTTGTCCACAGTCAAGCTATTTGTCCTCCTTCCATGTTCTCCCATAAAACTTTAGCATTACACTTACAACATTATATTATAATTTTTCTTTATGTGTTTTCTTCCCCCTTTTCCTACTTCTGGGTTTTGTTTTTTAATATTCGCTAATAGAGGAATAATAACAGTAAAGTGCATAGATCTTAAATGTACCATTCAGTGAGTTTTGATAAATTGAAAAACTCATTTAACTAATACCGCAAATAAGGCATAAAACATGGCCGTTACTCTCGAAAATTCCTTTGTGCCCCTTTCTTGTCCTCACCCCCTCCATCCAGAGGCAACCACGATTCTGGTTTCTATCCCCACAGACTAGTTGTTCATGTTTGGGGACTTCATATTAATTTTTAAGTAGAATCCCTCTGCATCTGGCTTCTTGTGGTCTACTACACAATATCTCTGAGGTTCATTCATGTTGTTTCAAGTATCCATAATATGTTTCTTTTGCTACTGAGTAGATTCCAGCACCATTTGTTGAAGAGCCTGTCCCTGCCCCATTGATTTGCCTCAGCACCTCTAGCAAAGATCATTAGATAGTAATTGTGGGGTTTTTTCCTGCCCCATTGATCTATTTGTCTGTCTTTACACCAATAACTTACTGTCTCAGAAATTGACAAGTTAATACATTTATATGGAAACATAAAAAAACAAAATAGTCTTTAAAAAATACCATAAAGCTTTACAGTGACACTTAAAATCAGGTTGTGTAAATCCTCCAACTATTTTATTTTTATCAACTCGTCAATTTCTACAGAAACCTTGCTGGGAATTTGACTGGGATTGCATTTAATCCCTAGATCAGTTTTGTGAGAATCACCGTCTTTCCAATATTGGTTGTACTGCCCCATAAGTATGGTGTATCTCTCCCTATTTATCAGTCTGTCTTAATTTCTCTCAATAATATTTTATAGTTTTAAGTGTAGAAGTCTTACACATCTTTTTAAAAAGTGATATGTTAAGTATCTCATGATATTGATTCTATTGTAAATGCTATTGACTTTTAATTTCCTTTTCCAATTATTTATTGATTACACATGGAAATATAATTGCATTTCCTGTATTGACCTTGTATCCTTAAACCTTGCTGAATTATTAGATTCAGTAGGATTTGGGGGTAAATTCCTTTGAATTTTCTATATGCCAAATCATGTCTTTGTAAATAAAGTAATTTTATCTTATTTAAACTTTGTCTTTCCCAATCTTCATGACTTTTATTTCTTTTTCTGCCTAATGGAAAGAAGTCATGTCCAGTTTTGACTAGTACCTGATGGTAGACATTCTTACCTTGTTTCTGACCTTAGAGGGAAAGTGCTCCGTATTTCACCATCCACTGGGGTGTTAGGTATAGGTTTTCATAGAGGTCTTTTATCAGACAGGAGGTTCTTTCCCATACCTAATATGCCAAGAGGTTTTATCATGAAATGATGCTGAAGTTTGTCAAATTCTTTTCTTGGATCTGCTGAAAAGTTCATAGGATTTCTCTCCTTTATTTTTTTAATGGGATGGGTTACATCGTTTTCTCACTTTAACGGACTTTGCATTTATTTGTGATAAACGTCACTTGGCCATGATATGTTATCCCTTTTCTATATTGATGGACTCGATTTGCTAATGTTTTGCTGAGGATTTTTGCATCTCTGTTCAGGATTTTGCATATTGGTTGTAATTTTCTTGTAGTGCATTTGTCAGATTTTGGTGTTAGGAATAGAAAAAGTCAAGAAGTAATCCCCTCCTCTTTGGTTTCTGTAAGAGATTAAGATTGGTATTATTTCTTCCTTAGGTGTTTGATAGAATTCACCACTAGTACTATCTGGGCCAGAAGTATTCCTTGTGGGGAAAAAATTTTTTAATTTTTATTTCTTCTTGTGTCTGCTTTGAAATCATACTTTTCAAGGGATTATTCATTTTTTATTTGCATTGTCTAACCTGTTGGCATAAAGTTATTCCTAATATCCCCTTATTACTCTTTTAAGATCTGTAGGATTTGAGGGAGTATCTTTCCTTTCATTTTTCATATTGGTCATTTTCTCTTTATTTTTTTCCTTGTTCAGTTTAACTAGGGATTTATCAATATTATTGATTTTTTCAAAAAATCCTTTTTTTGGCTGTTTATTTTCTCCATTGTTTGTTTTCTATTTCATGGATTTTCGCTCATTATTATTTCCTTTCTTCTGTTTACTTTGTTTACTTTATTAGCTTCTTAAGATAGAAGCTTAAATCACTGATCTTTGACCTTTTTTATTTTCTTTTTTAAAGGAGCTAGAAGTTTATTGAGTACACTGCAGGCGCGGGGTGTGAGGACAGCAGAGAGGCTGTCTGCTAGACCTTTCCTGTTTTCTAATAGAAGTACTTAAAACTCTGAATTTTACCCTTGGCATCACCTTACTTGCATCCCAGAAATTGAGATATTATGTGCTTTTATTATCTTTCAGTTAAAATATTATCTAATTTTCCTTGAGATTGTTTTCTTTAGAAGAATATGGTTTAATATCTAAATATTCTAACATTTTTGAGATCTCTTTTTGTTACTGGTTTATAAGTAAATTCTGGTGTGGCCAGAAAATAGGCTCTGTGTGCTTTTTATGTTATCCAAATTTTTCTTGGTGTTCCTGCGGAAACGAAGATGGGCTGTGATATTCTACGTGCTGCCCCGAAACAGAATTCTCCCCTACTTCGCTTAGTTTCTCCGAGGCAGGAATTACTCCTCAGTGTTTTTACGTGGCAGCGCTTGCCACATAGCAGAAATTCAGTAGATCCAAGAATTATGTTATTAATGTTGAAGATGGGGGATGGAGTTATGACTAAACATGGATTTACTGTCAAGTAACTCACGGTATAACATGTAAACACAAAGCTCCATACAGCTTTTAAAAGAACTATAGGAAGACAGAAGGATGGGTATGAACTCTAAAAATCTGAATATTGCTGAAATTGATCTCAAAGTATAATAATACAGTAATTATCATTTTAAGTGTACTTTCCAGTTGATAGTTTACTTTTTCTCATAGAAGGGAAGGCATAATCTAGAATGATCCATGTGGTTTCTAGAGAATTCACTATTGAGCTTAGAAATTTAGTGGACATAAAAGAAGAGAGTGGTACATAACCAAGAACGAATGTAATAGGATTACAAGAATCTGTTAATGCCTACCCCCATGCGCTCTCTCCCTTTCAAATAAATAAATAAATCTTTTTAAAAAATAAAATCTGTTAAGAAAATGGATAGGTAAGAAATGTAAAGTACGGAAGGCTGGCGCTAATGAGGCTGATAATAACAGCCAACATTTACTGAACATTAGTTTGCAACAGGCATGATGCTGAATGGCGTGTGCCCCCAACAACCCTGTCTTATGATGCCCACCTTACAGATGAGGTGACTGAGGCAGGAAACTGACTTGCCCAAGGTCATATGGTTAAAAAATGAAGAAGCCAGTGTTTGATCCCAAACACTGTGACCTTAATGAGATTTGTGAAAACGTTCTAAGGGCTGTTATTCCTTACTCCCGGGACTTGTCATAAATGGGGACCTTGGCTGTCCAGGTAGGGGATAGGATTTTGCACACATACTTGGTCTGTATTTCCAGAACTAGAGTCAGCAAGGGATTTTCAGCGTAAATGGGGTATTGTCAAAAGCCCAGTGTGTGGGGGTGGGGTGGAGGGGGCTGAAGCCAGTCTACAAAGGACAAGTAGAAAATTAAAGTTTTAGACGGACCTAGCACAGGCTGAGAGGGGCTAGACAAGGGACTGGTGACAACAGTAGAACCAAATAGGGACAAGAACAAGGCAGACACCAGAAGGTAATAGTGGACTACCACTATTCAATCCCACATGGGCCAGACACTCTACATGGTACTTTTAAAGCCATTTTATCCTATCATTTTCATAGCCATTCTGTGAGGTAATTTTTAGTGTTCCTCCCTTGCAGACTGGCACCAGGCCACATATAGAGTGTGTGTTGGCATTTGATGGACTTAGAATTCCAAGATATTAAACACTTTCTCGATGGGGGTAGGGGGGGTTTTGGACCAGAATCTGAGGGTGGGAGATAGAGGCAGGGACAGTCAGGAACCCAGGCACTGGGACAGACGCCCTTTAACAAGCTACTGCCATTGCAAGCGGGCTTGTGGTGAACCTTCTAGCTTTTTGTTGATACTGCTCCCAGGGCTGCTAAGAGACACCCAGACTCTTCAAACAAAGAAAGCTTTTAGTTCATGTTCGGCAAAGGACAAAAATGTCCACTGCTTGATCAATATTGTTATTGGCGCAGTATGGGAACAAACGACAAAACAGACCTGTTCAGCATTTATATTCTTTCCATATTCCCTATCCAGGAAAGTAACCTCAAGTTGGAAGAGGTAAGGTTCACACAGATTGGTGACAAAAAATGGGAGCCCAGGCAAGAAAGAAGGTTCTAAAGGCCACCTTAGGGTCCCAGGGCCTGGCCAGATAAGTTAAACTCTAGGAGGTGAACTTTGAGAAAAGTGCTAGAAGCCCAGCCACAAGAAAATTGTGATTTATTTTATTTTTCATATTTAGGGAAAGAGAGAGAGGGCATGCGAGCATAAGCGGGAGGTGAGGGGGAGGAGGGAGAGAGAAAGAATCTAAAGCAGGCTCCCCAGCACAGAATCCTGACGTGGGGCTCGCTCTCACGACCCTGAGTTCATGACCTGAGCAGAAATCACGAGTTAGACACTTAACTGATGGAACCACCCAGGCACTCCTGTGATCTTTAAAAAATAAAATAAAATAAAAAATGGTCAGGCAGTTTAGATGATCTTTGGTCAGGTGAGCTAGATATGGTCTCCGGGTGAGAGGCAAGGAGTCAGTGCATTTTCCCAGACTTAGCACATTTCTGAGAGTTGCTAGACTGGTTTTTGGGTATTGTGCAAACAGAACACATTTGGGTTGCAGCAGTCGGTTTGGCAGATAAAGTCCTTGTCCTTGAAGACAAGTCGCACCACTGGGCAGGAGCTGAAGGTAGCCAGGTCAGGTCAGATGAATACCTGATTGAATATAGAGTACTAATTAATAGATTGATGATGATCTGGAGAAAGGATCTTTCCCACCACAGGTTTCTAGCCTCTGTCTTGCCTTGTTAACTATTTTTATTAATGACTTGGATGAAGACATTGATGGCCTGGTGATAAAATTTGTGGATGACACAAAGCTGGAAGAGTGAGCTGATATGTTGGGTGGCAGAATTGGGATGCAAAAAAGATTTGACAGACTGAAACAATGGACCAGATCTAACAAGATTATGTTTAATGGGGATAAATGTAAAGTCCTGCACTTGGTTAAAATAAACAAGCAAATAAGACGGAATAAGCAGCAGATGTGCTTTGATGGTAGCCTATGGGAACATGATAGAGATGTTTCAGTTGGTGATCGGCTCAGAATGAATCGCTAATGCACAGTGAACTTAGATTGTAACGGGAGGGCGGGTCGAATATAAGGGAGGCGGTCTCCTTTCTTCCTCCAAATGATGGCTCACATTTGCAGTGTTTGCTATCTGGTAAACAGCTTTCTATGGATTCCCTCATCTGGTCTCACTAGGCTTTCGGGGGCTACTATGATCCCATTGTACAGATAAGGAAACTGAAGCTCAGGGAGAGTAATTTGTCCAAAGTCACATACAAGAGCCAGGCTATGAACACAGTGTGCTGACTCTACTTGCTAAAACCGCTCCAGGCTGTCTTTGGGCCCTTTAGTTTGTACCTAGAGAACTGTGCTAGGTTTCAGGATAGCAGCTCACCTTATAAAAGTGACATCTCTAAGCAGACAGAGCTGAGGACTTGAAACCATAGACTACAGAATGAAAAAGGACTGGGGCTGGGCCATGGTGGGAGGGATGCAGGGGAGAAAACGAGCGTTAGGATCCCTGTCCTCATATGTGTAATAGGCTTAGATTGTTCCTTCCTGGGGTCCTAGAGGACAGAGCCATGGCCAAGCAGGTGAAAACACAGAGGCATATTTAGATCCAAGCAAGCATGAACTTTCCAGTAATTTGAGCACTCGGACAATGAACTGGCCACATCTCATGAGGGGATATCATTCGATGGCATCCAGCATGGGCCAACTAATCACTTGTCAGGAATGGACACTGGACCAACTGACCTTTGAGTTCTCCTCCTATTCAGGGCTTCCATGCTTCTGGATAGGTCCTAACATCCGGACGAGAAAGTCCAGGCATCTTCGGGCCCAGGGGAACATCCTGGGGTTTTCAATTTATTGCATTTCAACAATGAACACTGATAACTTGTTCCTCTCCAGGGAGTTGCTTTATTTTTTTAAACGTTTGTTCTTTGGGGATTTTTGAAGTATGTGCTACTCTTCATTCATATAACAAAAGCTGCCAGGCCACTGCCTCGGAGCCACGGTGGAAGGATTTAAGAACAAATAAGGAAATAAACACATCCAATGTTCTCTATTTCATTGTACTATTTGTGCCTTCTCATTTACTGTCAAATTGTCAGATAGCACTTTTTGATACTGTCAGGATTTTATGTATACCTAACAGCTTCTCCCTCCATCTCTGCTATCCCAAAGTTGGCCCTTCTAAATTCTCTCTGTTCTGCCTTGGTCTAGTGAAAGAATGATCACATTAATAGTTAGAATTACAAATAGGAAGTGAATAAATAGGTTCAGAGCAAGGAACTGAAGGACCCGTTCAATTAGTAAACTGCCTGATACGCTCTCTCTATAATACACGGACTTTGGTCCACCGATTTAATTAGAGCCTTCCCTCTCCCCCGCTTCCAAAAATCTAGAGGGTTTTGTATCTTTGTTCTGGGTAAATTAGGACATGTGGACTTGTGGCCTCACATATAAAATGTTTTAAAAGTACAGCCTCGTACATCAAGAGAAGACACAGTGGCCCAGCAGCGAGGCCGCCACCCTGTCCCGCGCCAGACGGCTAATCCTTCGGTGCCGCTCGTCCGGCTCCCTCATGGAGGGGAGAGCAGCAGCCGCCCGGCGCAAGGAGACCCGGGCCGGCATTGTAGGCAAACATGCTTGGGCCTACGCTCCGCAGTCCCACGCTGCAGTTGTGTGCTCCTAGGGAGCCCACACCATCTTAATCATGCCTGCCAGGGAGGAAATTCTCCTTTCTCTTTTTCTCCCTAAGACGTATTTCCCCGGCATCGTTTAAACACATTAAATCACTGTTAGTACGCAGAGTGGGCATCATGTTAGCATAAGATCTAATCAGAGCGAGTCTGCTGGTCTCCAAAGGCTTTATTCTTTTTGTCTCTTTCCTCTGTTTTCTTGTTAGACTGAAGAGCCTTTTCTGACATCCTCATTTGTTCTGCTGTGTAATAGCATGGGATCTTTCCGAGCTGTCGACATCTGCTCTACTCTAGAGAGCTGCAGAACCGAGCCAGCAAAGCAATAATAATTATGCCCGAATGGACTGCAAAGGATGTAAGAGATAAGAAGGAAGACGAGAAAAAAAAAATACATTCGTTGCAATGGTGTTCCAACCTGGAGTGACTCTGTGTGTGTGTGTGTGTGTGTGTGTGCGTGCATATAAATGTACATGCACTGAGGCCATACAACTGTACGTGTATTGTGGACACAAATCATTTTCCTGAGAGCAGTGGACTGGGAATCAAGCCAGCTCCAAGTCCCCCAGATTCCCAGTCCTTGCTCCTTTCCCCAGGAGGCCACACGCAGTGTGGGTGCTGCTTCCTACATCACAACGGTGGTTTATAGGACACTGGAGACGGGCCTTTTTCCTTCTGCCCCCGCCTTTAGACACAGCTGTGTCTTCCTCTTCGGACACTACTCTGGGGATAAATTAGACTTGTTGGGGAGATGCTATAAGTCTTCCCTATTGTCAAGATACTAGTTATTAAACAGCTGCCCTCTGGCCTTATACTAATATGAAAATGAGCAATTGGCGTCTATTGAACGCTTAGTATTTACCGGGCACTGAGGAAGCCCTTCGTGTGCAGGAACATTCTTCCTTAAAGAACATGACAAGGCTGGGGCACCTGGGTGGCTCAGTCAGTTAAGCGTCCAACTCTTGAGTTTGGCTCAGGTCATGATCTCAGGGTCATGGGATTGAGCCCTGCGTGGAGCCCCATGTCGGATTCCACACTGGGCATGGTGTCTGCTTGTCCCTCTCCCTCTGCTCCACCCCCCCCCCCCCCCTCGCCCTCTCTCAAATAAATAAAATCTTAAAAAAAAAAAAAAAGAATCCTACAAGTTGGTGTTACTATTATCCCCATTTCTAGATGAAAAGATTGGAGCATGGTCCCACAGCTAACAAAGGGGTTTCGAAAATTGACCCAAGGCCTCGATGACCCCGGCATCTGCATTCTTAGGTACAAGGCCATATTCCCGGAGGCCTTGCTTGTGCACTAAAAGAGACTGGTTTTCTGCGGCTGTCATTACACAAAAACAAAAGAACCGGCCATGTCATTCATTTGTGACTCTTCGGCAAAAAAGCCAGGCTGCTCAGTGACACACTTGGTCAGTTCCATGAACAACCAGTTAGTTTAATAAAGAGAATGGAAATAAACTCCCCAAACCAGAGAACCCAGGTTGTTTTTTTTTTCCCGTTGGGTTGGATGATTATTTTGCAGAATCCAGGAATCCTACCAAGGCCAGTTGTCTTGAGGTCGATTAGGGCCCAGGACTAGCAAGCCCTGCACCTCGTCTCAGGGCCCTGTGTCATCCGGAAGACAATGCACCTAGGGTGGACCAGCCCTCAGCAACAGAGGAGACAAAGGAGTCTCATCAGTCGAGAACATATTCTTCCTGCCTGTGCCATCCTCCTCCCTCGACCTTTTTCCCACCATGGCCCCACCATACGGCCCCACCATTCCCACTGTGGAACTTACACCATAATCTCCTGACATCCTTTGCTTCTTCAGAAGCCTCCTTAGGAGGCCCAGGTGACTCATTTATGCCGAAGCAACCCCTCTTAGAAAGATTCATTTTAACTAGAGGAAATGCCTTAATTAGGCCAAAGGATTACATCTCCAGTAGTGGCCTCAGAGGCTTCCCATTCCCCTAACAAGGGAGCCTGTAGCTGGGAGGGCAGCCTCCATGGCATTTTTATTATCATACGCTTGGAAGAGGGAAGACCTTTATCCATCTACTTCTTTGGCTGGATGAGGATGGCAGAGACAGGGGTGTGGAACTTCACCCAGGTGCCCAGCTCAAGACTTGGGAGTCATGAGTCCCATGCTTCATGGGAAAGCATTTCACAAAGTTAACATTGTGAAATATGAAATGCAACACTCAGTGATGTTTTAGGGAAGAAAGAGAAAATGACTGACCTAAAAAGTAAAAGCTTGGGCAGGAAAAAAGGCAAACGATGATTATTCTGGGGAGGGAGGAAATAAACCTTGAGTGAGTGGGAAAAAAACCTATGTGCATCACGAGGTCTGTCTGCAGCTGTGGCAGAGCGGACAGTCAACTGGATAGATACTGCCCGTGCGACCAAGCGTCCAAGAGGGCCAGGGCTGGTGGGCTCCAGGGATGAAACTAGAGCATCTCTGGAACCAAAAAATAATATGGCTGCCCTCTGTGTGTGCCCAGCATCGGCACANCTGCTGAAAGTCCCCCACCAGGCAGAGCGGACAGTCAACTGGATAGATACTGCCCGTGCGACCAAGCGTCCAAGAGGGCCAGGGCTGGTGGGCTCCAGGGATGAAACTAGAGCATCTCTGGAACCAAAAAATAATATGGCTGCCCTCTGTGTGTGCCCAGCATCGGCACACGTGTTGTCAGGCCCAGCCTGGGCCATAATGAGCATCAATAGCCCAGTGATAGTAGTAGCAATGGTCACACCATATTTATAGATGGTAGCTCCTAGGACCACGAGTAGCCAGCAGGTGAAACATACTCACCCAACCACGATTCAGGTTATAACACCTCACATTGTCTTTTTGGCTTTTGGTTTTTAATGTGATAATTCTTCTACCTCCGCTAAGAGTTGTAAGCCATCCAGAAACTCCAGTGACAATTTAGGAATTCAAAGGGTATCTAGAAGATTCTGTATTGCTTTCCTGAGTCCCCAAGTTCAGTCATTTGTGTCTATAGTTGATCTTGCCCGGTGAGCTGGAGCAATGTTTCTGGATCCCCCTAAGGAGGGAGCTCTGAGATCCCAGTGAGGCCAAGTGGATGCAGAGTTCCCATGGCCCTTTCTGGAAGGGGTACAGGTGCGAGAGAGCTGGCCCCTGAGAGCATTTGTGCAGCCAAAGGCCACTGCCTGGCTCAAGTCCATCCAGATCAGCAGATATGCATATTGTAGTTCAGTAGGGACTGCTGCTCTTGATTTAATTAATAGTTTGTTTGCATAACTTTCCTTAGGAAGGACTATTAGCACGTCAAAAGGACATTAAAAGTATCCTTGGCAATAATAAATACAAACCTAGTTTATCACTTTGTCAGTTTCCACAAACACCACTCTGTTGTGCTAACCTTGCCCATCGAGGCGCCCTATTTAAGTCAACAGCCAGCCGAGTGGGAAAAGTGAACAGAGGCCCCGTCTGTGAACTGGTTGATGGTGAAAGCCAAAATAATTTTTATAAGGATATATATTTTTTTGAATTCCCAAATACCTGAAAAATGCCAGAGGCATGTGTATGACTCTCCCCCGCCCTCCTCCCGCTGAAACGCTTTCGTGGAGAACGTGCTGTGCCATTGAACTTTCCTTCGCATCTCAAGGGAGCACTTTGTAAAAATGTTTTTAGAACACTAATTTTTATAACACCCCAGGGGAAGAAGGAAAGGTGGGTCATTTACATAAAATTAAAGATTTCCTGTACAGCCCATTTCTATCCCACCCCCAAAGAAGAGAGAGGGAGAACAGCCAATGTCCTTGAAATGTCAGTAGCCATGTGAGGTTTGACTCAAGAAGGAAAATGCCTCTGAAGGCAGGAGGTAGAGAACCAGAGAATCCGACCAAGCCCCTCAGTGGCTCAAGATAGGCCAGAGTGCAGGTGAAAGCAAACCACTTCGTTAGGGACACCTCGGTGCAGGATCAAGGAAGCTTGGTTCTGTGTGGTAAGTCTACTCCGTAAAATCTCTCCAGCCTCTCCATGAAAACTTTGGCAGTTAAAGCCTGTGGACTATTTTCAAAAAACTAAAATTCAACTCCTTTGGCTAAAAAAAGCAGTATTTATTTTAGTCATGTATGTACTACACCCGACCTCATTTTCGTCAAAAAAAGACACTGAACATAATGAACTTTTTAAATAGTCATCACCTGGCTCGTCTGAGCCTGATTTCACTAACCGGAACCTGGAATAAGTTCAGAAATTAACAAAATCTCACCGAGGCCACTAGAATGACACCCAACGTGGCAGGGCAGTGTTGCCCTTTGCCCACATCTGTTCGCATTTCTCCTTGCTGCTTGAACCTCTGGCTCTGTCTGGCATTTCCCTCTTCGCCAGGGAGCCCGTGGGCCTCCAGGGAAGCGGATCCAAACCCAGCTCCCCACCTCTACTCGCTCCAGGGGAGGGTCTGATCTGGTCAAGGGCAATCTCAACCCACTGCCAGTGGTTGATTCAGAAATGAGTGTGTAATTATTTGGGCCAATGAGGAAGAGATTTTTCTGAGAACCTCTGGGGGAAATTATCCTTGTTCTCCAGAGGCTGCCTTGGGGAGGGTTGCTCTGAACATGGCCATTCGTTGGGTGGGAGGTGCCTCTGCTACAGCTGTCCCGTGGCCAGGCTGAGGATGAAGGGGCAAGTATAAGAGGGCAGAGTTACGAGGACGACGGGAAAAAGGGGCAGGAGCCGCAAGACCCCGCCAACCCCAAAGCCTCAAGTACCTCTAGACTTTGGTTTTGTGAGCCGCACTTTACCTTGACTTATAAGCCAGTTTGAGTTTTCTGTTGCTTGCAATAAAAAAATCTTAACTAATATGAGTTGTCAAAAACTAAAAACTTGAAAGTCGTACTAATGAGAAAGACAAAACGTGTTGCCCGTGTAAAGAAAGAATGTAATATTGACTAATGGATAAAAAGAAGAGAAACTCAGCGTTAATACAACTAAGATAAGATGGCTGCCTCCTCCGTGCAAAGGGTTTAAACTATTAAATAATTTAGGGTGGGACCCAAAGCGCTGTCATCAGTCAGGATGGTTTGAATATGACCAGGTGAAGTGAAAAATCTTAGCTACCTACCAGAGCTGTACTCAACCTCAGCATTAAGATCTGTTGTAAAGCATGAAGTGGATATGACCAATTTAAAGTGGCCCTCAAAATGCCCTGGTCAAGAGACCAGACTGTTCTGGAGACTCTGACAGTAATCATACAGTTCTCAGTGAAAGGGCATGGGCTGGAGGAAAGTCATTTAAATTTGTGGAAGCCAAAGTCTGTTATGTGCATAAATAAAAATGGCATTAAGGAATTGGAAAAAAAAATGGAAGGCTTCATGGAATTGGAAAAGTGCTCCCTCCCCATCTGAAATACACCCCCCAAATCCCTGCTGTTTGCAATTGTTACCTCAGGAGTAAAGACAGAGGTAAAGGACCTCAAATGCAAATTTCCCTGAGAGCACGAATATAGTACTAAAAACTTGGTCACTCGAAAGTCTGTCTCACTAGCTCTAGAAAGGAGGCTTTTCGAGGCCAGATATTTCTCACTTGTTCGTTACTTTATCCCTTATTCCTAAAAGGGTGTCTAATCCACAATACATGCAAAATAAACATTAGCGATTAAATGAGTGACGGATATCTGAGTCTTACCAAAGGCAGACTTTTCTAGGAGAGAAGAGAATCTCCAGAGGTGGATTTATCACACAACTGGTCAAAGGTAAATGTGAGTGCCCCTCTGTTTGCTAGGAGGAACCCTACCAGTGCATTCACTTGTCACACGTTTTAGTAAAATTAGTAAAAGTTAGTTATTATAGTCTCGACAGGTCAGACTTCTGTCTCTTTCTACTCCAACTTGCTCTCCAACCAGGTGGCATCAGTCGCTGTGGGCGTGGGGGGGCAGCTAGGGCAACCAGTTTTGAAAATACATTAGTTTTGACGCAGCAGGCTATATTTNTGTGGGGGGGGGCAGCTAGGGCAACCAGTTTTGAAAATACATTAGTTTTGACGCAGCAGGCTATATTTATGTGATTCCCAATCACTGGTACATATGATATTTCTAGACTTCCTCTTGTGGGAGTAGATTTCAGGAATCCCACAGCCTACCATGGAAACACATTTGAAGTCTTCACTTAAAGTGGCAGATCTAAACGTCGTGTCACAAAATGGATGTGTTCTGTGACCTTAGCGGAGGAAAAGAAATGCTTGAAATGGAGCCAGAATCGAGTCTGCGGAAAATTCTTTCCAATCAATAGTAAACAAAGCATTCAGTTTTCATTGACACCTAGTCAACACGAAGTTTTCTCTTCTTGGGACTACATATGAAGACGCAGTGTATACTTGAGTGTTTTTGTACCATATAATAAAATCATTCTTCATATATTTGCAAATGATGTTAATAGAAATTATTCTGACATGTAGATGTGAATTGTAACAACAACAAAAAAGACGATTCCAAAAGTAGTAAATCATTAGGAGGAAGAGATAAATTGCTAATAGAAATAATAAATAGGCTCTTAGATTATTTAATGATCCAGTTAATGAAGAAGAGTGAGTTATATGAACATATTTGAAAAATATTTAAATTTCTTTACGATTTGACAATGTTTTCATATTGGCAAAGATAATGTAGCTCATGATACCCCACTACAGTGAAGACATTGACAACGAATTTCTTGACAGTGAGCACCATCGGCTCAAAACATTTAAGATTAGTCACCAAACAACAAAACCTGGAAATCCTCTGAAATCTTATATATATGACAAAGTGTTTCCTAAAATTGACATAATCCTGAACATTTCCTTGACAGTACCAAAAATGAGATAAGGAGCTCACAAACTCTCCTAAATTGTGAATGAAAGACAAATTTGATCAACCATGTACGGGAAAGATTGATTTACACTTTCTAGACAACAAACATTACAAGATCTTTGCCATAGGAAGAGGTAATCCNCGTGGGGGGGCAGCTAGGGCAACCAGTTTTGAAAATACATTAGTTTTGACGCAGCAGGCTATATTTATGTGATTCCCAATCACTGGTACATATGATATTTCTAGACTTCCTCTTGTGGGAGTAGATTTCAGGAATCCCACAGCCTACCATGGAAACACATTTGAAGTCTTCACTTAAAGTGGCAGATCTAAACGTCGTGTCACAAAATGGATGTGTTCTGTGACCTTAGTGGAGGAAAAGAAATGCTTGAAATGGAGCCAGAATCGAGTCTGCGGAAAATTCTTTCCAATCAATAGTAAACAAAGCATTCAGTTTTCATTGACACCTAGTCAACACGAAGTTTTCTCTTCTTGGGACTACATATGAAGACGCAGTGTATACTTGAGTGTTTTTGTACCATATAATAAAATCATTCTTCATATATTTGCAAATGATGTTAATAGAAATTATTCTGACATGTAGATGTGAATTGTAACAACAACAAAAAAGACGATTCCAAAAGTAGTAAATCATTAGGAGGAAGAGATAAATTGCTAATAGAAATAATAAATAGGCTCTTAGATTATTTAATGATCCAGTTAATGAAGAAGAGTGAGTTATATGAACATATTTGAAANCGTTGAAAATCATGTATAACTTTTGACTCCCCAAAAACCTAACTACTGGTAGCCTACTATTGACCAGAAGCCTTACCCATCACCCAAGGAGACGACTAACACATTTTTTGTATGTTATTATGTATATATACTGTGTTCTTACAATAAAGTAAGCTAGATAAAAGAAATTTTATTAAGAGAATTATAAGGAAGAGAAAATACATTTCCAGCATACTCTACTGCAAAAAGTCTGTGCATAAGTGGGCCCCTGCAGTTCAAACCTGTGTTGTCCAAGGGTCAACTGGAGAGCAAAACAACAACAAACAAAACCCTTTAAAAAATGTTTACCCTGCAT